>NW_027490259.1:360102-717266 GCF_050948175.1 Xylocopa sonorina | reverse complement strand
ATAATGAATATTATATCTTCTCATGAAACATAGCAGTGAGATGCGATATCGAGTTTTAGGAAGCATTGGAACTCTATTGTTGCGATACGTAGACATCTGCAAACGCTATTTCCTAGCATGGAAGTGTCGCATTTACATTCTATTGATGTGAATACGTGACATACATGACACTTCGCAATGAATATTATATCTTACCATGAAACATAGGAATGAGGTGCTATATCGAGTTTTTGAGAAGCATTAGAATTCTATTGCCTATATACGTAGACATCTGCAAACTCTATTTCCTAGCAAGGATATTTCGCACTTACATTCCACTGAAGTGAATACGAGGTATACATAACATTACACAATGAATATTATATCTTATTACGAAACATAGAAGTGAAATAATACATCTCGTTTTAGGAAGCATTAGTACTCCATTGCTGTGATACGTAGACATCTGCAAACAATATTTCCTAGCAAGGAAGTGTCGCATTTACATTCTTGTGAAGTGATATCGAGGTATACATGACACTTCGCAATGAATATTATTTCTTATCATGAAACATAGAAGTGTGATGCGATATCGCATTTTAAGAAGCATTAGAACCTATTGCTACGATAAGTAGACATCTGCAAACGCTACTTCCTAGCATGGAAGTGTCACATTTACATTCTTGTGAAGTGAATACGAGGTATACATGACACTTCGCAATGAATATTATATCTTATCATGAAACATAGCAGTGAGATGCGATATCGCGTTTTAAGAAGCATTAGAACTCTATTGCTACGATACGTAGACATCTGCAAACGCTATTTCCTAGCATGGAAGTGTCGCATTTACATTCATTTGAAGTGAATACGAGATATACATGACACTTCGCAATTAATATTATACCTATCGTGAAACATAGAAGAGAGATGCGATATCGCGTTTTAAGAAGCATTAGAACCCTATTGCTACGATACGTAGACATCTGCAAACGCTACTTCCTAGCATGGAAGTGTCGCGTTTACATTCTTCTGAAGTGAATACGAGGTATACATGACACTTCGCAATGAATATTATACCTTATCGTGAAACATAGAAGAGAGATGCTATATCGCGTTTTAGGAAGCATTGGAACTCTATTGCTGCGATACGTAGACATCTGCAAACGCTATTTCCTAGCATGGAAGTGGTCGCATTTACATTCTTTTGAAGTGAATACGAGGTATACATGACACTTCGCAATGAGTATTATATCTTATCATGAAACATAGGAATGAGGTGCTATATCGCGTTTTGAGAAGCATTAGAACTCTATTGCTACGATACGTAGACATCTGCAAACGTTATTTCCTAGCATGGAAGTGTCGCATTTACATTCGTTTGAAGTGGAATACGAGATATACATGACACTTCGCAATGAATATTATATCTTATCATGAAACATAGAAGTGAGATGCGATATGGCATTTTAAGAATCATTAGAACTCTATTTTTTCGACACGTAGTCATCTGGAAACGCTACTTCCTAGCAAGGAAGTGTCGCATTTACATCCTTTTGAAGTGAATACGAGGTATACATGACACTTCGCAATGAATATTATATCTTATCATGAAACATAGGAATGAGGTGCTATATCGCGTTTTGAGAAGCATTAGAACTCTATTGCTACGATACGTAGACATCTGCAAACGCTATTTCCTAGCATGGAAGTGGTCGAATTTACATTCTTATGAAGTGAATACGAGGTATACATGACACTTCGCAATGAATATTATACCTTATCGTGAAACATAGAAGAGAGATGCGATATCGCGTTTTAGGAAGCATTGGAACTCTATTGCTGCGATACGTAGACATCTGCAAACGCTATTTCCTAGCATGGAAGTGTCGCATTTACATTCTTTTGAAGTGAATACGAGGTATACATGACACTTCGCAATGAGTATTATATCTTATCATGAAACATAGGAATGAGGTGCTATATCGCGTTTTGAGAAGCATTAGAACTCTATTGCTATGATACGTAGACATCTGCAAACGTTATTCCCTAGCACGGAAGTGTCGCATTTACATTCGTTTGAAGTGAATTCGAGATATACATGACACTTCGCAATGAATATTATATCTTATCATGAAACATAGAAGTGAAATGCGATATGGCATTTTAAGAATCATTAGAACTCTATTTTTTCGACACGTAGGTCATCTGGAAACGCTATTTCCTAGCAAGGAAGTGTCGCATTTACATCCTTTTGAAGTGAATACGAGGTATACATGACACTTCGCAATGAATATTATATCTGATCATGAAACATAGAAATGAGATGCGATATCTCGTTTTAAGAAGCATTAGAACTCTATTGCTACGATACGTAGACATCTGCAAACGCTATTTCCTAGGATTGGAGGGTCGCATTTACATTCTTTTGAAGTGAGTACGAGGTATACATAACACTCCATAATGAATATTATATCTTCTCATGAAACATAGCAGTGAGATGCGATATCGCGTTTTAAGAAGCATTAGAACTCTATTGCTACGATACGTAGACATTTGCAAACGCTATTTCCTAGCATGGAAGTGTCGCATTTACATTCTTTAGAAGCGAATACGAGGTATACATGACACTTCGCAATGAATATTATATCTTATCATGAAACATAGGAATGAGGTTCTATATCGCGTTTTGAGAAGCGTTAGAGCTCTATTGCTACGATACGTAGACATCTGCAAACGCTATTTCCTAGCATGGAAGTGTCTTATGTACGTTCTTTTGAAGTGAGTACGAGGTATACATAACACTTCGCAATGAATATTATATCTTATCATGAAACATAGAAGTGAGATGCGATATCGCGTTCTGAGAAGCACTAGAACTCTATTGCTACGATACGTAGACATCTGCATACGCTATTTCCTAGGATGGAAGGGTCGCATTTACATTCTTTTGAAGTGAGTACGAGGTATACATAACACTCCATAATGAATATTATACCTTCTCATGAAACATAGCAGCGAGATGCGACATCGCGTTTTATGAAGCATTAGAACTCTATTGCTACGACACGTAGACATCTGCAAACGCTATTTCCTAGCATGGAAGTGTCGCATTTACATTCATTTGAAGTGAATACGAGGTATACATGACACTTCGCAATGAATATTATATCTTATCATGAAACATAGAAGTGTGATGCGATATCGCATTTTAAGAAGCATTAGAACCCTATTGCTACGATACGTAGACATCTGCAAACGCTACTTCCTAGCATGGAAGTGTCGCATTTACATTCTTTTGAAGTGAATACGAGGTGTACATGACACTTCGCAATGAATATTATATCTTATCATGAAAACATAGAAGTGAGATGCGATATGGCATTTTAAGAATCATTAGAACTCTATTTTTTCGACACGTAGTCATCTGGAAACTCTATTTCCTAGCAAGGAAGTGTCGCATTGACATCCTTTTGAAGTGAATACGAGGTATACATGACACTTCGCAATGAATATTATATCTGATCATGAAACATAGAAATGAGATGCGATATCTCGTTTTAAGAAGCATTAGAACTCTATTGCTACGATACGTAGACATCTGCAAACGCTATTTCCTAGGATGGGAGGGTCGCATTTACATTCATTTGAAGTGAGTACGAGGTATACATGACACCTCGTAATGAATATTATACCTTATCATGAAACATAGAAGAGTGATGCGATATCGCGTTTTAGGAAGCATTAGAACCCTATTGCTACGATACGTAGACATCTGCAAACGCTACTTCCTAGCATGGAAGTGTCGCGTTTACATTCTTCTGAAGTGAATACGAGGTATACATGACACTTCGCAATGAATATTATATCTTATCATGAAACATAGCAGTGAGATGCGATATCGCGTTTTAAGAAGCATCAGAACTCTATTGCTACGATACGTAGACATCTGCAAACGCTATTTCCTAGCATGGAAGTGTCGCATTTACATTCATTTGAAGTGAATACGAGGTATACATGACACTTCGCAATGAGTATTATATCTTAGCATGAAACATAGCAGTGAGATGCGATATCGCGTTTTAAGAAGCATTAGAACTCTACTGCTACGATACGTAGACATCTGCAAACGCTATTTCCTAGCATAGAAGTGTCGCATTTACATTCATTTGAAGTGAATACGAGGTATACATGACACTTCGCAATGAATATTATATCTTATCATGAAACATAGAAGTGTGATGCGATATCGCATTTTAAGAAGCATTAGAACCCTATTGCTACGATACGTAGACATCTGCAAACGCTACTTCCTAGCATGGAAGTGTCGCATTTACATTCTTTTGAAGTGAATACGAGGTATACATGACACTTCGCAATGAATATTATATCTTATCATGAAACATAGGAATGAGGTGCTATATCGCGTTTTGAGAAGCATTAGAACTCTATTGCTACGATACGTTGACATCTGCAAACGCTATTTCCTAGCATGGAAAGTGTCGCATTTACATTCTTATGAAGTGAATACGAGGTATACATGACACTTCGCAATGAATATTATATCTTATCATGAAACATAGAAGTGAGATGCGATATGGCATTTTAAGAATCATTAGAACTCTATTTTTTTCGACACGTAGTCATCTGGAAACGCTATTTCCTAGCAAGGAAGTGTCGCATTTACATCCTTTTGAAGTGAATACGAGGTATACATGACACTTCGCAATGAATATTATATCTGATCATGAAAACATAGAAATGAGATGCGATATCTCGTTTTAAGAAGCATTAGAACTCTATTGCTACGATACGTAGACATCTGCAAACGCTATTTCCTAGGATGGGAGGGTCGCATTTACATTCATTTGAAGTGAGTACGAGGTATACATGACACCTCGTAATGAATATTATACCTTATCATGAAACATAGAAGAGTGATGCGATATCGCGTTTTAGGAAGCATTAGAACCCTATTGCTACGATACGTAGACATCTGCAAACGCTACTTCCTAGCATGGAAGTGTCGCATTTACATTCGTTTGAAGTGAATACGAGATACACATGACACTTCGCAATGAATATTATATCTTATCATGAAACATAGAAGTGAGATGCGATATGGCATTTTAAGAATCATTAGAACTCTATTTTTTTCGAACACGTAGTCATCTGGAAAACGCTACTTCCTAGCAAGGAAAGTGTCGCATTTACATCCTTTTGAGGTGAATACGAAGTATACATGACACATCGCAATGAATATTATATCTTATCATGAAACATAGGAATGAGGTGCTATATCGCGTTTTGAGAAGCATTAGAACTCTATTGCTACGATACGTAGACATCTGCAAACGCTATTTCCTAGCATGGAAGTGTCGAATTTACATTCTTATGAAGTGAATACGAGGTATACATGACACTTCGCAATGAATATTATACCTTATCGTGAAACATAGAAGAGAGATGCGATATCGCGTTTTAGGAAGCATTGGAACTCTATTGCTGCGATACGTAGACATCTGCAAACGCTATTTCCTAGCGTGGAAGTGTCGCATTTACATTTCATTTGAAGTGAATACGAGGTATACATGACGCTTCGCAATGATTATTATACCTTATCATGAAACATAGAAGAGAGATGCGATATCGCGTTTTAGGAAGCATTGGAACTCTATTGCTGCGATACGTAGACATCTGCAAACGCTATTTCCTAGCATGGAAGTGTCGCATTTACATTCTTTTGATGTGAATACGTGACATACATGACACTTCGCAATGAATATTATATCTTATCATGAAACATAGGAATGAGGTGCTATATCGAGTTTTGAGAAGCATTAGAATTCTATTGCCTATATACGTAGACATCTGCAAACTCTATTTCCTAGCAAGGATATTTCGCACTTACATTCCACTGAAGTGAATACGAGGTATACATAACATTACACAATGAATATTATATCTTATTACGAAACATAGAAATGAAATACGACATCTCGTTTTAAGAAGCATTAGTACTCTATTGCTGTGATACGTAGACATCTGCAAACAATATTTCCTAGCAAGGAAGTGTCGCATTTACATTCTTGTGAAGTGAAATCGAGGTATACATGACACTTCGCAATGAATATTATATCTTATCATGAAACATAGAAGTGTGATGCGATATCGCATTTTAAGAAGCATTAGAACCCTATTGCTACGATACGTAGACATCTGCAAAACGCTATTTCCTAGCATGGAAAGTGTCGCATTTACATTCATTTGAAGTGAGTACGAGGTATACATGACACTTCGCAATGAATATTATATCTTATCATGAAACATAGAAGTGAGATGCGATATGGCATTTTAAGAATCATTAGAACTCTATTTTTTCGACACGTAGTCATCTGGAAAACGCTATTTCCTAGCAAGGAAGTGTCGCATTTACATCCTTTTGAAGTGAATACGAGGTATACATGATACTTCGCAATGAATATTATATCTGATCGTGAAACATAGAAATGAGATGCGATATCTCGTTTTAAGAAGCATTAGAACTCTATTGCTACGATACGTAGACATCTGCAAACGCTATTTCCTAGGATGGGAGGGTCGCATTTACATTCATTTGAAGTGAGTACGAGGTATACATGACACCTCGTAATGAATATTATACCTTATCATGAAACATAGAAGAGTGATGCGATATCGCGTTTTAGGAAGCATTAGAACCCTATTGCTACGATACGTAGACATCTGCAAACGCTACTTCCTAGCATGGAAGTGTCGCGTTTACATTCTTCTGAAGTGAATACGAGGTATACATGACACTTCGCAATGAATATTATATCTTATCATGAAACATAGCAGTGAGATGCGATATCGCGTTTTAAGAAGCATCAGAACTCTATTGCTACGATACGTAGACATCTGCAAACGCTATTTCCTAGCATGGAAGTGTCGCATTTACATTCATTTGAAGTGAATACGAGGTATACATGACACTTCGCAATGAGTATTATATCTTAGCATGAAACATAGCAGTGAGATGCGATATCGCGTTTTAAGAAGCATTAGAACTCTATTGCGACGATACGTAGACATCTGCAAACGCTATTTCCTAGCATGGAAGTGTCGCATTTACATTCTTATGAAGTGAATACGAGGTATACATGACACTTCGCAATGAATATTATACCTTATCGTGAAACATAGAAGAGAGATGCGATATCGCGTTTTAGGAAGCATTGGAACTCTATTGCTGCGATACGTAGACATCTGCAAACGCTATTTCCTAGCATGGAAGTGTCGCATTTACATTCTTTTGAAGTGAATACGAGGTATACATGACACTTCGCAATGAGTATTATATCTTATCATGAAACATAGCAGTGAGATGCGATATCGCGTTTTAAGAAGCATTAGAACTCTATTGCGACGATACGTAGACATCTGCAAACGCTATTTCCTAGCATGGAAGTGTCGCATTTACATTCGTTTGAAGTGAATACGAGATACACATGACACTTCGCAATGAATATTATATCTTATCATGAAACATAGAAGTGAGATGCGATATGGCATTTTAAGAATCATTAGAACTCTATTTTTTCGACACGTAGTCATCTGGAAACGCTACTTCCTAGCAAGGAAGTGTCGCATTTACATCCTTTTGAAGTGAATACGAGGTATACATGACACTTCGCAATGAATATTATATCTTATCATGAAACATAGGAATGAGGTGCTATATCGCGTTTTGAGAAGCATTAGAACTCTATTGCTACGATACGTAGACATCTGCAAACGCTATTTCCTAGCATGGAAGTGTCGAATTTACATTCTTATGAAGTGAATACGAGGTATACATGACACTTCGCAATGAATATTATACCTTATCGTGAAACATAGAAGAGAGATGCGATATCGCGTTTTAGGAAGCATTGGAACTCTATTGCTGCGATACGTAGACATCTGCAAACGCTATTTCCTAGCATGGAAGTGTCGCATTTACATTCTTTTGAAGTGAATACGAGGTATACATGACACTTCGCAATGAGTATTATATCTTATCATGAAACATAGGAATGAGGTGCTATATCGCGTTTTGAGAAGCATTAGAACTCTATTGCTATGATACGTAGACATCTGCAAACGTTACTCCCTAGCATGGAAGTGTCGCATTTACATTCGTTTGAAGTGAATTCGAGATATACATGACACTTCGCAATGAATATTATATCTTATCATGAAACATAGAAGTGAAATGCGATATGGCATTTTAAGAATCATTAGAACTCTATTTTTTCGAGACGTAGTCATCTGGAAACGCTATTTCCTAGCAAGGAAGTGTCGCATTTACATCCTTTTGAAGTGAATACGAGGTATACATGACACTTCGCAATGAATATTATATCTGATCATGAAACATAGGAATGAGATGCGATATCTCGTTTTAAGAAGCATTAGAACTCTATTGCTACGATACGTAGACATCTGCAAACGCTATTTCCTAGGATTGGAGGGTCGCATTTACATTCTTTTGAAGTGAGTACGAGGTATACATAACACTCCATAATGAATATTATATCTTCTCATGAAACATAGCAGTGAGATGCGATATCGCGTTTTAAGAAGCATTAGAACTCTATTGCTACGATACGTAGACATTTGCAAACGCTATTTCCTAGCATGGAAGTGTCGCATTTACATTCTTTAGAAGCGAATACGAGGTATACATGACACTTCGCAATGAATATTATATCTTATCATGAAACATAGGAATGAGGTTCTATATCGCGTTTTGAGAAGCGTTAGAGCTCTATTGCTACGATACGTAGACATCTGCAAACGCTATTTCCTAGCATGGAAGTGTCTTATGTACGTTCTTTTGAAGTGAGTACGAGGTATACATAACACTTCGCAATGAATATTGTATCTTATCATGAAACATAGAAGTGAGATGCGATATCGCGTTCTGAGAAGCACTAGAACTCTATTGCTACGATACGTAGACATCTGCATACGCTATTTCCTAGGATGGAAGGGTCGCATTTACATTCTTTTGAAGTGAGTACGAGGTATACATAACACTCCATAATGAATATTATACCTTCTCATGAAACATAGCAGCGAGATGCGACATCGCGTTTTATGAAGCATTAGAACTCTATTGCTACGACACGTAGACATCTGCAAACGCTATTTCCTAGCATGGAAGTGTCGCATTTACATTCATTTGAAGTGAATACGAGGTATACATGACACTTCGCAATGAATATTATATCTTATCATGAAACATAGAAGTGTGATGCGATATCGCATTTTAAGAAGCATTAGAACCCTATTGCTACGATACGTAGACATCTGCAAACGCTACTTCCTAGCATGGAAGTGTCGCATTTACATTCTTTTGAAGTGAATACGAGGTGTACATGACACTTCGCAATGAATATTATATCTTATCATGAAACATAGAAGTGAGATGCGATATGGCATTTTAAGAATCATTAGAACTCTATTTTTTCGACACGTAGTCATCTGGAAACGCTATTTCCTAGCATGGAAGTGTCGCATTTACATTCGTTTGAAGTGAATTCGAGATATACATGACACTTCGCAATGAATATTATATCTTATCATGAAACATAGAAGCGAAATGCGATATGGCATTTTAAGAATCATTAGAACTCTATTTTTTCGAGACGTAGTCATCTGGAAACGCTATTTCCTAGCAAGGAAGTGTCGCATTTACATCCTTTTGAAGTGAATACGAGGTATACATGACACTTCGCAATGAATATTATATCTGATCATGAAACATAGAAATGAGATGCGATATCTCGTTTTAAGAAGCATTAGAACTCTATTGCTACGATACGTAGACATCTGCAAACGCTATTTCCTAGGATTGGAGGGTCGCATTTACATTCTTTTGAAGTGAGTACGAGGTATACATAACACTCCATAATGAATATTATATCTTCTCATGAAACATAGCAGTGAGATGCGATATCGCGTTTTAAGAAGCATTAGAACTCTATTGCTACGATACGTAGACATTTGCAAACGCTATTTCCTAGCATGGAAGTGTCGCATTTACATTCTTTAGAAGCGAATACGAGGTATACATGACACTTCGCAATGAATATTATATCTTATCATGAAACATAGGAATGAGGTTCTATATCGCGTTTTGAGAAGCGTTAGAGCTCTATTGCTACGATACGTAGACATCTGCAAACGCTATTTCCTAGCATGGAAGTGTCTTATGTACGTTCTTTTGAAGTGAGTACGAGGTATACATAACACTTCGCAATGAATATTGTATCTTATCATGAAACATAGAAGTGAGATGCGATATCGCGTTCTGAGAAGCACTAGAACTCTATTGCTACGATACGTAGACATCTGCATACGCTATTTCCTAGGATGGAAGGGTCGCATTTACATTCTTTTGAAGTGAGTACGAGGTATACATAACACTCCATAATGAATATTATACCTTCTCATGAAACATAGCAGCGAGATGCGACATCGCGTTTTATGAAGCATTAGAACTCTATTGCTACGACACGTAGACATCTGCAAACGCTATTTCCTAGCATGGAAGTGTCGCATTTACATTCATTTGAAGTGAATACGAGGTATACATGACACTTCGCAATGAATATTATATCTTATCATGAAACATAGAAGTGTGATGCGATATCGCATTTTAAGAAGCATTAGAACCCTATTGCTACGATACGTAGACATCTGCAAACGCTACTTCCTAGCATGGAAGTGTCGCATTTACATTCTTTTGAAGTGAATACGAGGTGTACATGACACTTCGCAATGAATATTATATCTTATCATGAAACATAGAAATGAGATGCGATATCTCGTTTTAAGAAGCATTAGAACTCTATTGCTACGATACGTAGAAATCTGCAAACGCTATTTCCTAGGATGGGAGGGTCGCATTTACATTCATTTGAAGTGAGTACGAGGTATACATGACACCTCGTAATGAATATTATACCTTATCATGAAACATAGAAGAGTGATGCGATATCGCGTTTTAGGAAGCATTAGAACCCTATTGCTACGATACGTAGACATCTGCAAACGCTACTTCCTAGCATGGAAGTGTCGCATTTACATTCTTTTGAAGTGAATACGAGGTATACATGACACTTCGCAATGAGTATTATATCTTATCATGAAACATAGGAATGAGGTGCTATATCGCGTTTTGAGAAGCATTAGAACTCTATTGCTACGATACGTAGACATCTGCAAACGTTATTTCCTAGCATGGAAGTGTCGCATTTACATTCGTTTGAAGTGAATACGAGATATACATGACACTTCGCAATGAATATTATATCTTATCATGAAACATAGAAGTGAAATGCGATATGGCATTTTAAGAATCATTAGAACTCTATTTTTTCGACACGTAGTCATCTGGAAACGCTATTTCCTAGCAAGGAAGTGTCGCATTTACATCCTTTTGAAGTGAATACGAGGTATACATGACACTTCGCAATGAATATTATATCTGATCATGAAACATAGAAATGAGATGCGATATCTCGTTTTAAGAAGCATTAGAACTCTATTGCTACGATACGTAGACATCTGCAAACGCTATTTCCTAGGATTGGAGGGTCGCATTTACATTCTTTTGAAGTGAGTACGAGGTATACATAACACTCCATAATGAATATTATATCTTCTCATGAAACATAGCAGTGAGATGCGATATCGCGTTTTAAGAAGCATTAGAACTCTATTGCTACGATACGTAGACATTTGCAAACGCTATTTCCTAGCATGGAAGTGTCGCATTTACATTCTTTTGAAGCGAATACGAGGTATACATGACACTTCGCAATGAATATTATATCTTATCATGAAACATAGGAATGAGGTTCTATATCGCGTTTTGAGAAGCGTTAGAGCTCTATTGCTACGATACGTAGACATCTGCAAACGCTATTTCCTAGCATGGAAGTGTCTTATGTACGTTCTTTTGAAGTGAGTACGAGGTATACATGACACTTCGCAATGAATATTATATCTTATCATGAAACATAGAAGTGAGATGCGATATCGCGTTCTGAGAAGCACTAGAACTCTATTGCTACGATACGTAGACATCTGCATACGCTATTTCCTAGGATGGAAGGGTCGCATTTACATTCTTTTGAAGTGAGTACGAGGTATACATAACACTCCATAATGAATATTATACCTTCTCATGAAACATAGCAGCGAGATGCGATATCGCGTTTTAAGAAGCATTAGAACTCTATTGCTACGACTCGTAGACATCTGCAAACGCTATTTCCTAGCATGGAAGTGTCGCATTTACATTCATTTGAAGTGAATACGAGGTATACGTGACACTTCGCAATGAATATTATATCTTATCATGAAACATTGAAGTGTGATGCGATATCGCATTTTAAGAAGCATTAGAACCCTATTGCTACGATACGTAGACATCTGCAAACGCTACTTCCTAGCATGGAAGTGTCGCATTTACATTCTTTTGAAGTGAATACGAGGTATACATGACACTTCGCAATGAATATTATATCTGATCATGAAACATAGAAATGGGATGCGATATCTCGTTTTAAGAAGCATTAGAACTCTATTGCTACGATACGTAGACATCTGCAAACGCTATTTCCTAGGATTGGAGGGTCGCATTTACATTCTTTTGAAGTGAGTACGAGGTATACATAACACTCCATAATGAATATTATATCTTCTCATGAAACATAGCAGTGAGATGCGATATCGCGTTTTAAGAAGCATTAGAACTCTATTGCTACGACACGTAGACATCTGCAAACGCTATTTCCTAGCATGGAAGTGTCGCATTTACATTGATTTGAAGTGAATACGAGGTATAGATTACGCTTCGCAATGAATATTATACCTTATCATGAAACATAGAAGAGAGATGCGATATCGCGTTTTAGGAAGCATTGGAACTCTATTGCTGCGATACGTAGACATCTGCAAGCGCTATTTCCTAGCATAGAAGTGTCGCATTTACATTCCTTTGATGTGTATACGAGATATACATGACACTTCGCAATGAATATTATATCTTATCATGAAACATAGGAATGAGGTGCTATATCGAGTTTTGAGAAGCATTAGAACTCTATTGCCTATATACGTAGACATCTGCAAACTCTATTTCCTAGCAAGGAAATTTCGCACTTACATTCCACTGAAGTGAATACGAGGTATACATAACATAACACAATGAATATTATATCTTATTACGAATCATAGAAATGAAATACGACATCTCGTTTTAAGAAGCATTAGTACTCTATTGCTGTGATACGTAGACATCTGCAAACAATATTTCCTAGCAAGGAAGTGTCGCATTTACATTCTTGTGAAGTGAAATCGAGGTATACATGACACTTCGCAATGAATATTATATCTTATCACGAAACATAGAAGTGTGATGCGATATCGCATTTTAAGAAGCATTAGAACCCTATTGCTGCGATACGTAGACATCTGCAAACGCTATTTCCTAGCATGGAAGTGTCGCATTTACATTCTTTTGAAGTGAATACGATGTATACATGACACTTCGCAATGAGTATTATATCTTATGATGAAACATAGAAATGAGATGCGATATGGCGATTCAAGAAGCATTAGAACTCTGTTTCTTCGATACGTAGATATCTGCAAACCTTATTTCCTAGCAAGGAAGTGTCGCATTTACATTCTTTTGAAGTGAATTCGAGGTGTCACGTCCGGCGAAACTATTTTCCGTTGCTCCGGATGCTTTACGACACGATCCTATTTTTCGGTAATTCGGTCCGCGGGAACGCGTTAAGACCGGGTCCGACAATTTCGGCTGACGCGACACTAGCGAAAACACTCGCGATAATAAGGGAATGACCCTACTCTTCGATGACTTCTCTCTCGATTTGTACGTAGAAACGGCGTGGAGGATCGTTCGCTGGGATCGTAGCGGATTTCGTTCTGTTGGCTGCTACAGAAATCTCGACCAGTCGCCAGCGGGACGAGGACGGCGGTCGGAATTCAGCGATGATGCTGAATGTGGCAGAATCGGCGTGATGCGTCGTGGTGTCTGGATTGGAGGCGTCGACGGTCGCTTCGAAAAGCGGCGTCTGGACTGGTGCGAAGGCAGGTCGCTGGTATATGACGACTCTCGGAACACCCTCCAAATATTCACGCACAAGTGATCGTATGAAATTCTTCCTACTCGCACGTCGCGTTCTTCGCAAACCGGAAGCACGATTCATTCACCAGGATTTTCTGTACTTTCGACTAAGATCTAAAGGATAAGCGGCGGTCTCAACGTCACAAAGCCGATTTCTATACACCTTCAATTTGATGAAGAGCAACCCCAGTTGTATGAAAGAACCCGTGGAAGAATTCGTAGTTAAATGTAATGTTAAAAGTAGAACTAGTATTGTTAACACTTGATAAAATTAATGGATGTGGAAATAGTAGACTTGCTAAAAGAACTTGTACTTGGATATAGTAAAAGTAAAAATAAAATATATTCTAGGTTTAAAGTATACAAGAACTGGAATTATTCTAAGTCTAAGACTAAGTTAAAATGGAAATAGAAATACGATGCCTAAACCCCACATTGAGGTGGCTAACGATCTAGAACTAGAGGTTTCGACTCCTCGGTAGGAGATCTCGAGTCAGAGTGTGTGCTCTGGAGACGCGTCTCTGACCTCCTCGGTTCGCGGGGCTCTACGGTCGCGGACGCTCGTGGTAGGGCTAGCGGCGCATGCCGCTGGCCGGATGCATCTTACTTAGTGTAACATAGATCTAGGAATTCTTATATATGCGTCATGATATGGTATGTATGTCCTAGCTTAGAAGTAATATATAGGTTCTAGCAGATCCTGTTCCCGGAATTGGAAAAAACCCCATTCAGGTGATGGGCTGCGGCTATGTCTTCCTGCAGGACGGAATCCTCGGTGCGAGGGAGATAGGGCTGCCCGTCCTTGGTGCGGGCGAGACAGGTATACTCGGTGGTGCGAGTGAGACACTGGTGCCCGGTACGAGCGAAAAAGGTATACTCGGCGTTGCGAGCGAGGCAGCGGAACTCGGTGTGAGTGAGCGCGTGCAGGTATGCGCGCGCGAACTCTTCCAGCTGCTGGTTCTGCAGGCGAGTTTGGCTGGTTGCATGCGTCCAGGGGTTGATGCTGGGGGGTGCGAGGTGGTTCCTTTCTAGGAAATTACGTTCCCAGATATCACTGTATCGAAGCTATAGAGTACTAATGCCCCTTAAAACGCCATATCGCATCTCATATCTATGTTTCGTGATAAGATATAATATTCATTGTTGAGTGTTATCTATACCTTGCATTCATTTCAAATGAATGTAAATGCGACACTTCCTTGCTAGGAAATAGCGTCTGTAGATGTATCCTCTATGTATCGTAGAAATAGAGTTCTAAAGCTTCTTAAAACGCGATATCGCATCTCATTTCTATGATTCATGATAAGATATAATATTCATTGCGAAGTGTCATGTATACCTCGTATTCACTTGAATGAATGTAAATGCGACTCTCCCTTGCTAGGAAGTAGCGTTTGCAGATGTCTACGTATCGAAGCTGTAGAGTTCTAATGCTTCTTAAAACGCGATATCGCATCTTATTTCTATGTCTCATGATAAGATATAATATTCAATGGGAAGTATCATGTATACATCGCGAACACTTCAAATGAATGTAAATGCGACACTTCCTTGCTAGGAAATAGCGTTTGCAGATGTCTACGTATCGAAGCAATAGATTTCTCATGCTTCTTAATACGGGATATCGCATCTCTCTTCTATGTTTCATGATAAGGTATAATATTCATTGTGGTGTGTTATGAATACCTCATATTCGCCTCAAAGGACTGTAAATGCGATAATTCCTTGCTAGGAAATACGGATTGCAGATGTCTACGTACCGTAGCGATAGTGTTCTAATGCTTCACAAAGCGCGATATCGCATCTCATTTCCATGTTTCATGATAGGATATAATTTTCATTGTGCAGTGTTATGTAAACCTCGTATTCACTTAAAAAGAGTGTAAATGCGACACTTCCTTGTTAGGTAGTTGCGTATAAAGTAGTCTACGTATCGTAGAAATAGAGTTCTAATGCTTCTAAAAATGCGATATCGCATCTCATTTCTATGTCTCATGATGAGATATAATATTCATTGCGGAGTGGCATGTATACCACGCATACACTTCAAATGAATGTAAATGCGACACATCCTTGCTAGGAAGTAGCATTTGCAGATGTCTACGTATCGAAGCTATAGAATTCTAATGCTTCTTAAAACGCGATATCGCATCTTATTTCTATGTCTCATGATAAGATATAATATTCAATGGGAAGTATCATGTATACATCGCGTACACTTCAAATGAATGTAAATGCGACACTTCTCTGCTAGGAAATAGCGCTTGCAGATGTTTACGTATCGAAGCAATAGAGTTCTAATGCTTCTTATACCGCGACATCGCTTCTCATTTCTATGTTTCATGATAATATATAATATTCATTGCGAAGTGTCATGAATACCTCGCATACACTTCAAATGAATGTGAATGCGACAGTTCCTTGTCAGGGAATAGCGTTTGCAGATATCAACGTATCGAAGCAATAGAATTCTAATGCTTCTTAATACGTCATATCTCATTTCATTTCTATGTTACATGATAAGACATAATATTCATTGCGAAGTGTCATATATGCCTCGTATTCCTTTCAAAGGAATGTAAATGCGACACGTACTTGTTAGGGATAGCGTTTGCAGATGTCTACGTATCGAAGCAATAGAATTCTAATGCTTCTTAAATCGCCATATTACAAGTCATTTCTATGTTTCATGATAAGATATAATTTTCATTGTGGAGTGTTATGTATACCTCGCATACACTTCAACTGAATGTACATGCGACACTTCCTTGCTAGGAAATAGCGATTGCAGATGTCTACGTATCGAGGCAATAGAATTCTAATGCTTCTTAAATCGGCATATCGCATCTCATTTCTATGTTTCATAATAAGATATAATATTCATTGCGAAGTGTCATGTATGCCTCGCATTCCTTTCAAAAGAATGTAAATGCGACACTTCCTTGCTTGGAAATAGCGTTTGCAGATGTCTACATATCGAAGCAATAGATTTCTAATGCTTGTTAAATCGCCATATTGCATCTCATTTCTATGTTTCATGGTAAGATATAATATTCATTGTGGAGTGTTATGTATACCTCGCATACACTTCAACTGAATGTACATGCGACACTTCCTTGCTAGGAAATAGCGTTTGCAGATGTCTACGTATCGAAGCAATAGAATTCTAGTGCTTCGTAAATCGGCATATCGCATCTCATTTCTATGTTTCATGATAAGATATAATATTCATTGCGAAGTGTCATGTATGCCTCGTATTCCTTTGAAAAGAATGTAAATGCGACACTTCCTTGTTAGGGATAGCGTTTGCAGATGTCTACGTATCGAAGCAATAGGGTTCTAATGCTTCTTAAATTGCCATATTACATCTCATATCTATGTTTCATGATAAGATATAATATTCATTGTGGAGTGTCATGAATACCTCGCATACACTTCAAATGAATGTGAATGCGACAGTTCCTTGTTAGGGATAGCGTTTGCAGATGTCTACGTATCGAAGCAATAGATTTCTAATGCTTCTTAAATCGCCATATTGCATCTCATTTCTATGTTTCATGGTAAGTTATAATATTCATTGTGGAGTGTTATGTATGCCTCGTATTCACTTCAAAAGAATGTAAACGCGACACTTCCTTGCCAAGAAATAGTGTTTGCAGATGTCTACGTATCGCAGCATCAGAGTTCTAATGCTTCTCAAAACGCGATATCGCTACTCATTACCATGTATCATGATAATATATAGTATTCATTGTGGAGTGTTATGTATACATCGTACTCACTTCAAAAGAATGTAAATGCGACACTTCCCTGCTAGGAAATAGCGTTTGCAGTTGTCTACGTATCGAAGCAACAGATTTCTAAAGCTTGCTAATTCACGATATTGCATCTCATATCTATGTTTCATGATAAGATATAATATTCATTGCGAAGTGTCATGTATGCCACGTATTCCTTTCAAAAGAATGTAAATGCGACACTTCCTTGTTAGGGATAGCGTTTGCAGATGTCTACGTATCGAAGCAATAGAGTTCTACTGCTTCTTAAATCGCCATATTACATCTCATTTCTATGTTTCATGATAAGATATAATTTTCATTGTGGAGTGTTATGTATACCTCGCATACACTTCAACTGAATGTACATGTGACACTTCCTTGCTAGGAAATAGCGTTTGCAGATGTCTACGTATCGAAGCAATAGAATTCTAATGTTTCTTAAATCGTCATATCGCATATCATTTCTATGTTTCATGACAAGATATAATATTCATTGCGAAGTGTCATATATGCCTCGTATTCCTTTCAAAGGAATGTAAATGCGACACGTCCTTGTTAGGGATAGCGTTTGCAGATGTCTACGTATCGAAGCAATAGAATTCTAATGTTTCTTAATACGTCATATCGCATTTCATTTCTATGTTACATGATAAGATATAATATTCATTGCGAAGTGTCATGTATGCCTCGTTTTCCTTTCAAAAGAATGTAAATGCGACACTCCCTTGTTAGGGATAGCGTTTGCAGATGTCTACGTATCGAAGCAATAGAGTTCTAATGTTTCTTAAATCGCCATATTACATCTCATTTCTATGTTTCATGATAAGATATAATTTTCATTGTGGAGTGTTATGTATACCTCGCATACACTTCAACTGAATGTAGATGCGACACTTCCTTGCTAGGAAATAGCGTTTGCAGATGTCTACGTATCGAAGCAATAGAATTCTAATGCTTCTTAAATCGTCATATCGCATCTCATTTCTATGTTTCATGATAAGATATAATATTCATTGCGAAGTGTCATGTATGCCTCGTATTCCCTTCAAAAGAATGTAAATGCGACACTTCCTTGTTAGGGATAGCGTTTGCAGATGTCTACGTATCGAAGCAATAGATTTCTAATGCTTCTTAGATCGCCATATTGCATCTCGTTTCTATGTTTCATGGTAAGATATAATATTCATTGTGGAGTGTAATGTGTATCACGAATTCACGTCAAAGGAATCCAAATGCGATACATCCTTGCTAGGAAATAGCGTTTGCAGGTGTCTCCGTATCGGAGCAATAGGGTTCCGGTGCTTCTTAAATCGCGATATCGCATTTCATATCTATGTTTCGTTATAAGATATAATATTCATTGTGGAGTGTTATATATACCTCGTATTCAGTTCAAAAGAATGTACATGCGCCACTTCCTTGCTGGGAAATAGCGTTTGCAGATGTCTACGTATCGAAGCAATAGGGTTCTAGTGCTTCTTAAAGAAAGGTATCGTCACTCATATCTATGTTTCATGATAAGATATAATATTCATTGCGAAGTGCCATGTATACCTCGCATACACTTCTATTGAATGTACATGCGACACTTCCTTGCTAGGAAATACCGTTTGCAGATGTCTACATATCGAAGCAATAGATTTCTAATGCTTGTTATATCGCCATATTGCATCTCATTTCTATGTTTCATGGTAAGATATAATATTCATTGTGGAGTGTTATGTATACCTCGCATACACTTCAACTGAATGTACATGCGACACTTCCTTGCTAGGAAATAGCGATTGCAGATGTCTACGTATCTAGGAAATAGAATTCTAATGCTTCTTAAATCGGCATATCGCATCTCATTTCTATGTTTCATAATAAGATATAATATTCATTGCGAAGTGTCATGTATGCCTCGTATTCCATTCAAAAGAATGTAAATGCGACACTTCCTTGTTAGGGATAGCGTTTGCAGATGTCTACGTATCGATGCAATAGAGTTCTAATGCTTCTTAAATCGCCATATTACATCTCATTCACATGTTTCATGATAAGATATAATTTTCATTGTGGAGTGTTATGTATACCTCGCATACACTTCAACTGAATGTACATGCGACACTTCCTTGCTAGGAAATAGCGTTTGCAGATGTCTACGTATCGAAGCAATAGAATTCTAATGTTTCTTAAATCGTCATATCGCATATCATTTCTATGTTTCATGACAAGATATAATATTCATTGCGAAGTTTCATGTATACCTCGTATTCCTTTCAAAAGAATGTAAATGCGACACTTCCTTGCTTGGAAATAGCGTTTGCAGATGTCTACATATCGAAGCAATAGATTTCTAATGCTTGTTAAATCGCCATATTGCATTTCATTTCTATGTTTCATGGTAAGATATAATATTCATTGCGAAGTGTCATGTATACCTCGTATTCACTTGAATGAATGTAAATGCGACTCTCCCTTGCTAGGAAGTAGCATTTGCAGATGTCTACGTATCGAAGCTATAGAGTTCTAATGCTTCTTAAAACGCGATATCGCATCTTATTTCTATGTCTCATGATAAGATATAATATTCATTGCGAAGTGTCATGTATACCTCGTATTCACTTGAATGAATGTAAATGCGACACTTCCTTGCTAGGAAATAGCGTTTGCAGATGTCTACGTATCGAAGCAATAGATTTCTCATGCTTCTTAATACGGGATATCTAATCTCATTTCTATGTTTCATGATAAGATATAATATTCATTGTGGAGTGTTATGAATACCTCATATTCGCCTCAAAGGAATGTAAATGCGAAAATTCCTTGCTAGGAAATACGGTTTGCAGATGTCTACGTACCGTAGCGATAGTGTTCTAATGCTTCACAAAGCGCGATATCGCATCTCATTTCCATGTTTCATGATAGGATATAATTTTCATTGTGCAGTGTTATGTAAACCTCGTATTCACTTAAAAAGAGTGTAAATGCGACACTTCCGTGTTAGGTAGTTGCGTATGAAGTAGTCTACGTATCGTAGAAATAGAGTTCTAATGCTTCTAAAAATGCGATATCGCATCTCATTTCTATGTCTCATGATGAGATATAATATTCATTGCGGAGTGGCATGTATACCTCGCATACACTTCAAATGAATGTAAATGCGACACATCCTTGCTAGGAAGTAGCATTTGCAGATGCCTACGTATCGAAGCTATAGAATTCTAATGCTTCTTAAAACGCGATATCGCATCTTATTTCTATGTCTCATGATAAGATATAATATTCAATGGGAAGTATCATGTATTCATCGCGTACACTTCAAATGAATGTAAATGCGACACTTCCTTGCTAGGAAATAGCGTTTGCAGATGTCTACGTATCGAAGCAATAGATTTCTCATGCTTCTTAATACGGGATATCGCATCTCATTTCTATGTTTCATGATATGATATAATATTCATTGTGGAGTGTTATGAATACCTCATATTCGCCTCAAAGGAATGTAAATGCGACACTTCCTTGCTAGGAAATACGGTATGCAGATGTCTACGTACCGTAGCGATAGTGTTCTAATGCTTCACAAAGCGCGATATCGCATCTCATTTCCATGTTTCATGATAGGATATAATTTTCATTGTGCAGTGTTATGTAAACCTCGTATTCACTTAAAAAGAGTGTAAATGCGACACTTCCTTGTTAGGTAGTTGCGTATGAAGTAGTCTACGTATCGTAGAAATAGAGTTCTAATGCTTCGCAAAATGCGATATCGCATCTCATTTCTATGTCTCATGATGAGATATAATATTCATTGCGGAGTGGCATGTATACCTCGCATACACTTCAAATGAATGTATATGCAACACATCCTTGCTAGGAAATGGCGTTTGCAGATGTCTACGTATCGAAGCAATGAATTTCTAATGCTTCCTAAAACGCGGTAGCGCATCTCATTTCTATGTCTCATGATAAGGTATAATATTCATTGCGAAGTGTTACGTATTCCTCGTCTACACCTCAAATGAATGTAAATGCGACACCTACCTGCTAGGAAATAGCGCTTGCAGATGTTTACGTATAGAAGCAATAGAGTTCTAATGCTTCTTATATCGCGACATCGCTTCTCATTTCTATGTTTCATGATAATATATAATATTCATTGCGAAGTGTCATGAATACCTCGCATACACATCAAATGAATGTGAATGCGACAGTTCCTTGCCAGGGAATAGCGTTTGCAGATATCTACGTATCGAAGCAATAGAATTCTAATGCTTCTTAATACGTCATATCTCATTTCATTTCTATGTTACATGATAAGACATAATATTCATTGCGAAGTGTCATATATGCCTCGTATTCCTTTCAAAGGAATGTAAATGCGACACGTCCTTGTTAGGGATAGCGTTTGCAGATGTCTACGTACCGAAACAATAGAATTCTAATGCTTCTTAATACGTCATATCGCATTTCATTTCTATGTTACATGATAAGATATAATATTCATTGCGAAGCGTCATGTATGCCTCGTATTCCTTTCAAAAGAATGTAAATGCGACACTTCCTTGTTAGGGATCGCGTTTGCAGATGTCTACGTATCGAAGCAATAGAGTTCTAATGTTTCTTAAATCGCCATATTACATCTCATTTCTATGTTTCATGATAAGATATAATTTTCATTGTGGAGTGTCATGTATGCCACGTATTCCTTTCAAAAAAATGTGAATGCGACACTTCCTTGTTAGGGATAGCGTTTGCAGATGTCTACGTTTCGAAGCAATAGATTTCTAATGCTTCTTAAATCTCCATATTACATCTCATTTCTATGTTTCATGATAAGATATAATTTTCATTGTGGAGTGTTATGTATACCTCGCATACACTTCAACTGAATGTAATTGCGACACTTCCTTGCTAGGAAATAGCGTTTGCAGATGTCTACGTATCGAAGCAATAGAATTCTAATGCTTCTTAAATCGTCATATCGCATCTCATTTCTATGTTTCATGATAAGATATAATATTCATTGCGAAGTGTCATGTATGCCTCGTATTCCTTTCAAAAGAATGTAAATGCGACACTTCCTTGCTAGGAAATAGCGTTTTCAGATGTCTACGTATCGAAGCAATAGAATTCTAATGTTTCTTAAATCGTCATGTGGCATATCATTTCTATGTTTCATGACAAGATATAATATTCATTGCGAAGTGTCATGTATACCTCGTATTCCTTTCAAAAGAATGTAAATGCGACACTTCCTTGCTTGGAAATAGCGTTTGCAGATGTCTACATATCGAAGCAATAGAGCTTTAATGCTTCTTAAATCGCGATATGGCATCTCATTTCTATGTTTCATGATAAGATATAATATTCATTAGGAAGTGTCATGTGTATCACGAATTCACGTCAAAGGAATCCAAATGCGATACTTCCTTGCTAGGAAATAGCGTTTGCAGGTGTCTCCGTATCGAAGCAATAGGGTTCCAGTGCTTCTTAAATCGCGATATCGCATTTCATATCTATGTTTCGTTATTAGATTTAATATTCATTGTGGAGTGTTACGTATACCTCGTACTCACTTCAAAGGAATGTGAATGCGACACTTCTTTGCTATTAAATAGCGTTTGCAGATGTCTACGTATCGAAGCAATAGATTCCTAATGCTTCTTAAAACGCGATATCGCTCCTCATTTCAATGTTTCATGATAAGATGTAATATTCATGGTGGAGTGTTATATATACCTCGTATTCAGTTCAAAAGAATGTACATGCGCCACTTCCTTGCCGGGAAATAGCGTTTGCTGATGTCTACGTATCGAAGCATTGGGGTTCTAATGCTTCTTAAATCGCCATATCGCATCTCATTTCTATGTTTCATGATAAGATATAATATTCATTGTGGAGAGTTATGAATACCTCATATTCGCCTCAAAGTAATGTAAATGCGACACTTCCTTGCTAGGAAATACGGTATGCAGATGTCTACGTACCGTAGCGATAGTGTTCTAATGCTTCTCAAAGCGCGATATCGCATCTCATTTCCATGTTTCATGATAGGATATAATTTTCATTGTGCAGTGTTATGTAAACCTCGTATTCACTTAAAAAGAGTGTAAATGCGACACTTCCTTGTTAGGTAGTTGCGTATGAAGTAGTCTACGTATCGTAGAAATAGAGTTCTAATGCTTCACAAAATGCGATATCGCATCTCATTTCTATGTCTCATGGTGAGATAAAATATTCATTGCGGAGTGGCATGTATACCTCGCATACACTTCAAATGAATGTAAATGCAACACATCCTTGCTAGGAAATGGCGTTTGCAGACGTCTACGTATCGAAGCAATGAATTTCTAATGCTTCCAAAAACGCGGCAGCGCATCTCATTTCTATGTCTCATGATAAGGTATATTATTCATTGCGAAGTGCCATGTATACCTCGCATACACTTCTATTGGATGTACATGCGACACTTCCTTGCTAGGATATAGCGTTTGCAGATGTCTACGTATGGAAGCAATAGAAGTCTAATGCTTCTTATATCGTCATATCGCATCTCATTTCTATGTTTCATGATAAGATATAATATTCATTGCGAAGTGTCATGTATGCCTCGTATTCCCCTCAAAGGAATGTAAATGCGACACTTCCTTGTTAGGGATAGCGTTTGCAGATGTCTACGTATCGAAGCAATAGAGTTCTAATGCTTCTTAAATCGCCATATTACATCTCATTCCTATGTTTCATGACGAGATATAATTTTCATTGTGGAGTGTTATGTATACCTCGCATACACTTCAACTGAATGTACATGCGACACTTCCTTGCTAGGAAATAGCGTTTGCAGATGTCTACGTATGGAAGTAATAGAATTCTAATCCTTCTTAAATCGAGATATCGCATCTCAATTATATGACCCATGATAACGTATAATATACATTGCGAAGTGTTATGTATACCTCGTGTTCACTTCAAACGAATGTAAATGCGACACTTCCATGCTAGGAAATAGCGTTTGCAGATGTCTACGTTTCGTAGCAATAGAGTTCTAATGCTTCTTAAAACGAGATGTCGCATCTCATTTCTATGTTTCATGATCAGATATAATATTCATTGCGAAGTGTCATGTATACCTCGTATTCACTTCAAAAGAATGTAAATGCGTCATTTCCATGCTAGGAAATAGCGTTTGCAGATGTCTACGTATCGTAGCAATAGATTTCTACTGCTTCTTAAAACGAGATGTCGCATTTCATTTCTATGTTTCGTAATAAGATATAATATTCATTGTGGAATGTTATGTATACCTCGTATTCACTTCAAAAGAATGTAATTGCGACACTTCCTCGCTAGGGAATAACATTTGCAGATGTCTACGCATCTTAGGAATAGAGTTCTAATGCTTCTTAGAACGCGATATCGCATCTCACTACTATGTTTCATGATAAGATATAATATTCATTGCGAAGTGTCATGTATACCTCGTATTCACTTCAAAAGAATGTAAATGCGACACTTCCTTGCTAGGAAATAGCGTTTCCAGATGACAACGTATCGAAAGAATAGAGTTCTAATGCTTCTTAGAACGCGATATCGCATCTCACTTCTATGTTTCATGATAAGATATAATATTCATTGCGAAGTGTCATGTATACCTCGTATCCACTTCAAAAGAATGTAAATGCGACACTTCCTTGCTAGGAAATAGCGTTTCCAGATGACTACGTGTCGAAACAATAGAGTTCTAATTATTCGTAAAACGCGATATCGCATCTCACATCTATGTTTCATGATAAGATAAAATATTCATTGCGAAGTGTCATGTATACCTCGTATTCACTTCAAAAGAATGTAAGTGCGACACTTGCATGCTAGGAAATAGTGTTTGCAGATGTCTACGTATCGTAGCAATAGAGTTCTCATCCTTCTTAAAACGCGAAATCGCATCTCATTTCTATGCCTCGTGATAAGATATAGTATTCATTGCGAAGTGTTATGTATTCCTCGCCTACACTTCAAATGAATGTAAATGTGACACTTCCTCTCTAGGAAGTAGCGTTTGCATATGTCTTCGTATCGACGCAATAGAGCTTTAATGCTTCTTAAATCGCGATATGGCATCTCATTTCTATGTTTCATGATAATATATTATATTCAATGCGAAGTGTCATGAATACCTCGCATATACTTCAAATGAATGTGAATGCGACAGTTCCTTGCCAGCGAATAGCGTTTGCAGATGTCTACGTATCGAAGCAATAGAATTCTAATGCTTCTTAATACGTCATATCGCACTTCATTTCTATGTTACATGATAAGGCATAATATTCATTGCGAAGTGTCATATATGCCTCGTATTCCTTTCAAAGGAATGTAAATGCGACACGTCCTTGTTAGGGATAGCGTTTGCAGATGTCTACGTATCGAAGCAATAGAATTCTAATGTTTCTTATATCGTCATATCGCATATCATTTCTATGTTTCATGACAAGATATAATATTCATTGCGAAGTGTCATGTATGCCTCGTATTCCATTCAAAAGAATGTAAATGCGACACTTCCTTGTTAGGGATAGCGTTTGCAGATGTCTACGTATCGAAGCAATAGATTTCTAATGCTTCTTAAATGGCCATATTACATCTCATTTCTATGTTTCATGATAAGATATAATTTTCATTGTGGAGTGTTATGTATACCTCGCTTACACTTCAGCTGAATGTACATGCGACACTTCCTTGCTAGGAAATAGCGTTTGCAGATGTCTACGTATCGAAGCAATAGTGTTCTAATGCTTCTTAAATCGAGATATCGCATCTCATTTCTATGTTTCATGGTACGATATAATATTCATTGTGCAGGGTTATGTATACCTCGTATTCACTTCAAAAGAATGTAAATGCGACACTTCCTTGCTAGGAAGTAGCGCTTGCAGTTGTCTTCGTATCGAAGCAATAGAATTCTAATGCTTCTTAAATCGTCATATCGCATCTCATTTCTATGTTTCATGATAAGATATAATATTCATTGCGAAGTGTCATGTATGCCTCGTATTCCTTTCAAAAGAATGTAAATGCGACACTTCCTTGCTAGGAAATAGCGTTTGCAGATGTCTACGTATCGAAGCAATAGAATTCTAATGTTTCTTAAATCGTCATGTGGCTTATCATTTCTATGTTTCATGACAAGATATAATATTCATTGCGAAGTGTCATGTATACCTCGTATTCCTTTCAAAAGAATGTAAATGCGACACTTCCTTGCTTGGAAATAGCGTTTGCAGATGTCTACATATCGAAGCAATAGAGCTTTAATGCTTCTTAAATCGCGATATGGCATCTCATTTCTATGTTTCATGATAAGATATAATATTCATTAGGAAGTGTCATGTGTATCACGAATTCACGTCAAAGGAATCCAAATGCGATACTTCCTTGCTAGGAAATAGCGTTTGCAGGTGTCTCCGTATCGAAGCAATAGGGTTCAAGTGCTTCTTAAATCGCGATATCGCATTTCATATCTATGTTTCGTTATTAGATTTAATATTCATTGTGGAGTGTTACGTATACCTCGTACTCACTTCAAAGGAATGTGAATGCGACACTTCTTTGCTATTAAATAGCGTTTGCAGATGTCTACGTATCGAAGCAATAGATTCCTAATGCTTCTTAAAACGCGATATCGCTCCTCATTTCAATGTTTCATGATAAGATGTAATATTCATGGTGGAGTGTTATATATACCTCGTATTCAGTTCAAAAGAATGTACATGCGCCACTTCCTTGCCGGGAAATAGCGTTTGCTGATGTCTACGTATCGAAGCGTTGGGGTTCTAATGCTTCTTAAATCGCCATATCGCATCTCATTTCTATGTTTCATGATAAGATATAATATTCATTGTGGAGAGTTATGAATACCTCATATTCGCCTCAAAGGAATGTAAATGGGACACTTCCTTGCTAGGAAATACGGTATGCAGATGTCTACGTACCGTAGCGATAGTGTTCTAATGCTTCTCAAAGCGCGATATCGCATCTCATTTCCATGTTTCATGATAGGATATAATTTTCATTGTGCAGTGTTATGTAAACCTCGTATTCACTTAAAAAGAGTGTAAATGCGACACTTCCTTGTTAGGTAGTTGCGTGTGAAGTAGTCTACGTATCGTAGAAATAGAGTTCTAATGCTTCACAAAATGCGATATCGCATCTCATTTCTATGTCTCATGGTGAGATAAAATATTCATTGCGGAGTGTCATGTATACCTCGTATTCACTTCAAAAGAATGTAAATGCGACACTTCCTTGCTAGGAAATAGCGTTTCCAGATGACAACGTATCGAAAGAATAGAGTTCTAATGCTTCTTAGAACGCGATATCGCATCTCACTTCTATGTTTCATGATAAGATATAATATTCATTGCGAAGTGTCATGTATACCTCGTATCCACTTCAAAAGAATGTAAATGCGACTCTTCCTTGCTAGGAAATAGCGTTTCCAGATGACTACGTGTCGAAACAATAGAGTTCTAATTATTCGTAAAACGCGATATCGCATCTCACATCTATGTTTCATGATAAGATAAAATATTCATTGCGAAGTGTCATGTATACCTCGTATTCACTTCAAAAGAATGTAAGTGCGACACTTGCATGCTAGGAAATAGTGTTTGCAGATGTCTACGTATCGTAGCAATAGAGTTCTCATCCTTCTTAAAACGCGAAATCGCATCTCATTTCTATGCCTCGTGATAAGATATAGTATTCATTGCGAAGTGTTATGTATTCCTCGCCTACACTTCAAATGAATGTAAATGTGACACTTCCTCTCTAGGAAGTAGCGTTTGCATATGTCTTCGTATCGACGCAATAGAGCTTTAATGCTTCTTAAATCGCGATATGGCATCTCATTTCTATGTTTCATGATAATATATTATATTCAATGCGAAGTGTCATGAATACCTCGCATATACTTCAAATGAATGTGAATGCGACAGTTCCTTGCCAGCGAATAGCGTTTGCAGATGTCTACGTATCGAAGCAATAGAATTCTAATGCTTCTTAATACGTCATATCGCACTTCATTTCTATGTTACATGATAAGGCATAATATTCATTGCGAAGTGTCATATATGCCTCGTATTCCTTTCAAAGGAATGTAAATGCGACACGTCCTTGTTAGGGATAGCGTTTGCAGATGTCTACGTATCGAAGCAATAGATTTCTAATGCTTCTTAAATGGCCATATTACATCTCATTTCTATGTTTCATGATAAGATATAATTTTCATTGTGGAGTGTTATGTATACCTCGCTTACACTTCAGCTGAATGTACATGCGACACTTCCTTGCTAGGAAATAGCGTTTGCAGATGTCTACGGATCGAAGCAATAGTGTTCTAATGCTTCTTAAATCGAGATATCGCATCTCATTTCTATGTTTCATGGTACGATATAATATTCATTGTGCAGGGTTATGTATACCTCGTATTCACTTCAAAAGAATGTAAATGCGACACTTCCTTGCTAGGAAGTAGCGCTTGCAGTTGTCTTCGTATCGAAGCAATAGATTTCTAATGCATCTTAAATAGTCATATCGCATCTCATTTCTATGTATCATGATAAGATATAATATTCATTGCGAAGTGTCATGTATTCTTCGTATTCCTTTCAAAATAATGTAAATGCGACACTTCCTTGCTAGGAAGTAGCGTTTGCAGATGTCTACGTATCGAACCAATAGATTTCTAATGCTTCTTAAATCGCCATATCGCATCTCATTTCTGTGTTTCGTGATAAGATAGAATATTCATTGTGCAGAGATATGTATATCTCGTCTATACTTCAAATGAATGTAAATGCCACACTTCCTTGCTAGGAAATAGCGTTTGCAGATGTCTACGTATGGTGGCATTAGGGTTCTAGTGCTTCTCAAAACGCGATATCGCATCTCACTTCTATGCTTCATGATAAGATATAATATTCATTATGGAGTGTTATGTATACCTCGTACTCACTTCAAAAGAATGTAAATGCGACACTTCCTTGCTAGGAAATAGTGTTTCCAGATGTCTAGGTATCGAAGCAATATAGTTCTAATGCTTCTTAAAACGCGATAACGCATCTCATTTCCATGTTTCATGATAAGACATAATATTCATTGCGAAGTGTTATGTATACCTCATTTCCACTTCAAAAGAAAGTACATGTCATACTTCCCTGCTAGGAAATAGCGTTTCCAAAAGTCTACGTATGGAAGCAATTCGGATCTAATGCTCCTTAAAACGCGATATCGAATCTCAATTGTATGCTTCATGACAAGATATTATTCATATGCCAAGTGCTGTGTATACCTTGTCTTCACTCCAAAACAATGTAAATGCCACACTTCCTTGCTTGGAAATAGCGTTTCCAGATGTCTACGTATCGACGCAATGGGGTTCTAATGCTTCTTAAGACGCGATATTGCATCTCATTTCTATGTTTCATGATAAGATGTAGTAGTCATTGCGGAGTGTTATGTTTAACTCGTCTACACATTAAAAGAATGTAAATGCCACACTTCCTTGCTAGGAAATAGCGTTTCCAGATTTCTCCGTATCGAAGCAATAGAGATATAATGCTTCTTAAAACACTATAACGCACCTTAGTTCTATGTTTCACGATATGATATAATATTCATTGCAAAGTGTTATGTATGCTACGTCTACAATTCAAAGGATTGAAAATGCCACACTTCCTTGTATACCTCGTCTGCACTTCAGAAGAATGTAAATGCCACACTTCCGTGCTAGGAAATAGTGTTTCCAGGTGTCTACTTATCGGAGCAATAAAGTCCTATAGCTTCTTAAAATGCCGTATCCTATCGCATTTCTATGTTTCATAATAAGGCATAATATTCATTGCGAAGTGTTGTGTATGCCTCAGGTACTCTTCAATGGAATGTACATGCGACACTTTTTTGCTAGGAAGTACCGTTTCCAGAAGTCCACGTATCGAAGCAGTATAGTTCTAATGCTTCTTGAAAGGCGATATCGCATCTCATTTCTATGTTTCATTAAATAATATAAGTTTCAATACGAAGTGCTATGCATACCTCGTCGACACTTGAAAAGACGCAAATGCCACGCTTTGTTGCTAGGAAATAGCATTTTCAGATGCCTGCGTATCGAAGCAATAGATTTCTAATGCTTCTTAAAACGCAATATTGCATCGCAGCTCTATATTTCATTTTGAAATATAATATTCATTACGAAGTGTTATGTACACCTCGTGTGCACTTCAAAATAACGTAAATGCCACACTTCCTTGCTAGGAAATGCGTTTCCAGATGTCTACGTATCGAAGCTAAGAGTACTAATGCTTCTTAGAATGCGATATCGCATCTCATTTCTATGTTTCATGCTATGATATAATATTCGGTGATAAGTGATGTGTATACCTCGTCTACACTACAAAGGAATGAAAACGACACAATTCCTTGCTAGGAAAATGCGTTTCCAGATATCTACGTATCGAAGCATTAGAGTTCTAGTGCTTCTAAAACGCAATATCGCATCTCATTTCTGGGTTTCAAGATAGGTTATAATATTCATTGCGAAGTATTATGTATATCTCGACTACACTTCCAAAGATACTACCCGGTAATTTGCGGCGTGTTGCGTAGTTTCCCGTAGCCCTTGTTAGTTAAACCCACGTCGAGACCATAAATAAACATGCCGTGACTTCAGTATCTCGCGACCTGAGTGTGTGTACTTGGCTAGGCGTAGTCGAGAGGAGGAGCATTTCGATGTTTCAAGGGTTGACCGCCCCAGGGTTCCTGGGGTCGTGTAGCCTATCGCTTTGCTACTTTCTGAGCAGCTGGCGCCCAAGAAAAGTTGTACGTGAGCGGATACCTTGGAACGATAGATCGCTTTAGATTAAAGTGCGTTTTACACCTTAAAGCATTTAGATAATTAACCCCTTCGAGCTTCCCTAGGAAGGAAGTGTCGCATTTACATTCTTTTGGAGTGTATACGAGGTATACAAGACACTTTGTAATGAATATTATATCTTATCATGAAACATAGATATGAGATGCGATATCCCGTTTTAACAAGCATGAGAACTCTACTGCTTCGATACGTAGCCATCTGCAAACGCTATTTCCTAGCGAGGTAGTGTTGCATTTACATTCTTTTGAAAGGAATACGAGGCATACATGACACTTCGCAATGAATATTATATCTTATCGTGAAACACAGAAGTGAGATGCGATATCGGGTTTTAACAAGCATTAGAACTCTATTGCTACGATACGTAGACATCTGGAAACGCTACTTCCTAGGAAGGAAGTGTCGCATTTACAATAATTTGAAGTGTATGCGAGGTATAAGTGACACTTCCCAATGAACATTATATCTTATCATGAAATATAGAAATGAGATGCGATATCGCAATTTTAAGAAGCATTAGATCTCTATTGCTTCGATATGTGGAAATCTGCAAACGCTATTTCCTAGCAAGTAAGTGTCGCATTTACATACTTTTGAAGTGAATTCGGGGTATACATAACACTCCACAATGAATATTATATCTTATCACGAAACATAGAAATGAAATGCGGCATCTCGTTTTAAGACGCATTAGAACTCTATTGCTACGATACGTAGACATCTGCAAACAATATTTCCTTGCAAGGAGGTCTCGCATTTACATTCTTTTGAAGTGAATACGAGGTATACATGACACTTCGCAATGAATATTATATCTTATCATGAAACATAGAAGTGAGATGCGATATCGCGTTCTAAGAAGCATTAGAACTCTATTGCTACGATACGTAGACATCTGCAAAGGCTATTTCCTAGCATGGAAGGGTCGCATTTACATTCTTTTGAAGTAAGTAGGAGGAATACATAGCACTCCATAATGAATATTATATCTTCTCATGAAACATAGCAGTGAGATGCGATATCGCGTTTTAGGAAGCATTAGAACTCTATTGCTGCGATACGTAGACATCTGCAAACGCTATTTCCTAGCATGGAAGTGTCGCGTTTACATTCTTTTGAAATGAATACGAGATATACGTGACACTTTGCAATGAATATTATAGCTTATCATGAAACATAGGAATGAGGTGCTATATCGCGTTTTGAGAAGCATTAGAACTCTATTGCTATTATACGTAGACATCTGCAAACGCTACTTCCTAGCATGGAAGTGTTGCATTTACATTCTTTTGCACTGAATACGAGGTATACATGACACTTCGCAATGAATATTATATCTTATCATGAAACATAGAAGTGAGATGCGATATCGCGTTCTAAGAAGCATTAGAACTCTATTGCTACGATACGTAGACATCTGCAAACGCTACTTCCTAGCATGGAAGTGTCGCATTTACATTCTTTTGAAGTGAATACGAGGTATACATGACACTTCGCAATGAATATTATACCTTATCATGAAACATAGAAGAGAGGTGCGATATCGCGTTTTAGGAAGCATTAGAACTCTATTGCTGCGATACGTAGACATCTGCAAACGCTATTTCCTAGCATGGAAGTGTGGCATTTACATTCTTTTGAAGTTAATACGAGATATACATGACACTTCGCAATGAATATTATAGCTTATCATGAAACATAGGAATGAGGTGCTATATCGCGTTTTGAGAAGCATTAGAACTATATTGCTTTTATACGTAGACATCTGCAAACTCTATTTCCTAGCAAGGAAATTTCGCACTTTCATTCCACTGAAGTGATTACGAGGTATACATAACATTACACAATGATTATTATATCTTATTACGAAACATAGAAGTGAAGTACGACATCTCGTTTTAAGAAGCATTAGTACTCTATTGCTGTGATACGTAGACATCTGCAAACAATATTTCCTAGCAAGGAAGTGTCGCATTTACATTCTATTGAAGTGAATACGAGGTATACATGACACTTCGCAATGAATATTATATTTTATCATGAAACATGGAAGTGAGATGCGATGTCGCGTTCTAAGAAGCATAAGAACTCTATTGCTACGATACGTAGACATCTGCAAACGCTATTTCGTAGCATGGAAGTGTCGCATTTACATTCTTTTGAAGTGAATACGAGATATACATGACACTTCGCAATGAATATTATACCTTATCATGAAACATAGAAGAGAGATGCGATATCGCGTTTTAGGAAGCATAAGAACTCTATTGCTGCGATACGTAGACATCTGCAAACGCCATTTCCTAGCATGGAAGGGTCGCATTTACACTCTTTTGAAGTGAGTACTATGTATACATAACACTCCATAATGAATATTATATCTTTTCATGAAACGTAGAAGTGAGGTGCGATATCGCGTTCTAAGAAGCATTAGAACTCTATTGCTACGATACGTAGACATCTGCAAACGCTATTTCCTAGCATGGAAGGGTCGCATTTACACTCTTTTGAAGTGAGTACTATGTATACATAACACTCCATAATGAATATTATATCTTTTCATGAAACATAGCAGTGAGATGCGATATCGCGTTTTAAGAAGCATTAGAAATCTATTGCTACGATACGTAGATATCTGCAAACACTATTTCATAGCATGGAAGTGTCGCATTTACATTCTTTTGAAGTGATTACGAGGTATAGATGACACTTCGCAATGAATATTATATCTTATCATGGAACATAGGAATGAGGTGCTATATCGTGTTTTGAGAAGCATTAGAACTCTATTGCTAGTATACGTAGGCATCTGCAAACTCTATTTCCTAGCAAGGAAATTTCGCACTTACATTCCACTGAAGTGAATACGAGGTATACATAACGTTACACAATGAATATTATATCTTATTATGAAACATAGAAATGAAATACGACATCTCGTTTTAAGAAGCATTAGTACTCTATTGCTACGATACGTAGACATCTGCAAACGCTATTTCCTAGCATGGAAGGGTCGCATTTACATTCTTTTGAAGTGAGTGCGAGGTATACATGACACTTCGCAATGAATATTATACCTTATCATGAAACATAGAAGAGAGATGCGATATCGCGTTTTAGGAAGCATAAGAACTCTATTGCTGCGGTACGTAGACATCTGCAAACGCTATTTCCTAGCATGGAAGTGTCGCATTTACATTCTTTGAAGTGAATACGAGATATACATGACACTTCGCAATGAATATTATATCTTATCATGAAACATAGGAATGAGGTGCTATATCGCGTTTTGAGAAGCATTAGAACTCTATTGCTACGATACGTAGACATCCATAAACGCTATTTCCTAGCATGGAAGTGTCTTATTTACATTCTTTTGAAGTGAATACGAGGTATACATGACACTTCGCAATGAATATTATATCTTATCATGAAACATAGAAGTGAGATGCGATATCGCGTTCCAAGAAGCATTAGAACTCTATTGCTACGATACGTAGACACCTGCAAACGCTCTTTCCTAGCATGGAAGTGTCGCACATACATTCTTTTGAAGTGAATACGAGATATACATGACACTTCGCATTGAATATTATATCTTATCATGAAACATAGAAGTGAGATGCTATATCCCGTTCTAAGAAGCATTAGAACCCTATTGCTACGATACGTAGACATCTGCAAACACTATTTCCTAGCATGGAAGTGTCGCATTTACATTCTTTTGAAGTGAATACGAGGTATAGATGACACTTAGCAATGAATATTATATCTTATCATGAAACATAGAAGTGAGATGCTATATCACGTTCTAAGAAGCATTAGAACTCTATTGCTACGATACGTAGACATCCATAAACGCTATTTCCTAGCATGGAAGTGTCTTATTTACGTTCTTTTGAAGTGAATACGAGGTATTCATGACACTTCGCAATGAATATTATCTTCTCATGAAACATAGAAGTGAGATGCGATATCGCGCTTTAGGAAGCATTACAACTCTATTGCCTCGACGCGTAGATATCTGCAGACGCTATTTCCTAGCATGGAAGTGTCGCATTTACATTCTTTTGAAGTGAATACGAGGTGTACATGACACTTCGCAATGAATATTATATCTTATCATGAAACATAGCAGTGATATGCGATATCGCGTTTTAAGAAGCATTAGAACTCTATTGCTACGATACGTAGACATCTGCAAAACGCTATTTCCTAGCATGGAAGTGTCGCATTTACATTCATTTGAAGTGAATACGAGGTATACATGACACTTCGCAATGAATATTATATCTTATCATGAAACATAGAAGTGAGATGCGATATCGCGTTCTAAGAAGCATTAGAACTCTATTGCTACGATACGTAGACATCTGCAAACGCTATTTCCTAGCAAGGAAGATTCGCTTTAACATTGTTTTGAAGTGAATACGAGGTATACATGACACTTCGCAATGAATATTATATCTTATCATGAAACATAGAAGTGAGATGCGATATCGCGCTTTAGGAAGCATTACAACTCTATTGCCTCGACGCGTAGATATCTGCAGACGCTATTTCCTAGCATGGAAGTGTCGCATTTACATTCTTTTGAAGTGAATACGAGGTGTACATGACACTTCGCAATGAATATTATATCTTATCAGGAAACATAGAAATGAGATGCGATATCGCGTTTTGAGAAACATTGGAACTCTATTGCTACGATACGTAGACATCTGCAGATGCTATTTCCTGGCATGGAAGTGTCGCATTTACATTCTTTTGAAGTGAATACGAGGTATACGTGGCACTTCGGAATGAATATTACAACTTATCACGAAACATACAAATGAGATGCGATATCGCGATCTAAGAAGCATTAGAACGCTATTGCTACGATACGTAGACATCTGCGAACGCTATTTCCTAGCAAGCAATAGCCGCATTTACATTCTTTTGAAGTGAATACGAGGTATACATGACACTTCGCAATGAATATTATATCTTATCACGAAACATAGAAATGAGATGCGATATCGCGATTTAAGTAGCATTGGATCTCTATTGCCACGATACGTAGACATCTGAATACTCTATTTACTAGCAAGGAAGTGTAGCACTTACATTCGCTTGGAGTGAATACGAGGTATACATGACACTTCGCAATGAATATTATGTCTTATCATGAAGCATAGAAATGAGATGCGATACCGCGGGTTGAGAAGCATCGGAACTCTATTGCTACGATACCTAGACATCTGCAAATGCTATTTCCTAGAAAGAAATAGTCGCATTTACATTCTTTTGAAGTGAATACGAGGTATACATGACACTTCGCAATGAATATTATATCTTATAATGAAACATAGAATTGAGATTCGATATCGCGTTTTAAGAAGCATTAGAACTCTATTGCCTCGACGCGTAGACATCTGCAGACGCTATTTCCTAGCACGGAAGTGTCGCATTTACATTCTTTTGAAGTGAATACGAGGTGTACATGACACTTCGCAATGAATATTATATCTTATCAGGAAACATAGGAATGAGATGCGATATCGCGATCTAGGAAGCATTAGAACTCTATTGCAACGATACGTAGGCATCTGCAAACGCTATGCCCTAGCAAGGAATAGTCGCATTTACATTCTTTGATGTAAATACGAGGTATACATGACACTTCGCAATGAATATTATATCTTATCATGAAGCATAGAAGTGAGATGCGATATCGCGGGTTGAGAAGCATTGGAACTTTATTGCTACGATACCTAGACATCTGCAAATGCTATTTCCTAGAAAGAAATAGTCGCATTTACATTCTTTTGAAGTGAATACGAGGTATACATGACACTTCGCAATGAATATTATATCCTATCATGAAACATAGAAGTGAGATGCGATATCGCGTTTTAAGAAGCATTAGATCTCTATTGCCTCGACGCGTAGACAGCTGCAGACGCTATTTCCTAACATGGAAGTGTCGCACTTACATTCTTTTGAAGTGAATACGAGGTGTACATGACACTTCGCAATGGATATTATATCTTATCAGGAAACATAGAAATGAGATGCTATAACACGTTTTGAGAAGCATTAGAACCATATTGCTACGATACGTAGACATCTGCAATAGCTATTTCCTAGCAACCAATAGTCGCATTTACATTCTTTTGAAGTGAATTCGAGGTTTACATGACACTTCGGAATGAATATTATAACTTATCTCGAAACATAGAAATGAGATGGGATATCGCAATCTAAGAAGCATTAGAACTCTATTACAACGATACGTAGGCATCTGCAAACGCTATGCCCTAGCAAGGAATAGTCGCATTTACATTCTTTGATGTAAATACGAGGTATACATGACACTTCGCAATGAATATTATATCTTATAATGAAACATAGAATTGACATGCGATATCGCGTTTTAAGAAGCATTAGAACTCTATTACCTCGACGCGTAGACATCTGCAGACGCTATTTCCTAGCATGGAAGTGTCGCATTTACATTCTTTTGAAGTGAATACGAGGTATACATGACACTTCGCGATGAATATTATATCTTATCGCGAAACACATAAATGAGATGCGATATCGCGATTTAAGTTGCATTAGAACTCTATTGCTACGATACGTAGACATCTGCAAACGCTATTTCCTAGCAAGCAATAGTCGCATTTACATTTTTTTGAAGTGAATTCGAGGATTACATGACACTTCGGAATGAATATTATAACTTATCACGAAACATAGAAATGAGATGGGATATCGCGATCTAAAAAGCATTAGAACTCTATTGCCTCGACGCGCAGACATCTGCAGACGCTATTTCCAAGCATGGAAGTGTCGCATTTACATTCATTTGAAGTGAATACGAGGTATACCTGACACTTCGCGATGAATATTATATCTTATCACGATACATATAAATGAGATGCGATATCGCGATTTAAGTAGCATTAGAACTCTATTGCTACGATACGTAGACATCGGAATACGCCATTTCCTAGCAAGGAAGTGTCGCATTTACATTCGTTTGGAGGGAATACGAGGTATAGATGACACTTCGCAATGAATATTATATCTTATCACGAAACGTAAAATGAGTTGCGATATCGCGGTTTAAGTAGCATTAGAACTCTATTGCTACGATACATAGACATCTGAATACGCTATTGCCTAGCAAGGAAGTGTCGTATTTACATTCGCTTGGAGTGAATACGAGGTATACATGACACTTCACAATGAATATTATGTCTTATCATGAAGCGTAGAAATGAGATGCGATATCGCGGGTTGAGAAGCATTGGAACTCTATTGCTACGATACCTAGACATCTGCAAATGCTATTTCCTAGAAAGAAATAGTCGCATTTACATTCTTTTGAAGTGAATACGAGGTACACATGACACTTCGCAATGAATATTATATCCTATCATGAAACATAGAAGTGAGATGCGATATCGCGGTTTAAGTAGCATTAGAACTTTATTGCTACGATACGTAGACATCTGAATACGCTATTGCCTAGCAAGGAAGTGTCGCATTTACATTCGCTTGGAGTGAATACGAGGTATACATGACACTTCGCAATGAATATTATGTCTTATCATGAAGCATAGAAATGAGATGCGATATCGCGGGTTGAGAAGCATTGGAACTCTATTGCTACGATACCTAGACATCTGCAAATGCTATTTCCTAGAAAGAAATAGTCGCATTTACATTCTTCTAAAGTGAATACGAGGTATACATGACACTTCGCAATGAATATTATATCCTATCATGAAACATAGAAGTGAGATGCGATATCGCGGTTTAAGTAGCATTAGAACTCTATTGCTACGATACGTAGACATCTGAATACGCTATTGCCTAGCAAGGAAGTTTCGCATTTACATTCGTTTGGAGTGAATACGAGGTATACATGTCACTTCGCAATGAATATTATATCTTATCATGAAGCATAGAAATGAGATGCGATATCGCGTTTTGAGAAGCATTAGAACTCTATTGCTACGATACGTATACATCTGCAATCGCTATTTCCTAGCAGCCAATAGTCGCATTTACATTCCTTTGAAGTGAATTCGAGGTTTACATGACACTACGGAATGAATATTATAACTTATCACGAAACATAGAAATGAGATGCGATATCGCGATCTAAGAAGCATTAGAACTCTATTGCTACGATACGTAGGCATCTGCAAACGCTATTTCCTAGCAAGCAATAGTCGCATTTACATTCTTTTGAAGGGAATACGAGGTATACATGACACTTCGCAATGAATATTATATCTTATCACGAAACATAGAAATGAGATGCGATATCACGATTTAAGTAGCATTGGAACTCTATTGCCACGATACGTAGACATCTGAATACTCTATTTACTAGCAAGGAAGTGTGGCATTTACATTCGCTTGGAGTGAATACGAGGTATACATGACACTTCGCAATGATTATTATGTCTTATCATGAAGCATAGAAATGAGATGCGATATCGCGGGTTGAGAAGCATTGGAACTCTATTGCTACGATACCTAGACATCTGCAAATGCTATTTCCTAGAAAGAAATAGTCGCATTTACATTCTTTTGAAGTGAATACGAGGTGTACATGACACTTCGCAATGAATATTATATCCTATCATGAAACATAGAAGTGAGATGCGATATCGCGTTTTAAGAAGCATTAGAACTCTATTGCCTCGACGCGTAGACAGCTGCAGACGCTATTTCCTAACATGGAAGTGTCGTATTTACATTCTTTTGAAGTGAATACGAGGTGTACATGACACTTCGCAATGAATATTATATCTTATCAGGAAACATAGAAATGAGATGCTATATCACGTTTTGAGAAGCATTAGAACTCTATTGCTACGATACGTAGACATCTGCAATCGCTATTTCCTAGCAACCAATAGTCGCATTTACATTCTTTTGAAGAGAATTCGAGGTTTACATGACACTTCGGAATGAATATTATAACTTATCACGAAACATAGAAATGAGATGCGATATCGCGATCTAAAAAGCATTAGAACTCTATTGCTACGATACGTAGGCATCTGCAAACGCTATGCCCTAGCAAGGAATAGTCGCATTTACATTCTTTTGATGTGAATACGAGGTATACATGACACTTCGCAATGAATATTATATCTTATAATGAAACATAGAATTGAGATTCGATATCGCGTTTTAAGAAGCATTAGAACTCTATTGCCTCGACGCGCAGACATCTGCAGACGCTATTTCCTAGCATGGAAGTGTCGCATTTACATTCATTTGAAGTGAATACGAGGTATACCTGACACTTCGCGATGAATATTATATCTTATCACGAAACATATAAATGAGATGCGATATCGCGATTTAAGTAGCATTAGAACTCTATTGCTACGATACGTAGACATCGGAATACGCCATTTCCTAGCAAGGAAGTGTTGCATTTACATTCGTTTGGAGGGAATACGAGGTATACATGACACTTCGCAATGAATATTATATCTTATCACGAAACGTAGAAATGAGTTGCGATATCGCGGTTTAAGTAGCATTAGAACTCTATTGCTACGATACGTAGACATCTGAATACGCTATTGCCTAGCAAGGAAGTGTCGCATTTACATTCGTTTGGAGTGAATACGAGGTATACATGGCACTTCGCAATGAATATTATATCTTATCACGAAAGGTAGAAATGAGTTGCGATATCGCGATTTAAGTAGCTTTAGAACTCTATTGCTACGATACGTAGACATCTGAATACGCTATTGCATAGCAAGGAAGTGTCGCATTTACATTCGTTTGGAGTGAATACGAGGTATACATGGCACTTCGCAATGAATATTATATCTTATCATGAAGCATAGAAATGAGATGCGATATCGCGTTTTGAGAAGCATTAGAACTCTATTGCTACGATACGTAGACATCTGCAAATGCTATTTCCTAGAAAGAAATAGTCGCATTTACATTCTTTTGAAGTGAATACGAGGTATACATGACACTTCGCAATGAATATTATAACTTATCACGAAACATAGAAATGAGATGCGATATCGCGATCTAAGAAGCATTAGAACTCTATAGCTACGATACGTAGGCATCTGCAAACGCTATAGCCTAGCAAGGAAGTGTCGCATTTACATTCGTTTGGAGTGAATACGAGGTATACATGGCACGTCGCAATGAATATTATATGTTATCATGAAGCATAGAAATGAGATGCGATATCGCGTTTTGAGAAGCATTAGACCTCTATTGCTACGATACGTAGACATCTGCAAATGCTATTTCCTAGCAAGGAATAGTCGCATTTACATTCTTTTGAAGTGAATACGAGGTATACATGACACTTCGCAATGAATATTATATCTTATCATGAAACATAGAAGGGAGATGCGATATCGCGTTTTAAGAAGCATTAGAACTCTATTGCCTCGACGCGTAGATATCTGCAGACGCTATTTCCTCGCATGGAAGTGTCGCATTTACATTCTTTTGAAGTGAATACGAGGTATGCGTGAGACTTCGCGATGAATATTGTATCTTATCACGAAACATATAAATGAGATGCGATATCGTTATTTAAATAGCATTAGAACTCTATTGCTACGATACGTAGGCATCTGAATACGCCATTTCCTAGCAAGGAAGTGTCGCATTTACATTCGTTTGGAGTGAATACGAGGTATACATGGCACTTCGCAATGAATATTATATCTTATCACGAAACGTAGAAATGAGTTGCGATATCGCGATTTAAGTAGCATTAGAACTCTATTGCTACGATACGTAGACATCTGAATACGCTATTGCCTAGCAAGGAAGTGCCGCATTTACATTCGTTTGGAGTGAATACGAGGTATACATGGCACTTCGCAATGAATATTATATCTTATCATGAAGCATAGAAATGAGACGCGATATCGCGTTTTGAGAAGCATTAGAACTCTATTGCTACGATACGTAGACATCTGCAATCGCTATTTTCTAGCAACCAATAGTCGCATTTACATTCTTTTGAAGTGAATTCGAGGTTCACATGACACTTCGGAATGAATACTATAACTTATCACGAAACATAGAAATGAGATGCGATATCGCGATCTAAGAAGCATTAGAACTCTATTGCTACGATACGTAGACATCTGCAAACGCTATAGCCTAGCAAGGAAGTGTCGCATTTACATTCGTTTGGAGTGAATACGAGGTATACATGGCACTTCGCAATGAATATTATATCTTATCACGAAACGTAGAAATGAGTTGCGATATCGCGATTTAAGTAGCATTAGAACTCTATTGCTACGATACGTGGACATCTGAATACGCTATTGCCTAGCAAGGAAGTGTCGCATTTACATTCGTTTGGAGTGAATACGAGGTATACATGGCACTTCGCAATGAATATTATATCTTATCATGAAGCATAGAAATGAGATGCGATATCGCGTTTTGAGAAGCATTAGACCTCTATTGCTACGATACGTAGACATCTGCAAATGCTATTTCCTCGCATGGAAGTGTCGCATTTACATTCTTTTGAAGTGAATACGAGGTAAGCATGAGACTTCGCGATGAATATTGTATCTTATCACGAAACATATAAATGAGATGCGATATCGCGATTTAAGTAGCATTAGAACTCTATTGCTACGATACGTAGGCATCTGAATGCGCCATTTCCTAGCAAGGAAGTGTCGCATTTACATTCGTTTGGAGGCAATAAGAGGTATACATGACACTTCGCAATGAATATTATATCTTATCATGAAACATAGAAGTGAGATGCGATATCGCGTTTTAAGAAGCATTAGAACTCTATTGCCTCGACGCGTAGACAGCTGCATACGCTATTTCCTAGCATGGAAGTGTCGCATTTACATTCTTTTGAAGTGAATACGAGGTGTACATGACACTTCTCAATGAATATTATATCTTATCAGGAACCATAGAAATGAGATGCTATAGCGCGTTTTGAGAAGCATTAGAACTCTATTGCTACGATATGTAGGCATCTGCAAACGCTATGCCCTAGCAAGGAATAATCGCATTTACATTCTTTTGATGTGAATACGAGGAATACATGACACTTCGCAATGAATATTATATCTTATAATGAATTGAATATTCATAGAATTGAGATTCGATATCGCGTTTTAAGAAGCATTAGAACTCTATTGCCACGACGCGTAGACATTTGCAGACGCTATTTCCTAGCATGGAAGTTTCGCATTTACATTCTTTTGAAGTGAATACGAGGTATATATGACACTTCGCAATGAACATTATATCTTATCATGTAACATAAAAGTGAGATGCGATATCGCGTCTTAAGAAGAATTAGAACCCTATTTCCTCGATGCGGAGATATCTGCAAACGCTATTTCCTAGCATGGAAGTGTCGCATTTACATTCTTTTGAAGTGAATTCGAGGTATACATGACACTTCGGAATGAATATTATATCTTATCACGAAACATACAAATGAGATGTGATATCGCGATTTAAGTAGCATTAGAACTCTATTGCTACGATATGTAGACATCTGAATACGCCATTTCCTAGCAAGGAAGTGTCGCATTTACATTCGTTTGGAGGGAATACGAGGTATACATGACACTTCGCAATGAATATTATATCTTATCATGAAGCATAGAAATGAGATGCGATATCTCGTTTTGAGAAGCATTAGAACTCCATTGCTCCGATACGTAGTCATCTGCAAACGCTATTTCCTAGCAAGGAAGATTCGCATTTACATTCTTTTGAAGTGAATACGAGGTATATATGACACTTCGCAATGAACATTATATCTTATCACGAAACTTATAATTGAGGTGTCATATCGCGATTTAAGTAGCATCAGAAGGCTATTGCTACGATATGTAGACATCTACAAACGCTATTTCCTAGCAAGCAATAGTCGCATTTACATTCTTTTGAAGTGAATACGAGGTATACATGACACTTCGCAATGAATATTATATCTTATCATGAAACATAGAAGTGAGATGCGATATCGCGTTTTAAGAAGCATTAGAACTATATTGCCCCGACGCGTAGTCATCTGCAGACGCTATTTCCTAGCATGGAAGTATCGCATTTACATTCTTCTGAAGTGAATACGAGGTGTACATGACATTTCGCAATGAATATTATATCATATCACGAAACATGGAAATGAGATGCGATATCGCGTTTTAAGAAGCATTAGAACTCTATGGCCTCGATGCGGAGACATCTGCAAACGCTATTTCCAAGCATGGAAGTGTCGCACTTACATTCTTTTGAAGTGAATACGAGGTATACATGACACTTCGCAATGAACATTATATCTTATCATGTATCATAAATGTGAGATGCGATATCGCGTTTTAAGAAGCATTAGAACTCTATGGCCTCGAAGCGGAGACATCTGCGAACGCTATTTCCTATCATGGAAGTGTCGCACTTACATTCTTTTGAAGTGAATACGAGGTATACATGACACTTTGCAATGAATATTATATGTTATCCTGAAACATAGAAATGAGATGCGATATCCCGTTTGAAGGAGCATTAGAACACTATTGCTTCGATACGTAGACATCTGCAAACGCTATTTCCTAGGAAGGAAGTGTCCAATTTACATTCATTTGAAGTATATGCGAGGTATAAGTGACACTTCGCAATGAATATTATATCTTATCATAAAACATCGAAATGGGATGCGATATCGCGTTTTGAGAAGCACTAGAACTCTATTGCTTCGATACGTAGACATCTGAGAACGCTATTTCCTAGAGAGGAAGTGTCGCATTTACATTCATTTGAAGTGTATGCGAGGTATACATGACACTTCGCAATGAATATAATATCTTACCATGAAACATAGATGTGAGTTGCGATATCGCGTTTTAACAAGCAATAGAACTCTATTGCTACGATACGTAGACATTTGAAAAGCTATTTCCTAGCATGGAAGTGTCGCATTTACATTCTTCTGAATTGAATACGAGGTATACATGACACTTTGTAATGTATATTATATCTTATCATGAAAAATAGAAATGAGATGCTATATCTCGTTATAAGAAGCATTAGAACACTATTGCTACGATACGTAGGCATCTGCAAACGCTATTTCCTAGCAAGGAATAGTCGCATTGACATTCTTTTGAAGTGAATACGAGGTATGCATGACACTTCGCAATGAACATTATATCGTATCATGTAACATAGAAGTGAGATGCGATATCGCGTTTTAAGAAGCATTAGTTCCCTATTGCCTCGATGCGCAGATATCTGCAAACGCTATTTCCTAGCATGGAAGTGTCGCATTTACATTCTTTTGAAGTGAATACGAGGTATACATGACACTGCGCAATGAATATTATATCTTATCATGAAACATAGGAATGAGGTGCGATATCGCGTTTTAAGATGCATTAGAGCTCTATTGCTACGATACGTAGATATCTGGGGACGCTATTTCCTAGCAAGGAAGTGTCGCATTTACATTCATTTGAGGTGAATACGGGTATACGTGACAATTCGCAATGGATATTATATCTTATCATGAAACATAGAAATGACATGCGATATGACGATTTAAGAAGCATTAGAATTCTATTGCTTCGATACGTACACATCTGCAGACGCTATTTCCTAGCAAGGAAGTGTCGCATTTACATTCTTTTGATGCGAATACGAGGTATACATAACACTGCACAATGAATATTATATGTACTCATGAAACACAGAAATGAGATGCGACATCGCGTTTTGAGAAGCGTTAGAACACTTTTGCTTCGATACGGAGACATCTTCAAACGGTAATTCCTAACAAGGAAGTGTCGCATTTAGATTCTGTTGAAGTGAATACGAGGTATACATGACACTTCGCAATGAATATTATATCTTATCATGAAACTTAGAAATGAGTTGCGATCTCGCGCTTGAAGAAGCGTTAGAACTCTATTGCCATGATACATAGACACCTGCAAACGCTATTTCCTAGGAAGGAAGTGTCGCAATTACATTCATTTGAAGTGTATGCGAGATATAAGTGACATTTCGCAATGAATATTATATCCTGTCACGAAACATAGAAACGAGATGCGATATCGCGTTTTGAGAAGCATTAGAACTCTTTTGCTTCGATACGTAGACATCTGCAAACGCTACTTCCTAGCAAGGAAGTGTCGCATTTACATTCTTTTGAAGTGAGGACGAGGTATACATCTCGCTTCGCAATGAATTTTATACCTTATCATGAAACATAGAAATGAGATGCGGTATATCTCATTTTATGAAGCATTAGAACACTATTGTTTCGATACGTCGACATCTGGACCAGCTATTTCCTAGCAAGGAAGTGTCGCATTTACATTCTTTTGAAGTGTTGACGACGAATACATAACACTGCACATTGATTATTACATCTCATCACGAAACATTGAAATGAGATGCGATGCCGCATTTTAAGAAGCATTAGAACTCTACTGCTTCGATACGTAGACATCTAGACCAGCTATATCCTAGCAAGGAAGTGTAGCATTTACATCCATTTGAAGTGTAGACGAGGAATACATAACACTTCGCAATGAATATTATATCATATCATGAAACACAGTAATGAGATGCGATATCGCGTTCTAAGAAGCATTAGATCTCTATTGCTACGATACGTAGACATCTGCAAACGCTATTTCCTAGAAAGAAAGTGCCGCATTTACATTAATTTGAGTCGTAGACTAAATTTACATAACACTTCGCAATGAATATTATATCTAATCATGAAACACAGAAATGAGATGCGATATCGCGTTTTAAGAAGCATTAGAACTCTATTGCTTCGATACGTAGACATCTGCAAACGCTATTTCCTGGCAAGGATTTGTCGCGTTTAGATTCTTTTGAAGTGCATGCGAGGTGTACATAGCACTGCACAATGAATATTATATCTTATCATAAAACATAGAAATGAGATGCGATATGGTGGTTTATGAAGCATTAGAAGCCTATTGCTTCGATACGTATACATCTGCAAACGCTATTTCCTAGCAAGGAAGTGTCGCATTTACATTCTTTTGAGGTGAATACGAGGTATACATGACACTTCGCAATGAATATTATATCTCATCATGAAACATAGAAATGAGTTGCGATCTCGCGTTTGAAGAAGCGTTAGAAATCTATTGCCATGACACATAGACACCTGCAAACGCTATTTCCTAGGAAGGAAGTGTCGCAATTAAATTCATTTGAAGTGAATACGAGGTATACATGACACTTCGCAATAATTATTATATCTTGTCACGAAACATAGAAATGAGAAACGATATCGCTTTTTGAGAAGCATTAGAACTCTATTACTTCGATACGTAGACATCTGCAAACGCTACTTCTTAGCAAGGAAGTGTCGCATTTACATTCTTTTGAAAGGAATACGAGGTATACATGACACACCGCAATGAATATTATATCCTATCATGAAACATAGAAATTAGATGCGATATGACGATTTAAGAAGCATTGGAACTCTATTGCTTCGATACGTAGACATCTGCAAACGCTACTTCCTAGCAAGGAAGTGTAGCAGTTACATTCATTTGAAGAGTATGCGAGGTATACATGACATTTCGCAATGAATATTATATCTTATATTGAAGCATAGATATGAGATGCGATATCGCGTTTCAAGAAGCAATAGTACTCTATTGCTAGGATACGTGGACATCTGCAAATGCTATTTCCTAGCAAGGAAGTGTCGCATTTACATTCATTTGAAGTGTATGCTAGGTATACATGACACTTCGCAGTGAATATTATATCTTATCATGAAACATAGAAATGAGATGCGATATCGCGATTTAAGAAGCATTAGAACACTATTGCGTCGATACGTAGACATCTGCAAACGCTATTTCCTAGCAAGGATGTGTCGCATTTACATTCATTTGATGTGTATTTTAGGTATACATTTCACTTCGCAATGAATATTATATATTATCATGAAACATAGAAATGAGATGCGATATGACGATTTAAGAAGCATTAGAATTCTACTTCTTCTATACGTGGACATCTGCAAACGCTTTTTCCTAGCAAGAAAGTGTCGCATGTACATTCAATTGAAGTGTATGCGAGGTATAAATGACACTTCGCAGTGAATATTATATATTATCATGAAACATAGGAATGCGAAGCGATATGGCGATTTAAGAAGCATTAGATCCCTATTGCTTCGATACGATGACATCTGCAAACGCTATTTCCTAGCATGGAACTGTCGCATTCACATTCATTTGAAGTGTATGCGAGGTATACATGACACTTCGCAATGAATATTATATAATATCATGAAACATAGATATGAGATGCGATATCGCGCATTAGCAAACTTTAGAAATCTATTGCTTCGATACGTAGACATCTGCAAACGCTATTTCCATGCAAGGATGTGAGGCATTTACATTCTTTTGAAGTGAATACGAGGTATACATAACACTCCACAATGAATATTTTATATTATCATGGAACATGTTAATGTGCAGCGATATCGCGTATTGAGAAGCATTAGAACTCTAATGCTACGATACGTAGTTTTCTGCAAACGCTATTTCCTTGCAAGGAAGTGTCGCGTTTACATTCTTTTGAAGTGAATACGAGATATACATAGCACTCGACAATGAATATTATATCTTATCATGAAACATAGAAATGTGATGCGATATGACGATTTAAGAAGCATTAGAACACTATTGCTTCGATACGTAGACATCTGCAAACGCTATTTCCTAGCAAGGAAGTGTCACATTTACATTCATTGGAAGTATAGACGATATATACATAACACTGCACAACGAATATTATATCTTATCATGAAACATGGAAATGAGATGCGATAATTCGATTTAAGAAGCATTAGAACTCTATTGGTTCGATACGTAGACTTCTGCGAACGCTACTTCCTAGCAAGGAAGTGTCGCATTTACATTCTTTTGAAAGGAATACGAGGTATACATGACACTTCGCAATGAATATTATATCCTATCATGAAACATAGGAATGAGATGCGATATCGCGGTTTAAGAAGCATTAGAACACTATTGCATCGATACGTAGACATCTGCAAACGCTATTCCTTAGGAAGGAAGTGTCGTATTTACATTCATTTTAAGCGTATGCGAGGTATACATGACACTCCACAATGAATATTATATCTCATTATGTAACATAGAAATGAGATGTAATATTGCGATTTAAGAAGCCTCCGAACTCTATTGCATCGATACGTAGACATCTGCAAACGCTACTTCCTAACAAGGAAGTGTCGCATTTACATCCTTTTGAAGTGAATACGAGGTATACATAAAACTGCACAATGAATATTGTATCTTATCATGAAACATAGAAATGATATACGATATCCCGATTTAAAAGACATTAGAAATGTCTTGCTTCGGTACGTAGACATCTGCAAACGCCATTTCCAAGCAAGGAAGTGTCGCATTTACATTCATTTGAAGTGAATACGAGGTATACATAACACTCCACAATGAATATTATATATTATCATGAAACATAGCATTGAGTATCGATATCGCGTTTTGAGAAGCATTAGAACTCTAATGCTACGATACGTAGACATCTGCAAGCGCTATTTTCTAGCAAGGAAGTGTCGCGTTTACATTCTTTTGAGTGAATGCGAGGTATACATAACACTCCGCAATGAATATTATATCTTATCATGAAACATAGAAATGAGATGCAATATCGCAAATTAGCAAAGCTTTAGAACTCCATTGCTTCGATACGTAGACATCTGCAAGCGCTATTTCCTAGCAAGGAAGTGTCGCATTTACATTCTTTTGAAGTGAATACGAGGTATACATAACACTCCACAATGAATATTATATCCTATCATGAAACGTAGATATGGGAAGCGATATGACGATTTAAGAAGCATTAGAAAACTATTGCTTCGGTACGAAGACATCCGCAAACGATATTTCCTAGCAAGGAAGTGTCGCATTTACATTCTTTTGAAGTGAATACGAGGTATACATAACACTCTACAATGATTATTATATCTCATTATGAAACATAGAAATGAGATGTAATATGGCGATTTAAGAAGCATTAGAACTCTATTGCTTCGATACTCAGACATCTGCAAACGCTATTTCCTAGGAGGGAAGTGCCGCATTTACATTCTTTTAAAGTGAATACGAGGTATACATAACACTCCACAATGAATATTATATCTTATCATGAAACACAGAAATGTGATGTAATATGGCGATTTAAGAAGCATTAGAACACTATTGCTTCGATACGTAGACATCTGCAAACGCTACTTCCTAGCAAGGAAGTGTCGCATTTGCATTCATTTTAAGTGTTTGCGAGGTATACATGACCCTTCGCAATGAATATTATATATTGTCATGAAACATAGAAATGAGATGCGATATCGCGATTTAAGAATCATTAGAACACTATTGCTTCGATACGTAGACATCTGCAAACGTTATTTCCTAGCAAGAAATTGTAGCATTTACATTCTTTTGAAGGGAATATGAGGTATACGTGACACTGCATAATGAATACTATATCTTATCATGAAACATGGAAATGAGATGCGATATCGCGATTTAAAAAGCATTAGAACACTATTGCTTCGATACGTAGACATCTGCAAACGCTACTTCCTAGATGCGATATCGCGATATATGAAGCATTAGATGTCTATTGCTTCGATACGTAGACATCTGCAAACGCTATTTCATAGCAAGGAAGTGTCGCATTTACATTCCTTTGAAAGGAATACGAGGTATACATGACACTTCGCAATGGATATTATATCTAATCATGAAACGTAGATATTAGATGCGATATGACGATTTAAGAAGCATTAGAAAACTATTGCTTCGATACGTAGACATCTGCAAACGCTATTTCCTAGCAAGGAAGTGTCGCGTTTACATTCTTTTAAAGTGAATACGAGGTATTCATAACACTGCACAATGAATATTATATCTTATCATGAAACATAGAAATGAGATGCGATATCGCGATATAAGAAGCATTAGAACACTATTGCTTCGATACGTAGACATCTGCAAACGCTATTTCCTAGGAAGGAAGTGTCCAATTTACATTCATTTGAAGTATATGCGAGGTATAAGTGACACTTCGCAATGAATATTATATCTTATCATAAAACATCGAAATGGGATGCGATATCGCGTTTTGAGAAGCACTAGAACTCTATTGCTTCGATACGTAGACATCTGAGAACGCTATTTCCTAGAGAGGAAGTGTCACATTTACATTCATTTGAAGTGTATGCGAGGTATACATGACACTTCGCAATGAATATAATATCTTACCATGAAACATAGATGTGAGTTGCGATATCGCGTTTTAACAAGCAATAGAACTCTATTGCTACGATACGTAGACATTTGAAAAGCTATTTCCTAGCATGGAAGTGTCGCATTTACATTCTTCTGAATTGAATACGAGGTATACATGACACTTTGTAATGTATATTATATCTTATCATGAAAAATAGAAATGAGATGCTATATCTCGTTATAAGAAGCATTAGAACACTATTGCTACGATACGTAGGCATCTGCAAACGCTATTTCCTAGCAAGGAATAGTCGCATTGACATTCTTTTGAAGTGAATACGAGGTATGCATGACACTTCGCAATGAACATTATATCGTATCATGTAACATAGAAGTGAGATGCGATATCGCGTTTTAAGAAGCATTAGTTCCCTATTGCCTCGATGCGCAGATATCTGCAAACGCTATTTCCTAGCATGGAAGTGTCGCATTTACATTCTTTTGAAGTGAATACGAGGTATACATGACACTGCGCAATGAATATTATATCTTATCATGAAACATAGGAATGAGGTGCGATATCGCGTTTTAAGATGCATTAGAGCTCTATTGCTACGATACGTAGATATCTGGGGACGCTATTTCCTAGCAAGGAAGTGTCGCATTTACATTCATTTGAGGTGAATACGGGTATACGTGACAATTCGCAATGGATATTATATCTTATCATGAAACATAGAAATGACATGCGATATGACGATTTAAGAAGCATTAGAATTCTATTGCTTCGATACGTACACATCTGCAGACGCTATTTCCTAGCAAGGAAGTGTCGCATTTACATTCTTTTGATGCGAATACGAGGTATACATAACACTGCACAATGAATATTATATGTACTCATGAAACACAGAAATGAGATGCGACATCGCGTTTTGAGAAGCGTTAGAACACTTTTGCTTCGATACGGAGACATCTTCAAACGGTAATTCCTAACAAGGAAGTGTCGCATTTAGATTCTGTTGAAGTGAATACGAGGTATACATGACACTTCGCAATGAATATTATATCTTATCATGAAACTTAGAAATGAGTTGCGATCTCGCGCTTGAAGAAGCGTTAGAACTCTATTGCCATGATACATAGACACCTGCAAACGCTATTTCCTAGGAAGGAAGTGTCGCAATTACATTCATTTGAAGTGTATGCGAGATATAAGTGACATTTCGCAATGAATATTATATCCTGTCACGAAACATAGAAACGAGATGCGATATCGCGTTTTGAGAAGCATTAGAACTCTTTTGCTTCGATACGTAGACATCTGCAAACGCTACTTCCTAGCAAGGAAGTGTCGCATTTACATTCTTTTGAAGTGAGGACGAGGTATACATCTCGCTTCGCAATGAATTTTATACCTTATCATGAAACATAGAAATGAGATGCGGTATATCTCATTTTATGAAGCATTAGAACACTATTGTTTCGATACGTCGACATCTGGACCAGCTATTTCCTAGCAAGGAAGTGTCGCATTTACATTCTTTTGAAGTGTTGACGACGAATACATAACACTGCACATTGATTATTACATCTCATCACGAAACATTGAAATGAGATGCGATGCCGCATTTTAAGAAGCATTAGAACTCTACTGCTTCGATACGTAGACATCTAGACCAGCTATATCCTAGCAAGGAAGTGTTGCATTTACATCCATTTGAAGTGTAGACGAGGAATACATAACACTTCGCAATGAATATTATATCATATCATGAAACACAGTAATGAGATGCGATATCGCGTTCTAAGAAGCATTAGATCTCTATTGCTACGATACGTAGACATCTGCAAACGCTATTTCCTAGAAAGAAAGTGCCGCATTTACATTAATTTGAGTCGTAGACTAAATTTACATAACACTTCGCAATGAATATTATATCTAATCATGAAACACAGAAATGAGATGCGATATCGCGTTTTAAGAAGCATTAGAACTCTATTGCTTCGATACGTAGACATCTGCAAACGCTATTTCCTGGCAAGGATTTGTCGCGTTTAGATTCTTTTGAAGTGCATGCGAGGTGTACATAGCACTGCACAATGAATATTATATCTTATCATAAAACATAGAAATGAGATGCGATATGGTGGTTTATGAAGCATTAGAAGCCTATTGCTTCGATACGTATACATCTGCAAACGCTATTTCCTAGCAAGGAAGTGTCGCATTTACATTCTTTTGAGGTGAATACGAGGTATACATGACACTTCGCAATGAATATTATATCTCATCATGAAACATAGAAATGAGTTGCGATCTCGCGTTTGAAGAAGCGTTAGAAATCTATTGCCATGACACATAGACACCTGCAAACGCTATTTCCTAGGAAGGAAGTGTCGCAATTAAATTCATTTGAAGTGAATACGAGGTATACATGACACTTCGCAATAATTATTATATCTTGTCACGAAACATAGAAATGAGAAACGATATCGCTTTTTGAGAAGCATTAGAACTCTATTACTTCGATACGTAGACATCTGCAAACGCTACTTCTTAGCAAGGAAGTGTCGCATTTACATTCTTTTGAAAGGAATACGAGGTATACATGACACACCGCAATGAATATTATATCCTATCATGAAACATAGAAATTAGATGCGATATGACGATTTAAGAAGCATTGGAACTCTATTGCTTCGATACGTAGACATCTGCAAACGCTACTTCCTAGCAAGGAAGTGTAGCAGTTACATTCATTTGAAGAGTATGCGAGGTATACATGACATTTCGCAATGAATATTATATCTTATATTGAAGCATAGATATGAGATGCGATATCGCGTTTCAAGAAGCAATAGTACTCTATTGCTAGGATACGTGGACATCTGCAAATGCTATTTCCTAGCAAGGAAGTGTCGCATTTACATTCATTTGAAGTGTATGCTAGGTATACATGACACTTCGCAGTGAATATTATATCTTATCATGAAACATAGAAATGAGATGCGATATCGCGATTTAAGAAGCATTAGAACACTATTGCGTCGATACGTAGACATCTGCAAACGCTATTTCCTAGCAAGGATGTGTCGCATTTACATTCATTTGATGTGTATTTTAGGTATACATTTCACTTCGCAATGAATATTATATATTATCATGAAACATAGAAATGAGATGCGATATGACTATTTAAGAAGCATTAGAATTCTACTTCTTCTATACGTGGACATCTGCAAACGCTTTTTCCTAGCAAGAAAGTGTCGCATGTACATTCAATTGAAGTGTATGCGAGGTATAAATGACACTTCGCAGTGAATATTATATATTATCATGAAACATAGGAATGCGAAGCGATATGGCGATTTAAGAAGCATTAGATCCCTATTGCTTCGATACGATGACATCTGCAAACGCTATTTCCTAGCATGGAACTGTCGCATTCACATTCATTTGAAGTGTATGCGAGGTATACATGACACTTCGCAATGAATATTATATAATATCATGAAACATAGATATGAGATGCGATATCGCGCATTAGCAAACTTTAGAAATCTATTGCTTCGATACGTAGACATCTGCAAACGCTATTTCCATGCAAGGATGTGAGGCATTTACATTCTTTTGAAGTGAATACGAGGTATACATAACACTCCACAATGAATATTTTATATTATCATGGAACATGTTAATGTGCAGCGATATCGCGTATTGAGAAGCATTAGAACTCTAATGCTACGATACGTAGTTTTCTGCAAACGCTATTTCCTTGCAAGGAAGTGTCGCGTTTACATTCTTTTGAAGTGAATACGAGATATACATAGCACTCGACAATGAATATTATATCTTATCATGAAACATAGAAATGTGATGCGATATGACGATTTAAGAAGCATTAGAACACTATTGCTTCGATACGTAGACATCTGCAAACGCTATTTCCTAGCAAGGAAGTGTCACATTTACATTCATTGGAAGTATAGACGATATATACATAACACTGCACAACGAATATTACATCTTATCATGAAACATGGAAATGAGATGCGATAATTCGATTTAAGAAGCATTAGAACTCTATTGGTTCGATACGTAGACTTCTGCGAACGCTACTTCCTAGCAAGGAAGTGTCGCATTTACATTCTTTTGAAAGGAATACGAGGTATACATGACACTTCGCAATGAATATTATATCCTATCATGAAACATAGGAATGAGATGCGATATCGCGGTTTAAGAAGCATTAGAACACTATTGCATCGATACGTAGACATCTGCAAACGCTATTCCTTAGGAAGGAAGTGTCGTATTTACATTCATTTTAAGCGTATGCGAGGTATACATGACACTCCACAATGAATATTATATCTCATTATGTAACATAGAAATGAGATGTAATATTGCGATTTAAGAAGCCTCCGAACTCTATTGCATCGATACGTAGACATCTGCAAACGCTACTTCCTAACAAGGAAGTGTCGCATTTACATCCTTTTGAAGTGAATACGAGGTATACATAAAACTGCACAATGAATATTGTATCTTATCATGAAACATAGAAATGATATACGATATCCCGATTTAAAAGACATTAGAAATGTCTTGCTTCGGTACGTAGACATCTGCAAACGCCATTTCCAAGCAAGGAAGTGTCGCATTTACATTCATTTGAAGTGAATACGAGGTATACATAACACTCCACAATGAATATTATATATTATCATGAAACATAGCATTGAGTATCGATATCGCGTTTTGAGAAGCATTAGAACTCTAATGCTACGATACGTAGACATCTGCAAGCGCTATTTTCTAGCAAGGAAGTGTCGCGTTTACATTCTTTTGAGTGAATGCGAGGTATACATAACACTCCGCAATGAATATTATATCTTATCATGAAACATAGAAATGAGATGCAATATCGCAAATTAGCAAAGCTTTAGAACTCCATTGCTTCGATACGTAGACATCTGCAAGCGCTATTTCCTAGCAAGGAAGTGTCGCATTTACATTCTTTTGAAGTGAATACGAGGTATACATAACACTCCACAATGAATATTATATCCTATCATGAAACGTAGATATGGGAAGCGATATGACGATTTAAGAAGCATTAGAAAACTATTGCTTCGGTACGAAGACATCCGCAAACGATATTTCCTAGCAAGGAAGTGTCGCATTTACATTCTTTTGAAGTGAATACGAGGTATACATAACACTCTACAATGATTATTATATCTCACTATGAAACATAGAAATGAGATGTAATATGGCGATTTAAGAAGCATTAGAACTCTATTGCTTCGATACGTAGACATCTGCAAGCGCTATTTCCTAGCAAGGAAGTGTCGCGTTTACATTCTTTTGAAGTGAATACGAGGTATACGTAACATTCCACAATGAATATTAAACCTTATTATGAAACATAGAAATGAGATGTAATATGGCGATTTAAGAAGCATTAGAACTCTATTGCTTCGATACTCAGACATCTGCAAACGCTATTTCCTAGGAGGGAAGTGCCGCATTTACATTCTTTTAAAGTGAATACGAGGTATACATAACACTCCACAATGAATATTATATCTTATCATGAAACACAGAAATGTGATGTAATATGGAGATTTAAGAAGCATTAGAACACTATTGCTTCGATACGTAGACATCTGCAAACGCTACTTCCTAGCAAGGAAGTGTCGCATTTGCATTCATTTTAAGTGTTTGCGAGGTATACATGACCCTTCGCAATGAATATTATATATTGTCATGAAACATAGAAATGAGATGCGATATCGCGATTTAAGAATCATTAGAACACTATTGCTTCGATACGTAGACATCTGCAAACGTTATTTCCTAGCAAGAAATTGTAGCATTTACATTCTTTTGAAGGGAATATGAGGTATACGTGACACTGCATAATGAATACTATATCTTATCATGAAACATGGAAATGAGATGCGATATCGCGATTTAAAAAGCATTAGAACACTATTGCTTCGATACGTAGACATCTGCAAACGCTACTTCCTAGATGCGATATCGCGATATATGAAGCATTAGATGTCTATTGCTTCGATACGTAGACATCTGCAAACGCTATTTCATAGCAAGGAAGTGTCGCATTTACATTCCTTTGAAAGGAATACGAGGTATACATGACACTTCGCAATGGATATTATATCTAATCATGAAACGTAGATATTAGATGCGATATGACGATTTAAGAAGCATTAGAAAACTATTGCTTCGATACGTAGACATCTGCAAACGCTATTTCCTAGCAAGGAAGTGTCGCGTTTACATTCTTTTAAAGTGAATACGAGGTATTCATAACACTGCACAATGAATATTATATCTTATCATGAAACATAGAAATGAGATGCGATATCGCGATATAAGAAGCATTAGAACTCTATTGCTTCGATACGTAGATATCTGCAAACACTATTTCCTAGCAAGGAACTATCGCATTCACATTCGTTTGATTTGTATGCGAGGTATACATGAAACTTCGCAATGAATATTATATATTATCATGAAACATAGATATGAGATGCGATATCGCGAATAAGCAAGCTTTAGAAATCTATTGCTTAGATACGTAGACATTAGCAAACTCTATTTCCCAGCAAGGAAATGTCGCATTTACATTCATTTTAAGTGTATGCGAGGTATACATGACCCTTCGCAATGAATATTATATATTGTCATGAAACAAAGAAATGAGATGCGATATCGCGATTTAAGAAGCATTAGGACTCTACTGCTACGATACGTAGATATCTGCAAACGCTATTTCCTAGCAAGGAAATTTCGTACTTACATTCCACTGAAGTGAATACGAGGTATACATAACATTACACAATGAATATCATATCTTATTACGAAACATAGAAATGAAATACGACATCTCGTTTTAAGAATCATTAGTACTCTATTGCTGTGATACGTAGACATTTGCAAACGCTATTTCCTAGCAAGGAAGTGTCGCATTTACATACATTTTAAGTGTACGCGAGGTATACATGACCCATTGCAATGAATATTATATATTGTCATGAAACATAGAAGTGAGATGCGATATCGCGATTTAAGAAGCATTAGAACTCTATTGCTTCGGTACGTAGACATCTGCAAACGCTATTTCCTAGCATGGAAGTGTCGCATTTACATTCTTTTGAAGTGAATACGAGGTATACATGACACTTCGCAATGAATGTTATATCTGATCATGAAACATAGAAATGAGATGCGACGTCGCGTTTTGAGAAGCAGTAGAACCCTATTGCTTCGATACGTAGACATCTGCAAACTCTACTTCCTAGCAGGGAAGTGTCGCATTTACATTCATTTGAAGTGAATACGGGGTATACATGACACTTCGCAATGAATATTATAACTTATCATAAAACATAGAAGTGAGATGCGATATCGCGTTTTAAGAATCATTAGAACTCTATTGTTTCCACACGTAGTCATCTGGAAACGCTATTTTCTAGCAAGGAAGTGTCGCACTTACATCTCTTTGAAGTGAATACGAGGTATACATGACACTTCGCAATGAATATTATATCTGATCATGAAACATAGAAATGAGATGCGACATCGCGTTTTGAGAAGCAGTAGAACCCTATTGCTTCGATACGTAGACATCTGCAAACTCTACTTCCTAGCAGGGAAGTGTCGCATTTACATTCATTTGAAGTGAATACGAGGTATACATGACACTTCGCAATGAATATTATAACTTTTCATGAAACATAGAAGTGAGATGTGATATCGCATTTTAAGAAGAATTAGAACTCTATTGCTACGATACGTAGACATCTGCAAACGCTATTTCCTAGCATGGAAGTCTCGCATTTACATTCTTCTGAAGTGAATACGAGGTATACATAACACTCTACAATGAATATTATATGTTATCACGAAACATAGAAGTGAGATGCGATATCGCGATTTACGAAGCGCTAGAACTATATTGCTACGATGCGTAGACATCTGCAAACGCTATTTCCTAACATGCAAGTGTCGCATTTACAATCTTTTGAAGTGAATACGAGGTATACATAACACTCCACAATGAATATTATATCTTATCACGAAACATAGAAATGGAATGCGACATCTCGTTTTAAGGAGCATTAGAACTCCATTCTTACGATACGCGGTCATCTGCAAACGCTATTTCCAAGCATGGAAGTGTCGCATTTACATTCTTTTGAAGTGAATACGAGGTATACATGACACTTCGCAATGGATATTATATCTTATAATGAAACATAGCAGTGAGAAGCGATATCGCGTTTTAAGAAGCATTAGAACTCTATTGTTTCCACACGTAGTCATCTGGAAACGCTATTCACTAGCAAGGAAGTGTCTCACTTACATCTCTTTGAAGTGAATACGAGGTATACATGACACTTCGCAATGAATTTTATATCTGATCATGAAACAGAAATGAGATGCGACATCGATTTTTGAGAAGCAGTAGAACCCTATTGCTACGATACGTAGACATCTGCAAAAGCTATTTCCTAGCATGGAAGTGTCGCATTTACATTCTTTTGAAGTGAATACGAGGTATACATGACACTTCGCAATGAATATTATATCATATCATGAAACATAGAAATGAAATGCGACATCTCGTTTTAAGAAGCATTAGAACTCTCTTGCTACGATACGTAGACATCTGCAAACCCTAATTCCTAGCATGGAAGTGTCGCATTTACATTCCATTGAAGTGAATACGAGGTGTGCATGTCATTTCGCAATGGATATTATATCTTAACATGAAACATAGAAATGAGATGCGATATCTCGTTTTAAGAAGCATTAGAACTCTACTTTTACGATACGTAGACATCTGCAAACAATATTTCCTAGCAAGGAAGTATCGCATTTACAATCTTTTGAAGTGAATACGAGGTATACATAACATTACACAATGAATATTATATCTTATTACGAAATATAGAAATGAAATACGACATCTCGTATTCAGAAGCATAAGTACTCTATTGCTGAGATACGTAGACATCTGCAAACGCTATTTCCTAGCATGGAAGTGTCGCATTTACATTCTTTTGAAGTGAATACGAGGTATACATGACACTTCGCAATGAATATTATATCTTATCATGAAACATAGAAGTGCGATGCGATATCGCGTTTTGAGAAGCAGTAGAACCCTATTGCTTCGATACGTAGTCATCTGGAAACGCTATTTACTAGCAAGGAAGTGTCTCACTTACATCTCTTTGAAGTGAATACGTGGTATACATGTCACTTCGCAATGAATTTTATATCTGATCATGAAACATAGAAATGAGATGCGACATCGATTTTTGAGAAGCAGTAGAACCCTATTGCTACGATACGTAGACATCTGCAAACGCTATTTCCTAGCATGGAAGTGTCGCATTTACATTCTTTTGAAGTGAATACGAGGTATACATGACACTTCGCAATGAATATTATATCATATCATGAAACATAGAAGTGAGATGCGATATCGCGTTTTAAGAATCACTAGAACACTATTGTTTCGACACGTAGTCATCTGGAACCGCTGTATCCTAGCAAGGAAGTGTCGCACTTACATCTCTTTGAAGTGAATACGAGGTATACATGACACTTCGCAATGTATATTATATCTCATCATGAAACATGGAAATGAGATGCGACATCGCGTTTTGAGAAGCTGTAGAACCCTATTGCTTCGATACGTAGACACCTGCAAACTCTACTTCCTAGCAGGGAAGTGTCGCATTTACATTCATTTGAAGTGAATACGAGGTATACATGACACTTCGCAATGAATATTATATCTTATCATGAAACATAGATGTGAGATGTGATATCGCGCTTTAGGAAGCATTAGAACACTATTGCTACGATACGTAGACATCTGCAAACGCTATTTCCTAGCATGGAAGTGTCGCATTTACATTCAATTGAAGTGAATACGAGATATATATGACACTTCGCAATGAATATTATATCTTATCATGAAATATAGGAATGAGGCGCTATATTGCGTTCTGAGATGCATTAGAACTCTATTGCTAATATACGTAGACATCAGCAAACTCTATTTCGTACCATGAAAATGTCGCACTTACATTCCATTGAAGTGAATACGAGGTATACATAACACTCCACAATGAATATTATATCTTATCACAAACATAGAAATGAAATGCGACATCTCGTTTTAAGAAGCATTAGAACTCTCTTGCTACGATACGTAGACATCTGCGAACAATATTTCCTAACAAGGAAGTGTCGCATTTACATTCCTTTGAAGTGAAATCGAGGTATACGTAACACTCCACAATGAATATTATATCTAATCACGAAACATAGAAATGAAATGCGAAATCTCGATTTAAGATGCAATAGAACTCTATTGCTAATATACGTAGACATCTGCAAACCCTAATTCCTAACATGGAGGTGTCGCATTTACATTCCATTGAAGTGAGTACGAGGTGTGCATGTCATTTCGCAATGGATATTATATCTTATCATGAAACATAGAAATGAGATGCGATATCTCATTTTAAGAAGTATTAGAACTCCATTCTTACGATACGTGGTCATCTGGAAACGCTATTTCCTAGCAAGGAAGTGTCGCATTTACATTCTTTTGAAGTGAATACGAGGTATACATGACTCTTCGCAATGAATATTATATCTCATCACGAAACATAGAAATGAAATGCGAAATCTGGATTTAATATGCAATAGAACTCTATTGCTAATATACGTAGACATCTGCAAACCCTAATTCCTAACATGGAGGTTTCGCATTTACATTCTTTTGAAGTGAATACGAGGTATACATGACACTTCGCAATGAATATTATATCATATCATGAAACATAGAAATGAAATGCGACATCTCGTTTTAAGAAGCATTAGAACTCTCTTGCTACGATACGTAGACATCTGCAAACCCTAATTCCTAGCATGGAAGTGTCGCATTTACATTCCATTGAAGTGAATACGAGGTGTGCATGTCATTTCGCAATGGATATTATATCTTAACATGAAACATAGAAATGAGATGCGATATCTCGTTTTAAGAAGCATTAGAACTCTACTTTTACGATACGTAGACATCTGCAAACAATATTTCCTAGCAAGGAAGTATCGCATTTACAATCTTTTGAAGTGAATACGAGGTATACATAACATTACACAATGAATATTATATCTTATTACGAAATATAGAAATGAAATACGACATCTCGTATTCAGAAGCATAAGTACTCTATTGCTGAGATACGTAGACATCTGCAAACGCTATTTCCTAGCATGGAAGTGTCGCATTTACATTCTTTTGAAGTGAATACGAGGTATACATGACACTTCGCAATGAATATTATATCTTATCATAAAACATAGAAGTGAGATGCGATATCGCGTTTTAAGAATCATTAGAACTCTATTGTTTCCACACGTAGTCATCTGAAAACGCTATTTACTAGCAAGGAAGTGTCGCACTTACATCTCTTTGAAGTGAATACGAGGTATACATGACACTTCGCAATGAATTTTATATCTGATCATGAAACATAGAAATGAGATGCGACATCGATTTTTGAGAAGCAGTAGAACCCTATTGCTACGATACGTAGACATCTGCAAACGCTATTTCCTAGCATGGAAGTGTCGCATTTACATTCTTTTGAAGTGAATACGAGGTATACATGACACTTCGCAATGAATATTATATCATATCATGAAACATAGAAGTGAGATGCGATATCGCGTTTTAAGAATCACTAGAACTCTATTGTTTCGACACGTAGTCATCTGGAACCGCTGTATCCTAGCAAGGAAGTGTCGCACTTACATCTCATTGAAGTGAATACGAGGTATACATGACACTTCGCAATGTATATTATATCTCATCATGAAACATGGAAATGAGATGCGACATCGCGTTTTGAGAAGCTGTAGAACCCTATTGCTTCGATACGTAGACACCTGCAAACTCTACTTCCTAGCAGGGAAGTGTCGCATTTACATTCATTTGAAGTGAATACGAGGTATACATGACACTTCGCAATGAATATTATACCTAATCATGAAACATATAAGTGAGATTCGAAATCGCGTTTTAAGAAGCATTAGAACTCTATTGCTACGATACGTAGACATCTGCAAACGCTATTTGCTAGCATGGAAGTGTCGCATTTACATTCATTTGAAGTGAATACGAGGTATACATGACACTTCGCAATGAATATTATATCTTATCAAGAAACATAGCGGTGTGATGCGATATCGCGATTTAAGAAGCATTAGAACTCTATTGCTACGATGCGTAGACATCTGCATATGTAATTTCCTAGCAAGCAAGTGTCGCATTAACATCCTTTGAAGTGAATACGAGGTATGCATAACACTCCACAATGAATATTATATCTTATCACGAAACATAGAAATGAAATACGACATCTCGTTTTAAGAAGCATTAGTACTCTATTTCTGTGATACGTAGACATCTGCAAACAATATTTCCTAGCAAGGAAGTGTCGCATTTACATTCTTTTGAAGTGAATACGAGGTATACATGACACTTCGCAATATTATATCTCATCGAATATTATATCTCATCATGAAACATGGAAATGAGATGCGACATCGCGTTTTGAGAAGCAGTAGAACCCTATTGCTTCGATACGTAGACTCCTGCAAACTCTACTTCCTAGCAGGGAAGTGTCGCATTTACATTCATTTGAAGTGAATACGAGGTATACATGACACTTCGCAATGAATATTATACCTTATCATGAAACATATAAGTGAGATGCGAAATCGCGTTTTAAGAAGCATTAGAACTCTATTGCTACGATACGTAGACATCTGCAAACGCTATTTCCTAGCATGGAAATGACACTTCGCAATGAATATTACATCTTATCACGAAACATAGAAATGAAATGCGACATCTCGTTTTAAGAAGCATTGGAACTCTCTTGCTACGATACGTAGACATCTGCGAACAATATTTCCTAGCAAGGAAGTGTCGCATTTACATTCCTTTGAAGTGAAATCGAGGTATACGTAACACTCCACAATGAATATTATATCTTATCACGAAACATAGAAATGAAATGCTAAATCTCGGTTTAAGATGCAATAGAACTCTATTGCTAATATACGTAGACATCTGCAAACCCTAATTCCTAACATGGAGGTGTCGCATTTACATTCCATTGAAGTGAATACGAGGTGTGCATGTCATTTCGCAATGGATATTATATCTTATCATGAAACATAGAAATGAGATGCGATATCTCATTTTAAGAAGTATTAGAACTCCATTCTTACGATACGTTGTCATCTGGAAACGCTATTTCCTAACATGGAGGTGTCGCATTTACATTCCATTCAAGTGAATACGAGGTGTGCATGTCATTTCGCAATGGATATTATATCTTATCATGAAACATAGAAATGAGATGCGATATCTCATTTTAAGAAGTATTAGAACTCCATTCTTACGATACGTGGTCATCTGGAAACGCTATTTCCTAGCTAGGAAGTGTCGCATTTACATTCTTTTGATGCGAATACGAGGTATACATGACTCTTCGCAATGAATATTATATCTCATCACGAAACATAGAAATGAAATGCGAAATCTGGATTTAAGATGCAATAGATCTCTATTGCTAATATACGTAGACATCTGCAAACCCTAATTCCTAACATGGAGGTGTCGCATTTACATTCTTTTGAAGTGAATACGAGGTATACATAATATTACACAATGAATATTATATCTCATCACGAAACATAGAAATGAAATACGACATCTCGTTTTAAGTAGCATTAGAATTCTATTGCTACGATATGTAGGCATCTGCAAAGGCTATTTCCTAGCATGGAAGGGTCGCATTTACATTCTTTTGAAGTGAATACGAGGTATATATAGCACTCCATATTGAATATTATATCTTATCTCGAAACATAGAAGTGAGATGCGATATCGCTGTTTAAGAAGCACTAGAACTCTATTGCTACGATGCGTAGATATCTGCAAATGTTATTTCGTAGGAAGGAAGTGTCGCATATACATTCTTTTGAAGTGAATACGAGGTATACATGACACTTCGCAATATATATTATATCTTATCATGAAACATAGAGGTGAGATGCGATATCGCGTTTTAAGAAGCATTAGTACTCTATTGCTGTGATATGTAGACATTTGCAAAGGCTATTTCCTAGCATGGAAGTATGGTATTTACATTCTTTTGAAGTGAATACGAGATATACGTGACACTTCGCAGTGAATATTATATCTTATCATGAAACATAGGAATGAGGTGCTATATCGCGGTTTGAGAAGCATTAGAACTCTATTGCTAATATACGTAGACATCTGCAATCTCTATTTCCTAGCAAGGAAATTTCGCACTTACATTCCACTGAAGTGAATACGAGGTATACATAACATTACACAATGAATATTATATCTTATTACGAAACATAGAAATGAAATACGACATCTCGTTTTAGGAAATATTAGTACTCTATTGCTGTGATACGTAGACATCTGCAAACAATATTTCCCAGCAAGGAAGTGTCGCATTTACATTCTTGTGAAGTGAGTACGAGGTATACATAACACTCCACAATGAATATTATATCTTATCACGAAACATAGAAATGAAATGCGACATCTCGCTTTAAGAAGGATTAGAACTCTATTGCTACGATACGTAGCCATCTGCAAACGCTATTTCCTAGCATGGATGTGTCGCATTTACATTCATTTGAAGTTAATACGAGGTATACATGACACTCTACAATGAATATTATATCTTATCACGAAACATAGAAGTGAGATGCGATATCGCGATTTAAGGAGGGCTAGAACTCTATTGCTACGATGCGTAGACATCTGGAAATGTTATTTCCTAGCAAGGAAGTGTCGCATTTACATTCTTTTGAAGTGAATACGAGGTATACATAACATTACACAATGAATATTACATCTTATTATGAAACATAGAAATTAAATACGACATCTCTTTTTAAGAAGCATTAGTACTCTATTTTTGTGATACGTGGACATCTGCAAACAATATTTCCTAGCAAGGAAGTGTAGCATTTACATTCTTGTGAAGTGAAATCGAGGTATACATGACTCTTCGCAATGAATAATATATCTTTTCATGAAACGTAGGAATGAGTTGCGATATCGCGTTTTGAGAAGCATTAGGACTCTATTGCTACGATACGTAGACATCTGCAAACGCTATTTCCTAGCATGGAAGTGTCGCATTTACACTCATTTGAAGTGAATACGAGGTATACATGACACTTCGCAATGAATATTATATCTTATCATGAAACATAGAAGTGAGATGCGATATCGCGTTCTAAGAAGCATTAGAACTCTATTGCTACGATACGTAGACATCTGCAAACGCTGTATCCTAGCTTGGAAGTGTCGCTTTTACATTCTTTTGAAGTGAATACGAGGTATACATAACACTCTACAATGAATATTATATCTTATCACGAAACATAGAAGTGAGATGCGATATCGCGATTTAAGGAGGGCTAGAACTCTATTGCTACGATGCGTAGACATCTGGAAATGTTATTTCCTAGCAAGGGAGTGTCGCATTTACATTCTTTTGAAGTGAATACGAGGTATACATAACACTCCACAATGAATATTATATCTTACCACGAAACATAGAAATGAAATGCGGCATCTCATTTTAAGAAGCATTAGAACTCTATTGCTACGATGCGTAGACATCTGCAAACGCTATTTCCTAGCATGGAAGTGTAGCATTTACATTCTTTTGAAGTGAATACGAGATATACATTGCACTTCGCAATGAATATTATATCTTATCATGAAAGATAGAAGTGAGATGCGATATCGCGTTTTAAGAAGCATTAGAACCCTATTGCTACGATACGTAGACATCTGCAAACGCTACTTCCTATCATGGAAGTGTCGCACCTACATTCTTTTGAAGTCAATATGAGGTATACATGACACTTCGCAATGAATATTATACCTTATCACGAAACATAGAAATGAGGTGCGATATCGTGATTTAAGAAGCACTAGAACTTCATTTCTACGATACGTAGACATCTGCAAACAATATTTCCTAGCAAGGAAGTGTCGCTCTTACATACTTTTGAAGTGAATACGAGGTATGCATAACATTACACAATGAATATTATATCTTATCATGAAACATAGAAGTGAGATGCGATATCGCGATTTATGAAGCGCTAGAACTCTATTGCTACGATGTCTAGACATCTGCAAACGGTATTTCCTAGCATGGAAGTGTCGCATTTACATACTTTTGAAGTGAATACGAGGTATACATGACACTTCGTAATAAATATTATATCTTATCATGAAAGATAGAAGTGAGATGCGATATCGCATCTTAAGAAGCATTAGAACTCTATTGCTACGATATGTAGACATCTGCAAACGCTATTTCCTAGCATGGAAGTGTCACATTTACATTCATTTGAAGTGAATACGAGGTATACATGACTCTTCGCAATGAGTATTATATCTTACAATGAAACATAGGAATGAGATGCGATATCGCATATTGAGAAGCATTAGATCTCTATTGCTAATATACGTTGACATCTGCAAACGCTATTTCCTTGCATGGATGTGTCGCATTTACATTCATGTGATGTGAGTACGAGGTATACATGACACTCCACAATGAATATTATATCTTATTACGAAACATGGAAATGTAATGCGACATCTCGTTTTAAGAAGCATTAGAACTCTATCGCTACGATACGTAGACATCTGCAAACGCTATTTCCTAGCATGGACGTTTCGCATTTACATTCTTTTAATGTGAATACGAGGTATACATGACACGTCGCAGTGAATATTACATCTTATCATGAAACATAGAAGTGATATGCGATATCGCGTTCTAAGAAGCAATAGAACTCTATCGCTACGATCCGTAGACATCTGCAAACGCTATTTCCTAGCATTGAAGTTTCGCATTTACATTCTTTTGAAGTGAATACGAGATATACACGACACTTCGCAATGAATATTATACCTTATCACGAAACATAGAAATGAGATGCGATATCGTGATTTAAGAAGCACTAGAACTTCATTGCTACGATACGTAGACATCTGCAAACAATATTTCCCAGCAAGGAAGTGTCGCATTTACATTCTTGTGAAGTGAATACGAGGTATGCATAACATTACACAATGAATATTATATCTTATTACGGAACATAGAAATTAAATACGATATCACGTTTTAAGAAGCATTAGTACTCAATTGTTGTGATACGTGGACATCTGCAAACAATATTTCCTAGCAAGGAAGTGTCGCATTTACATTCTTGTGAAGTGAAATCGAGGTATACATGACACTTCGCAATGAATACTATATCTTTTCATGAAACATAGGAATGAGTTGCGATGTCGCGTTTTGAGAAGCATTAGAACTCTATTGCTAATATACGTAGACATCTGCAAACGCTATTCCCTAGCATGGAAGTGTCGCATTTACATTCTTTTGGAGTGAATACGAGGTATACATGACACTTCGCAATAAATATTATATCTTATCATGAAAGATAGAAGTGAGATGCGATATCGCGTTTTAAGAAGCATTAGAACCCTATTGCTACGATACGTAGACATCTGCAAACGCTACTTCCTATCATGGAAGTGTCGCACTTACATTCTTTTGAAGTCAATACGAGGTATACATGACACTTCGCAATGAATATTATATCTTATCATGAAACATAGAAGTGAGATGCGATATCGCGTTTTAAGAAGCATAAGAACCCTATTGCTACGATACGTAGACATCTGCAAACGATACTTCCTAGCATGGAAGTGTCGCATTTACATTCTTTTGAAATGAATACGAGGTATACGTGACACTTCGCAATGAATATTATATCTTATCATGAAACATAGAAGTGAGATGCGATATCGCGTTTTATGAAGCATTAGACCCCTATTGCTACGATACGTAGTCATCTGGAAACGCTATTTCCTAGCAAGGATGTGTCGCATTTACATCCTTTTGAAGTGAATACGAGGTATACATAACACTCCACAATGATTATTATATCTTATCACGAGACATAGAAATGAAATGCCGCATCTCGTTTTAAGACGCATTAGAACTCTATTGCTACGATACGTAGACATCTGCAAACGCTATTTCCTAGCATGGAAGTGCTATATTAACATTCTTTTGAAGTGAATACGAGGTATACATGACACTTCGCAATGAAAATTATAGCTTATCTTGAAACATAGGAATGAGGTGCTACATCGCGTTTTGAGAAGCATCAGAACTCTATTGCTATTATACGTAGACATCTGCAAACGCTATTTCCTAGCATGGAAGTGTCTTATTTACATTCTTTTGAAGTGAATACGAGGTATACATGACTCTTCGCAATGAATATTGTATCTTATCATAAAACATAGAAGTGAGATGCGATATCGCGTTCTAAGAAGCATTAGAACTCTATTGCTACGATACGTAGACATCTGCAAACGCTATTTCCTAGCATGGAAGGGTCGCATTTACACTCTTTTTAAGTGAGTACGAGGTATACATGACACTTCGCAATGAATATTATATCTTATCATGAAACATAGATGTGAGATGCGATATCGCGGTCTAAGAAGCATTAGAACTCTATTGCTACGATACGTTGACATCTGCAAACGCTACTTCCTAGCATGGAAGTGTCGCATTTACATTCTTTTGAAGTGAATACGAGACATACATGACACTTCGAAATGAATATAATATCTTATCATGAAACATAGGAATGAGGTGCTATATCGCGTTTTAGGAAGCATTAGAACTCTATAGCTGCGATACGTAGACATCTGCAAACGCTATTTCCTCACATGGAAGAGTTGCATTTACACTCTTTTGAAGTGAGTACGATGTATACATAACACTCCATAATGAATATTATATCTTTTCATGAAACATAGCAGTGAGATGCGATATCGCGTTTTAAGAAGCATTAGAAATCTATTGCTACGATACGTAGACATCTGCAAACGCTATTTCCTAGCATGGAAGTGTCGCATTTACATTCTTTTGAAGTGAATACGAGACATACATGACACTTCGAAATGAATATAATATCTTATCATGAAACATAGCAATGAGGTGCTATATCGCGTTTTAGGAAGCATTAGAACTCTATTGCTGCGATACGTAGACATCTGCAAACGCTATTTCCTCGCATGGAAGTATCGCATTTACATTCTTTTGAAGTGAATACGAGATATACATGACACTTCGCAATGAATATTATATCTTATCATGAAACATAGTAATGAGATGCTATATCGCGTTTTGAGAAGCATTAGAACTCTATTGCTAATACTCGTAGACATCTGCAAACTCTATTTCCTAGCAAGGAAATTTCGCACTTACATTCCACTGATGTGAATACGAGGTATACATAACATTACACAATGAATATTATATCTTATTACGAAACATAGAAATGAAATACGACATCTCGTTTTAAGAATCATTAGTACTCTATTGCTGTGATACGTAGACATCTGCAAACAATATTTCCTAGCAAGGAAGTGTCGCATTTACATTCTTGTGAAGTGAAATCGAGGCATACATGACACTTCGCAATGAATATTATATCTTATCATGGAACATAGAAGTGAGAAGCGATATTGCGTTCTAAGAAGCATTAGAACCCTATTGCTGTGATACGTAGACATCTGCAAACAATATTTCCCAGCAAGGAAGTGTCGCATTTACATTCTTGTGAAGTGAAATCGAGGTATACATGACACTTCGCAATGAATATTATATCTTATCATGAAACATAGAAGAGAGATGCGATATTGCGTTTTAGGAAGCATTAGAACTCTATTGCTGCGATACGTAGACATCTGCAAACGCTATTTCCTAGCATAGAAGTGTCGCATTTACATTCCTTTGAAGTGAATGCGAGATATACATGACACTTCGCATTGAATATTATATCTTATCATGAAACATAAGAATGAGGTGCTATATCGCGTTTTGAGAAGCATTAGAACTCTATTGCTAATATGCGTAGACATCTGCAAACTCTATTTCCTAGCATTACACTTACATTCCACTTACGTTCCACTGAAGTGAATACGAGTTATACATAGCAATCCACAATGATTATTATACCTTATCACGAAACATAGAAATGAAATGCGGCATCTCGTTTTAAGACGCATTAGAACTCTATTGATACGATACGTAGACATCTGCAAACGCTATTTCCTAGCATGGAAGTGTCATATTTACATTCTTTTGAAGTGAATACGAGGTATACATGACACTTCGCTATGAATATTATATCTTATCATGAAACATAGAAGTGAGATGCGATATCGCGTTCTAAGAAGCATTAGAGCTGTATTGCTACGATACGTAGACATCTGCAAACGCTATTTCCTAGCATGGAAGTGTCTTATTTACATTCTTTTGAAGTGAATACGAGGTATACATGACACTTCGCAATGAATATTATATCTTATCATGAAACATAGATGTGAGATGCGATATCGCGTTCTAAGAAGCATTAGAACTCTATTGCTACGATACGCAGACATCTGCAAACGCTATTTCCTAGCATGGAAGGGTCGCATTTACATTCTTTTGAAGTGAGTACGAGGTATACATAACACTCCATAATGAATATTGTATCTTATCATGAAACATAGCAGTGAGATGCGATATCGCGTTTTAAGAAGCATTAGAACTCTATTGCTACGATACGTAGACATCTGCAAACGCTATTTCCTAGCATGGAAGTGTCGCATTTACATTCATTTGAAGTGAATACGAGGTATACATGACACTTCGCAATGAATATTATACCTTATCATGGAACATAGAAGAGAGATGCGATATCGCGTTTTAGGAAGCATTAGAACTCTATTGCTGCGATACGTAGACATCTGCAAACGCTATTTCCTAGCATAGAAGTGTCGCATTTACATTCCTTTGAAGTGAATACGAGATATACATGACACTTCGCAATGAATATTATAGCTTATCATGAAACATAGGAATGAGGTGCTATATCGCGTTTTGAGAAGCATTAGAACTCTATTGCTATTATACGTAGACATCTGCAAACTCTATTTCCTAGCAAGGAAATTTCGCACTTACATTCCACTGAAGTGAATACGAGGTATACATAACATTACACAATGAATATTATATCTTATTACGAAACATAGAAGTGAAATACGACATCTCGTTTTAAGAAGCATTAGTACTCTATTGTTGTGATACGTAGACATCTGCAAACAATATTTCCTAGCAAGGAAGTGTCGCATTTACATTCTTTTGGAGTGAATACGAGGTATACATGACACTTCGCGATGAATATTATACCTTATCATGAAACATAGAAGAGAGGTGCGATATCGCATTTTAGGGAGCATTAGAACTCTATTGCTGCGATACGTAGACATCTGCAAACGCTATTTCCTAGCATGGAAGTGTCCTATTTACATTCTTTTGAAGTGAATACGAGGTATACATGACACTTCGCAATGAATATTATATCTTATCATGAAACATAGAAGTGAGATGCGATAACGCGTTCTAAGAAGCATTAGAACTCTATTGCTACGATACGTAGACATCTGCAAACGCTATTTCCTAGCATGGAAGGGTCGCATTTACACTCTTTTGAAGTGAGTACGATGTATACATAACACTCCATAATGAATATTATATCTTTTCATGAAACATAGCAGTGAGATGCGATATCGCGTTTTAAGAAGCATTAGAAATCTATTGCTACGATACGTAGACATCTGCAAACGCTATTTCCTAGCATGGAAGTGTCGCATTTACATTCCTTTGAAGTGAATACGAGATATACATGACACTTCGCAATGAATATTATAGCTTATCATGAAACATAGGAATGAGGTGCTATATCGCGTTTTGAGAAGCATTAGAACTCTATTGCTATTATACGTAGACATCTGCAAACTCTATTTCCTAGCAAGGAAATTTCGCACTTACATTCCACTGAAGTGAATACGAGGTATACATAACATTACACAATGAATATTATATCTTATTACGAAACATAGAAGTGAAATACGACATCTCGTTTTAAGAAGCATTAGTACTCTATTGTTGTGATACGTAGACATCTGCAAACAATATTTCCTAGCAAGGAAGTGTCGCATTTACATTCTTTTGGAGTGAATACGAGGTATACATGACACTTCGCGATGAATATTATACCTTATCATGAAACATAGAAGAGAGGTGCGATATCGCATTTTAGGGAGCATTAGAACTCTATTGCTGCGATACGTAGACATCTGCAAACGCTATTTCCTAGCATGGAAGTGTCCTATTTACATTCTTTTGAAGTGAATACGAGGTATACATGACACTTCGCAATGAATATTATATCTTATCATGAAACATAGAAGTGAGATGCGATAACGCGTTCTAAGAAGCATTAGAACTCTATTGCTACGATACGTAGACATCTGCAAACGCTATTTCCTAGCATGGAAGGGTCGCATTTACACTCTTTTGAAGTGAGTACGATGTATACATAACACTCCATAATGAATATTATATCTTTTCATGAAACATAGCAGTGAGATGCGATATCGCGTTTTAAGAAGCATTAGAAATCTATTGCTACGATACGTAGACATCTGCAAACGCTATTTCCTAGCATGGAAGTGTCGCATTTACATTCCTTTGAAGTGAATACGAGATATACATGACACTTCGCAATGAATATTATAGCTTATCATGAAACATAGGAATGAGGTGCTATATCGCGTTTTGAGAAGCATTAGAACTCTATTGCTATTATACGTAGACATCTGCAAACTCTATTTCCTAGCAAGGAAATTTCGCACTTACATTCCACTGAAGTGAATACGAGGTATACATAACATTACACAATGAATATTATATCTTATTACAAAACATAGAAGTGAAATACGACATCTCGTTTTAAGAAGCATTAGTACTCTATTGCTGTGATACGTAGACATCTGCAAACAATATTTCCTAGCAAGGAAGTGTCGCATTTACATTCTTTTGAAGTGAATACGAGGTATACATGACACTTCGCGATGAATATTATACCTTATCATGAAACATAGAAGAGAGGTGCGATATCGCATTTTAGGGAGCATTAGAACTCTATTGCTGCGATACGTAGACATCTGCAAACGCTATTTCCTAGCATGGAAGTGTCCTATTTACATTCTTTTGAAGTGAATACGAGGTATACATGACACTTCGCAATGAATATTATATCTTATCATGAAACATAGAAGTGAGATGCGATAACGCGTTCTAAGAAGCATTAGAACTCTATTGCTACGATACGTAGACATCTGCAAACGCTATTTCCTAGCATGGAAGGGTCGCATTTACACTCTTTTGAAGTGAGTACGATGTATACATAACACTCCATAATGAATATTATATCTTTTCATGAAACATAGCAGTGAGATGCGATATCGCGTTTTAAGAAGCATTAGAAATCTATTGCTACGATACGTAGATATCTGCAAACGCTATTTCCTAGCATGGAAGTGTCGCATTTACATTCTTTTGAAGTGAATACGAGACATACATGACACTTCGAAATGAATATAATATCTTATCATGAAACATAGGAATGAGGTGCTATATCGCGTTTTAGGAAGCATTACAACTCTATTGCTGCGATACGTAGACATCTGCAAACGCTATTTCCTCGCATGGAAGTATCGCATTTACATTCTTTTGAAGTGAATACGAGATATACATGACACTTCGCAATGAATATTATATCTTATCATGAAACATAGGAATGAGGTGCTATATCGCGTTTTGAGAAGCATTACAACTCTATTGTTAATATGCGTAGACATCTGCAAACTCTATTTCCTAGCATTACACTTACATTCCACTGGCATTCCACTGAAGTGAATACGAGGAGTACATAACACTCTACAATGAATATTATATCTTATCACGAAACATAGGAATGAAATGCGGCATCTCGTTCTAAGACGCATTAGAACTCTATTGTTACGATACGTAGACATCTGCAAATGCTATTTCCTATCATGGAAGTGTCATATTTACATCCTTCTGAAGTTAATACGAGGTATAGATGACTCTTCGCAATGAATATTATATCTTATCATGAAACATAGATGTGAGATGCGATATCGCGTTCTAAGAAGCATTAGAACTCTATTGCTACGATACGTAGACATCTGCAAACGCTACTTCCTAGCATGGAAGTGTCGCATTTACATTCTTTTGAAGTGAATACGAGATATACATGACACTTCGCAATGAATATTATATCTTATCATGAAACATAGGAATGAGATGCTATATCGCGTTTTGAGAAGGATTAGAACTCTATTGCTAATATGCGTAGACATCTGCAAACTCTATTTCCTATCATTACACTTACATTCCACTGGCATTCCTCTGAAGTGAATACGAGGCATACATAACACCCCACAATGAATATTATATCTTATCACGAAACATAGAAATGAAATGCGGCATTTCATTTTAAGACGCATTAGAACTCTATTGCTACGATACGTAGACATCTGCAAACGCTATTTCCTAGCATGGAAGTGTCCTATTTACATTCTTTTGAAGTGAATACGAGATATACATGACACTTCGCAATGAATATTATATCTTATCATGAAACATAGGAATGAGGTGCTATATCGAGTTTTGAGAAGCATTAGAACTCTATTGCTAATATGCGTAGACATCTGCAAACTCTATTTCCTAGCATTACACTTACATTCCACTGGCATTCCACTGAAGTGAATACGAGGAGTACATAACACTCTACAATGAATATTATATCTTATCACGAAACATAGAAATGAAATGCGGCATCTCGTTTTAAGACGCATTAGAACTCTATTGCTACGATACGTACACATCTGCAAATGCTATTTCCTATCATGGAAGTGTCATATTTACATCCTTTTGAAGTGAATACGAGGTATACATAACACTTCGCAATGAATATTATATCTTATCATGAAACATAGATGTGAGATGCGATATCGCGTTCTAAGAAGCATTAGAACTCTATTGCTACGATACGTAGACATCTGCAAACGCTACTTCCTAGCATGGAAGTGTCGCATTTACATTCTTTTGAAGTGAATACGAGATATACATGACACTTCGCAATGAATATTATATCTTATCATGAAACATAGGAATGAGATGCTATATCGCGTTTTGAGAAGCATTAGAACTCTATTGCTAATACGCCTAGACATCTGCAAACTCTATTTCCTAGCAAGGAAATTTCGCACTTACATTCCACTGATGTGAATACGAGGTATACATAACATTACACAATGAATATTATATCTTATTACGAAACATAGAAATGAAATACGACATCTCGTTTTAAGAATCATTAGTACTCTATTGCTGTGATACGTAGACATCTGCAAACAATATTTCCTAGCAAGGAAGTGTCGCATTTACATTCTTGTGAAGTGAAATCGAGGTATACATGACACTTCGCAATGAATATTATATCTTATCATGGAACATAGAAGTGAGAAGCGATATCGCGTTCTAAGAAGCATTAGAACCCTATTGCTACGATACGTAGACATCTGCAAACGCTACTTCCTAGCATGGAAGTGTCGCATTTACATTCTTTTGAAGTGAATACGAGGTATACATGACACTTCGAAATGAATATTATTTCTTATCATGAAACATAGGTGTGAGATGCGATATCGCGATCTAAGAAGCACTAGAACTCTATTGCTACGATACGTAGACATCTGCAAAGGCTATTTCCTAGCATGGAAGGGTTGCATTTACATTCTTTTGAAGTGAGTACGAGGTATACATAACACTCCATAATGAATATTGTATCTTATCATGAAACATAGCAGTGAGATGCGATATCGCGTTTTAAGAAGCATTAGAACTCTATTGCTACGATACGTAGACATCTGCAAACGCTATTTCCTAGCATGGAAGTGTCGCATTTACATTCTTTTGATGTGAATACGAGATATACATGACACTTCGCAATGAATATTATATCTTATCATGAAACATAGGAATGAGATGCTATATCGCGTTTTGAGAAGCATTAGAACTCTATTGCTAATACGCCTAGACATCTGCAAACTCTATTTCCTAGCAAGGAAATTTCGCACTTACATTCCACTGATGTGAATACGAGGTATACATAACATTACACAATGAATATTATATCTTATTACGAAACATAGAAATGAAATACGACATCTCGTTTTAAGAATCATTAGTACTCTATTGCTGTGATACGTAGACATCTGCAAACAATATTTCCTAGCAAGGAAGTGTCGCATTTACATTCTTGTGAAGTGAAATCGAGGTATACATGACACTTCGCAATGAATATTATATCTTATCATGGAACATAGAAGTGAGAAGCGATATCGCGTTCTAAGAAGCATTAGAACCCTATTGCTACGATACGTTGACATCTGCAAACGCTACTTCCTAGCATGGAAGTGTCGCATTTACATTCTTTTGAAGTGAATACGAGGTATACATGACACTTCGCAATGAATATTATTTCTTATCATGAAACATAGGTGTGAGATGCGATATCGCGATCTAAGAAGCACTAGAACTCTATTGCTACGATACGTAGACATCTGCAAAGGCTATTTCCTAGCATGGAAGGGTTGCATTTACATTCTTTTGAAGTGAGTACGAGGTATACATAACACTCCATAATGAATATTGTATCTTATCATGAAACATAGCAGTGAGATGCGATATCGCGTTTTAAGAAGCATTAGAACTCTATTGCTACGATACGTAGACATCTGCAAACGCTATTTCCTAGCATGGAAGTGTCGCATTTACATTCATTTGAAGTGAATACGAGGTATACATGACACTTCGCAATGAATATTATAGCTTATCATGAAACATAGGAATGAGGTGCTATATCGCGTTTTGAGAAGCATTAGAACTCTATTGCTATTATACGTAGACATCTGCAAGCTCTATTTCCTAGCAAGGAAATTTCGCACTTACATTCCACTGAAGTGAATACGAGGTATACATAGCATTACACAATGAATATTATACCTTATTACGAAATATAGAAGTGAAATACGACATCTCGTTTTAAGAAGCATTAGTACCCTATTGCTGTGATACGTAGACATCTGCAAACAATATTTCCTAGCATGGAAGTGTCATATTTACATTCTTTTGAAGTGAATACGAGGTATGCATGACACTTCGCAATGAATATTATATCTTATCACGAAACATAGAAATGAAATGCGACATTTCATTTTAAGACGCATTAGAACTCTATTGCTACGATACGTAGACATCTGCAAACGCTATTTCCTAGCATGGAAGTGTCTTATTTACATTCTTTTGAAGTGAATACGAGGTATACATGACACTTCGCAATGAATATTATATCTTATCATGGAACATAGAAGTGAGATGCGATATCGCGTTCTAAGAAGCATTAGAACCCTATTGCTACGATACGTAGACATCTGCAAACGCTATTTCCTAGCATGGAAGTGTCGCATTTACATTCTTTTGAAGTGAATACGAGGTATAGATGACACTTCGCAATGAATATTATATCTTATCATGAAACATAGAAGTGAGATGCGATATCGCGTTCTAAGAAGCATTAGAACTCTATTGCTACGATACGTAGACATCTGCAAACGCTATTTCCTAGCATGGAAGGGTCGCATTTACATTCTTTTGAAGTGAATACGAGATATACATGACACTTCGCAATGAATATTATATCTTATCATGAAACATAGGAATGAGGTGCTATATCGCGTTTTGAGAAGCATTACAACTCTATTGTTAATATGCGTAGACATCTGCAAACTCTATTTCCTAGCATTACACTTACATTCCACTGGCATTCCACTGAAGTGAATACGAGGAGTACATAACACTCTACAATGAATATTATATCTTATCACGAAACATAGAAATGAAATGCGGCATCTCGTTCTAAGACGCATTAGAACTCTATTGCTACGATACGTAGACATCTGCAAATGCTATTTCCTATCATGGAAGTGTCAATTTTACATCCTTCTGAAGTGAATACGAGGTATAGATGACACTTCGCAATGAATATTATATCTTATCATGAAACATAGATGTGAGATGCGATATCGCGTTCTAAGAAGCATTAGAACTCTATTGCTACGATACGTAGACATCTGCAAACGCTACTTCCTAGCATGGAAGTGTCGCATTTACATTCTTTTGAAGTGAATACGAGATATACATGACACTTCGCAATGAATATTATATCTTATCAAGAAACATAGGAATGAGATGCTATATCGCGTTTTGAGAAGCATTAGAACTCTATTGCTAATATGCGTAGACATCTGCAAACTCTATTTCCTATCATTACACTTACATTCCACTGGCATTCCTCTGAAGTGAATACGAGGCATACATAACACTCCACAATGAATATTATATCTTATCACGAAACATAGAAATGAAATGCGGCATTTCATTTTAAGACGCATTAGAACTCTATTGCTACGATACGTAGACATCTGCAAACGCTATTTCCTAGCATGGAAGTGTCCTATTTACATTCTTTTGAAGTGAATACGAGGTATACATGACACTTCGCAATGAATATTATATCTTATCATGAAACATAGATGTGAGATGCGATAACGCGTTCTAAGAAGCATTAGAACTCTATTGCTACGATACGTAGACATCTGCAAACGCTATTTCCTAGCATGGAAGGGTCGCATTTACACTCTTTTGAAGTGAGTACGATGTATACATAACACTCCATAATGAATATTATATCTTTTCATGAAACATAGCAGTGAGATGCTATATCGCGTTTTAGGAAGCATTACAACTCTATTGCTGCGATACGTAGTCATCTGCAAACGCTATTTCCTCGCATGGAAGTATCGCATTTACATTCTTTTGAAGTGAATACGAGATATACATGACACTTCGCAATGAATATTATATCTTATCATGAAACATAGGAATGAGGTGCTATATCGCGTTTTGAGAAGCATTAGAACTCTATTGCTAATATGCGTAGACATCTGCAAACTCTATTTCCTAGCATTACACTTACATTCCACTGGCATTCCACTGAAGTGAATACGAGGAGTACATAACACTCTACAATGAATATTATATCTTATCACGAAACATAGAAATGAAATGCGGCATCTCGTTTTAAGACGCATTAGAACTCTATTGCTACGATACGTAGACATCTGCAAATGCTATTTCCTATCATGGAAGTGTCATATTTACATCCTTTTGAAGTGAATACGAGGTATACATGACACTTCGCAATGAATATTATATCTTATCATGAAACATAGATGTGAGATGCGATATCGCGTTCTAAGAAGCATTAGAACTCTATTGCTACGATACGTAGACATCTGCAAACGCTACTTCCTAGCATGGAAGTGTCGCATTTACATTCTTTTGAAGTGAATACGAGATATACATGACACTTCGCAATGAATATTATATCTTATCATGAAACATAGAAGTGAGATGCGATAACGCGTTCTAAGAAGCATTAGAACTCTATTGCTACGATACGTAGACATCTGCAAACGCTATTTCCTAGCATGGAAGGGTCGCATTTACACTCTTTTGAAGTGAGTACGAGGTAAACATTACACTCCATAATGAATATTATATCTTTTCATGAAACATAGTAGTGGGATGCGATATCGCGTTTTAAGAAGCATTAGAAATCTATTGCTACGATACGTAGACATCTGCAAACGCTATTTCCTAGCAAGGAAATTTCACACTTACATTCCACTGAAGTGAATACGAGGTATACATAGCATTACACAATGAATATTATATCTTATTACGAAACATAGAAGTGAAATACGACATCTCGTTTTAAGAAGCATTAGTACCCTATTGCTGTGATACGTAGACATCAGCAAACAATATTTCCTCGCAAGGAAGTGTCGCATTTACATTCTTTTGAAGTGAATACGAGGTATACATGACACTTCGCAATGAATATTATACCTTATCATGAAACATAGAAGAGAGGGGCGATATCGCGTTTTAGGAAGCATTAGAACCCTATTGCTGCAATACGTAGACATCTGCAAACGCTACTTCCTAGCATGGAAGTGTCGCATTTACATTCTTTTGAAGTGATATCGAGGTATACATGACACTTCGCAATGAATATTATATCTTATCATGGAACATAGAAGTGAGATGCGATATCGCGTTCTAAGAAGCATTAGAACCCTATTGCTACGATACGTAGACATCTGCAAACACTATTTCCTAGCATGGAAGTGTTGCATTTACATTCTTTTGAAGTGAATACGAGGTATAGATGACACTTCGCAATGAATATTATATCTTATCATGAAACATAGAAGTGAGATGCGATATCGCGTTCTAAGAAGCATTAGAACTATATTGCTACGATACGTAGACATCTGCAAACGCTATTTCCTAGCATGGAAGGGTCGCATTTACATTCTTTTGAAGTGAATACGAGATATACATGGCACTTCGCAATGAATATTATATCTTATCATGAAACATAGGAATGAGATGCTATATCGCGTTTTGAGAGGCATTAGAACTCTATTGCTAATACGCGTAGACATCTGCAAACTCTATATCCTAGCAGGGAAATTTCGCACTTACATTCCACTGATGTGAATATGAGGTATACATAACATTACACAATGAATATTATATCTTATTACGAAACATAGAAATGAAATACGACATCTCGTTTTAAGAATCATTAGTACTCTATTGCTGTGATACGTAGACATCTGCAAACAATATTTCCTAGCAAGGAAGTGTCGCATTTACATTCTTGTGAAGTGAAATCGAGGTATACATGACACTTCGCAATGAATATTATATCTTATAATGGAACATAGAAGTGAGAAGCGATATCGCGTTCTAAGAAGCATTAGAACCCTATTGCTACGATACGTAGACATCTGCAAACGCTACTTCCTAGCATGGAAGTGTCGCATTTACATTCTTTTGAAGTGAATACGAGGTATACATGACACTTCGCAATGAATATTATTTCTTATCATGAAACATAGGTGTGAGATGCGATATCGCGATCTAAGAAGCACTAGAACTCTATTGCTACGATACGTAGACATCTGCAAAGGCTATTTCCTAGCATGGAAGGGTCGCATTTACATTCTTTTGAAGTGAGTACGAGGTATACGTAACACTCCATAATGAATATTGTATCTTATCATGAAACATAGCAGTGAGATGCGATATCGCGTTTTAAGAAGCATTAGAACTCTATTGCTACGATACGTAGACATCTGCGAACGCTATTTCCTAGCATGGAAGTGTCGCATTTACATTCATTTGAAGTGAATACGAGGTATACATGACACTTCGCAATGAATATTATACCTTATCATGGAACATAGAAGAGAGATGCGATATCGCGTTTTAGGAAGCATTAGAACTCTATTGCTGCGATACGTGGACATCTGCAAACGCTATTTCCTAGCATAGAAGTGTCGCATTTACATTCCTTTGAAGTGAATACGAGGTATAGATGACACTTCGCAATGAATATTATATCTTATCATGAAACATAGATGTGAGATGCGATATCGCGTTCTAAGAAGCATTAGAACTCTATTGCTACGATACGTAGACATCTGCAAACGCTACTTCCTAGCATGGAAGTGTCGCATTTACATTCTTTTGAAGTGAATACGAGATATACATGACACTTCGCAATGAATATTATATCTTATCATGAAACATAGGAATGAGATGCTATATCGCGTTTTGAGAAGCATTAGAACTCTATTGCTAATACGCGTAGACATCTGCAAACTCTATTTCCTAGCAAGGAAATTTCGCACTTACATTCCACTGATGTGAATACGAGGTATACATAACATTACACAATGAATATTATATCTTATTACGAAACATAGAAATGAAATACGACATCTCGTTTTAAGAATCATTAGTACTCTATTGCTGTGATACGTAGACATCTGCAAGCGCTATTTCCTAGCATGGAAGTGTTGCATTTACATTCTTCTGAAGTGAATACGAGATATACATGACACTTCGCAATGAATATTATATCTTATCATGAGACATAGGAATGAGGTGCTATATCGCGTTTTGAGAAGCATTAGAACTCTATTGCTAATATGCGTAGACATCTGCAAACTCTATTTCCTATCATTACACTTACATTCCACTGGCATTCCTCTGAAGTGAATACGAGGCATACATAACACTCCACAATGAATATTATATCTTATCACGAAACATAGAAATGAAATGCGGCATTTCATTTTAAGACGCATTAGAACTCTATTGCTACGATACGTAGACATCTGCAAACGCTATTTCCTAGCATGGAAGTGTCCTATTTACATTCTTTTGAAGTGAATACGAGATATACATGACACTTCGCAATGAATATTATATCTTATCATGAAACATAGGAATGAGGTGCTATATCGAGTTTTGAGAAGCATTAGAACTCTATTGCTAATATGCGTAGACATCTGCAAACTCTATTTCCTAGCATTACACTTACATTCCACTGGCATTCCACTGAAGAGAATACGAGGAGTACATAACACTCTACAATGAATATTATATCTTATCACGAAACATAGAAATGAAATGCGGCATCTCGTTTTAAGACGCATTAGAACTCTATTGCTACGATACGTACACATCTGCAAATGCTATTTCCTATCATGGAAGTGTCATATTTACATCCTTTTGAAGTGAATACGAGGTATACATAACACTTCGCAATGAATATTATATCTTATCATGAAACATAGATGTGAGATGCGATATCGCGTTCTAAGAAGCATTAGAACTCTATTGCTACGATACGTAGACATCTGCAAACGCTACTTCCTAGCATGGAAGTGTCGCATTTACATTCTTTTGAAGTGAATACGAGATATACATGACACTTCGCAATGAATATTATATCTTATCATGAAACATAGGATTGAGATGCTATATCGCGTTTTGAGAAGCATTAGAACTCTATTGCTAATACGCCTAGACATCTGCAAACTCTATTTCTTAGCAAGGAAATTTCGCACTTACATTCCACTGATGTGAATACGAGGTATACATAACATTACACAATGAATATTATATCTTATTACGAAACATAGAAATGAAATACGACATCTCGTTTTAAGAATCATTAGTACTCTATTGCTGTGATACGTAGACATCTGCAAACAATATTTCCTAGCAAGGAAGTGTCGCATTTACATTCTTGTGAAGTGAAATCGAGGTATACATGACACTTCGCAATGAATATTATTTCTTATCATGAAACATAGATACGAGATGCGATATTGCGTTCTAAGAAGCATTAGAACTCTATTGCTACGATACGTAGACATCTGCAAAGGCTATTTCCTAGCAAGGAAGTGTCGCATTTACATTCTTGTGAAGTGAAATCGAGGTATACATGACACTTCGCAATGAATATTATATCTTATAATGGAACATAGAAGTGAGAAGCGATATCGCGTTCTAAGAAGCATTAGAACCCTATTGCTGCGATACGTAGACATCTGCAAACGCTACTTCCTAGCATGGAAGTGTCGCATTTACATTCTTTTGAAGTGAATACGAGGTATACATGACACTTCGCAATGAATATTATTTCTTATCATGAGACATAGGAATGAGGTGCTATATCGCGTTTTGAGAAGCATTAGAACTCTATTGCTAATATGCGTAGACATCTGCAAACTCTATTTCCTATCATTACACTTACATTCCACTGGCATTCCTCTGAAGTGAATACGAGGCATACATAACACTCCACAATGAATATTATATCTTATCACGAAACATAGAAATGAAATGCGGCATTTCATTTTAAGACGCATTAGAACTCTATTGCTACGATACGTAGACATCTGCAAACGCTATTTCCTAGCATGGAAGTGTCCTATTTACATTCTTTTGAAGTGAATACGAGATATACATGACACTTCGCAATGAATATTATATCTTATCATGAAACATAGGAATGAGGTGCTATATCGAGTTTTGAGAAGCATTAGAACTCTATTGCTAATATGCGTAGACATCTGCAAACTCTATTTCCTAGCATTACACTTACATTCCACTGGCATTCCACTGAAGTGAATACGAGGAGTACATAACACTCTACAATGAATATTATATCTTATCACGAAACATAGAAATGAAATGCGGCATCTCGTTTTAAGACGCATTAGAACTCTATTGCTACGATACGTACACATCTGCAAATGCTATTTCCTATCATGGAAGTGTCATATTTACATCCTTTTGAAGTGAATACGAGGTATACATAACACTTCGCAATGAATATTATATCTTATCATGAAACATAGATGTGAGATGCGATATCGCGTTCTAAGAAGCATTAGAACTCTATTGCTACGATACGTAGACATCTGCAAACGCTACTTCCTAGCATGGAAGTGTCGCATTTACATTCTTTTGAAGTGAATACGAGATATACATGACACTTCGCAATGAATATTATATCTTATCATGAAACATAGGAATGAGATGCTATATCGCGTTTTGAGAAGCATTAGAACTCTATTGCTAATACGCCTAGACATCTGCAAACTCTATTTCCTAGCAAGGAAATTTCGCACTTACATTCCACTGATGTGAATACGAGGTATACATAACATTACACAATGAATATTATATCTTATTACGAAACATAGAAATGAAATACGACATCTCGTTTTAAGAATCATTAGTACTCTATTGCTGTGATACGTAGACATCTGCAAACAATATTTCCTAGCAAGGAAGTGTCGCATTTACATTCTTGTGAAGTGAAATCGAGGTATACATGACACTTCGCAATGAATATTATTTCTTATCATGAAACATAGATACGAGATGCGATATTGCGTTCTAAGAAGCATTAGAACTCTATTGCTACGATACGTAGACATCTGCAAACGCTATTTCCTAGCATGGAAGTGTCGCATTTACATTCCTTTGAAGTGAATGAGAGGTATACATAACACTCCATAATGAATATTATATCTTTTCATGAAACATAGCAGTGGGATGCGATATCGCGTTTTAAGAAGCATTAGAACTCTATTGCTATTATACGTAGACATCTGCAAACGCTATTTCCTAGCAAGGAAATTTCGCACTTACATTCCACTGAAGTGAATACGAGGTATACGTAACATTACACAATGAATATTATATCTTATTACGAAACATAGAAGTGAAATACGACATCTCGTTTTAAGAAGCATTAGTACTCTATTGCTGTGATACGTAGACATCTGCAAACAATATTTCCTAGCAAGGAAGTGTCGCATTTACATTCTTTTGAAGTGAGTACGAGGTATACATGACACTTCGCAATGAATATTATACCTTATCATGAAACATAGAAGAGAGGTGCGATATCGCATTTTAGGGAGCATTAGAACTCTATTGCTGCGATACGTAGACATCTGCAAACGCTATTTCCTAGCATGGAAGTGTTGCATTTACATTCTTCTGAAGTGAATACGAGATATACATGACACTTCGCAATGAATATTATATCTTATCATGAGACATAGGAATGAGGTGCTATATCGCGTTTTGAGAAGCATTAGAATTCTATTGCTAATATGCGTAGACATCTGCAAACTCTATTTCCTATCATTACACTTACATTCCACTGGCATTCCTCTGAAGTGAATACGAGGCATACATAACACTCCACAATGAATATTATATCTTATCACGAAACATAGAAATGAAATGCGGCATTTCATTTTAAGACGCATTAGAACTCTATTGCTACGATACGTAGACATCTGCAAACGCTATTTCCTAGCATGGAAGTGTCCTATTTACATTCTTTTGAAGTGAATACGAGGTATACATGACACTTCGCAATGAATATTATATCTTATCATGAAACATAGAAGTGAGATGCGATAACGCGTTCTAAGAAGCATTAGAACTCTATTGCTACGATACGTAGACATCTGCAAACGCTATTTCCTAGCATGGAAGGGTCGCATTTACACTCTTTTGAAGTGAGTACGATGTATACATAACACTCCATAATGAATATTATATCTTTTCATGAAACATAGCAGTGAGATGCTATATCGCGTTTTAAGAAGCATTAGAAATCTACTGCTACGATACGTAGACATCTGCAAACGCTATTTCCTAGCATGGAAGTGTCGCATTTACATTTTTTTTGAAGTGAATACGAGACATACATGACACTTCGAAATGAATATAATATCTTATCATGAAACATAGGAATGAGGTGCTATATCGCGTTTTAGGAAGCATTACAACTCTATTGCTGCGATACGTAGTCATCTGCAAACGCTATTTCCTCGCATGGAAGTATCGCATTTACATTCTTTTGAAGTGAATACGAGATATACATGACACTTCGCAATGAATATTATATCTTATCATGAAACATAGGAATGAGGTGCTATATCGCGTTTTGAGAAGCATTAGAACTCTATTGCTAATATGCGTAGACATCTGCAAACTCTATTTCCTAGCATTACACTTACATTCCACTGGCATTCCACTGAAGTGAATACGAGGAGTACATAACACTCTACAATGAATATTATATCTTATCACGAAACATAGAAATGAAATGCGGCATCTCGTTTTAAGACGCATTAGAACTCTATTGCTACGATACGTAGACATCTGCAAATGCTATTTCCTATCATGGAAGTGTCATATTTACATCCTTTTGAAGTGAATACGAGGTATACATGACACTTCGCAATGAATATTATATCTTATCATGAAACATAGATGTGAGATGCGATATCGCGTTTTAGGAAGCATTAGAACCCTATTGCTGCAATACGTAGACATCTGCAAACGCTACTTTCTAGCATGGAAGTGTCGCATTTACATTCTTTTGAAGTGAAATCGAGGTATACATGACACTTCGCAATGAATATTATATCTTATCATGGAACATAGAAGTGAGATGCGATATCGCGTTCTAAGAAGCATTAGAACCCTATTGCTACGATACGTAGACATCTGCAAACACTATTTCCTAGCATGGAAGTGTTGCATTTACATTCTTTTGAAGTGAATACGAGGTATAGATGACACTTCGCAATGAATATTATATCTTATCATGAAACATAGAAGTGAGATGCGATATCGCGTTCTAAGAAGCATTAGAACTATATTGCTACGATACGTAGACATCTGCAAACGCTATTTCCTAGCATGGAAGGGTCGCATTTACATTCTTTTGAAGTGAATACGAGATATACATGACACTTCGCAATGAATATTATATCTTATCATGAAACATAGGAATGAGATGCTATATCGCGTTTTGAGAGGCATTAGAACTCTATTGCTAATACGCGTAGACATCTGCAAACTCTATATCCTAGCAGGGAAATTTCGCACTTACATTCCACTGATGTGAATATGAGGTATACATAACATTACACAATGAATATTATATCTTATTACGAAACATAGAAATGAAATACGACATCTCGTTTTAAGAATCATTAGTACTCTATTGCTGTGATACGTAGACATCTGCAAACAATATTTCCTAGCAAGGAAGTGTCGCATTTACATTCTTGTGAAGTGAAATCGAGGTATACATGACACTTCGCAATGAATATTATATCTTATAATGGAACATAGAAGTGAGAAGCGATATCGCGTTCTAAGAAGCATTAGAACCCTATTGCTACGATACGTAGACATCTGCAAACGCTACTTCCTAGCATGGAAGTGTCGCATTTACATTCTTTTGAAGTGAATACGAGGTATACATGACACTTCGCAATGAATATTATTTCTTATCATGAAACATAGGTGTGAGATGCGATATCGCGATCTAAGAAGCACTAGAACTCTATTGCTACGATACGTAGACATCTGCAAAGGCTATTTCCTAGCATGGAAGGGTTGCATTTACATTCTTTTGAAGTGAGTACGAGGTATACATAACACTCCATAATGAATATTGTATCTTATCATGAAACATAGCAGTGAGATGCGATATCGCGTTTTAAGAAGCATTAGAACTCTATTGCTACGATACGTAGACATCTGCAAACGCTATTTCCTAGCATGGAAGTGTCGCATTTACATTCATTTGAAGTGAATACGAGGTATACATGACACTTCGCAATGAATATTATACCTTATCATGGAACATAGAAGAGAGATGCGATATCGCGTTTTAGGAAGCATTAGAACTCTATTGCTGCGATACGTAGACATCTGCAAACGCTATTTCCTAGCATAGAAGTGTCGCATTTACATTCCTTTGAAGTGAATACGAGATATACATGACACTTCGCAATGAATATTATAGCTTATCATGAAACATAGGAATGAGGTGCTATATCGCGTTTTGAGAAGCATTAGAACTCTATTGTTATTATACGTAGGCATCTGCAAGCTCTATTTCCTAGCAAGGAAATTTCGCACTTACATTCCACTGAAGTGAATACGAGGTATACATAGCATTACACAATGAATATTATACCTTATTACGAAATATAGAAGTGAAATACGACATCTCGTTTTAAGAAGCATTAGTACCCTATTGCTGTGATACGTAGACATCTGCAAACAATATTTCCTAGCATGGAAGTGTCATATTTACATTCTTTTGAAGTGAATACGAGGTATGCGTGACACTTCGCAATGAATATTATATCTTATCACGAAACATAGAAATGAAATGAGGCATTTCATTTTAAGACGCATTAGAACTCTATTGCTACGATACGTAGACATCTGCAAACGCTATTTCCTAGCATGGAAGTGTCTTATTTACATTCTTTTGAAGTGAATACGAGGTATACATGACACTTCGCAATGAATATTATATCTTACCATGGAACATAGAAGTGAGATGCGATATCGCGTTCTAAGAAGCATTAGAACCCTATTGCTACGATACGTAGACATCTGCAAACGCTATTTCCTAGCATGGAAGTGTCGCATTTACATTCTTTTGAAGTGAATACGAGGTATAGATGACACTTCGCAATGAATATTATATCTTATCATGAAACATAGAAGTGAGATGCGATATCGCGTTCTAAGAAGCATTAGAACTCTATTGCTACGATACGTAGACATCTGCAAACGCTATTTCCTAGCATGGAAGGGTCGCATTTACATTCTTTTGAAGTGAATACGAGATATACATGACACTTCGCAATGAATATTATATCTTATCATGAAACATAGGAATGAGATGCTATATCGCGTTTTGAGAGGCATTAGAACTCTATTGCTAATACGCGTAGACATCTGCAAACTCTATATCCTAGCAGGGAAATTTTTCACTTACATTCCACTGATGTGAATACGAGGTATACATAACATTACACAATGAATATTATATCTTATTACGAAACATAGAAATGAAATACGACATCTCGTTTTAAGAATCATTAGTACTCTATTGCTGTGATACGTAGACATCTGCAAACAATATTTCCTAGCAAGGAAGTGTCGCATTTACATTCTTGTGAAGTGAAATCGAGGTATACATGACACTTCGCAATGAATATTATATCTTATAATGGAACATAGAAGTGAGAAGCGATATCGCGTTCCAAGAAGCATTAGAACCCTATTGCTACGATACGTAGACATCTGCAAACGCTACTTCCTAGCATGGAAGTGTCGCATTTACATTCTTTTGAAGTGAATACGAGGTATACATGACACTTCGCAATGAATATTATTTCTTATCATGAAACATAGGTGTGAGATGCGATATCGCGATCTAAGAAGCACTAGAACTCTATTGCTACGATACGTAGACATCTGCAAACGCTATTTCCTAGCATGGAAGTGTCGCATTTACATTCCTTTGAAGTGAATACGAGATATACATGACACTTCGCAATGAATATTATAGCTTATCATGAAACATAGGAATGAGGTGCTATATCGCGTTTTGAGAAGCATTAGAACTCTATTGCTATTATACGTAGACATCTGCAAACTCTATTTCCTAGCAAGGAAATTTCGCACTTACATTCCACTGAAGTGAATACGAGGTATACATAGCATTACACAATGAATATTATATCTTATTACGAAATAGAGAAGTGAAATACGACATCTCGTTTTAAGAAGCATTAGTACCCTATTGCTGTGATACGTAGACATCTGCAAACAATATTTCCTAGCATGGAAGTGTCATATTTACATTCTTTTGAAGTGAATACGAGGTATGCATGACACTTCGCAATGAATATTATTTCTTATCATGAAACATAGATGTGAGATGCGATATCGCGTTCTAAGAAGCATTAGAACTCTATTGCTGCGATACGTAGACATCTGCAAACGCTATTTCCTAGCATGGAAGTGTCGCAATTACATTCTTTTGAAGTGAATACGAGATATACATGACACTTCGCAATGAATATTGTAACTTATCATGAAACATAGGAATGAGATGCCATATCGCGTTTTGAGAAGCATTAGAACTCTATTGCTAATACGCGTAGACATCTGCAAACTCTATTTCCTAGCAAGGAAATTTCGCACTTACATTCCACTGATGTGAATACGAGGTATACATAACATTACACAATGAATATTATATCTTATTACGAAACATAGAAATGAAATACGACATCTCGTTTTAAGAATCATTAGTACTCTATTGCTGTGATACGTAGACATCTGCGAACATATTTCCTAGCAAGGAAGTGTCGCATTTACATTCTTGTGAAGTGAAATCGAGGTATACATGACACTTCGCAATGAATATTATATCTTATCATGGAACATAAAAGTGAGAAGCGATATCGCGTTCTAAGAAGTATTAGAACCCTATTGCTACGATACGTAGACATCTGCAAACGCTACTTCCTAGCATGGAAGTGTCGCATTTACATTCTTTTGAAGTGAATACGAGGTATAGATGACACTTCGCAATGAATATTATTTCTTATCATGAAACATAGATGTGAGATGCGATATCGCGTTGTAAGAAGCATTAGAACTCTATTGCTACGATACGTGGACATCTGCAAACGCTACATCCTAGCATGGAAGTGTCGCATTTACATTCTTTTTAAGTGAAATCGAGGTATACATGACACTTCGCAATGAATATTATATCTTATCATGGAACATAGAAGTGAGATGCGATATCGCGTTCTAAGAAGCATTAGAACCCTACTGCTACGATACGTAGACATCTGCAAACACTATTTCCTAGCATGGAAGTGTCGCATTTACATTCTTTTGAAGTGAATACGAGGTATAGATGACACTTCGCAATGAATATTATATCTTATCATGAAACATAGAAGTGAGATGCGATATCGCGTTCTAAGAAGCATTAGAACTCTATTGCTACGATACGTAGACATCTGCAAACGCTATTTCCTAGCATGGAAGGGTCGCATTTACATTCTTTTGAAGTGAATACGAGATATACATGACACTTCGCAATGAATATTATATCTTATCATGAAACATAGGAATGAGATGCTATATCGCGTTTTGAGAGGCATTAGAACTCTATTGCTAATACGCGTAGACATCTGCAAACTCTATATCCTAGCAGGGAAATTTCGCACTTACATTCCACTGATGTGAATACGAGGTATACATAACATTACACAATGAATATTATATCTTATTACGAAACATAGAAATGAAATACGACATCTCGTTTTAAGAATCATTAGTACTCTATTGCTGTGATACGTAGACATCTGCAAACAATATTTCCTAGCAAGGAAGTGTCGCATTTACATTCTTGTGAAGTGAAATCGAGGTATACATGACACTTCGCAATGAATATTATATCTTATCATGGAACATAGAAGTGAGAAGCGATATCGCGTTCTAAGAAGCATTAGAACCCTATTGCTACGATACGTAGACATCTGCAAACGCTACTTCCTAGCATGGAAGTGTCGCATTTACATTCTTTTGAAGTGAATACGAGGTATACATGACACTTCGCAATGAATATTATTTCTTATCATGAAACATAGGTGTGAGATGCGATATCGCTATCTAAGAAGCACTAGAACTCTATTGCTACGATACGTAGACATCTGCAAAGGCTATTTCCTAGCATGGAAGTGTCGCATTTACATTCATTTGAAGTGAATACGAGGTATACATGACACTTCGCAATGAATATTATACCTTATCATGAAACATAGAAGAGAGATGCGATATCGCGTTTTAGGAAGCATTAGAACTCTATTGCTGCGATACGTAGACATCTGCAAACGCTATTTCCTAGCATGGAAGTGTCGCATTTACATTCCTTTGAAGTGAATACGAGATATACATGACACTTCGCAATGAATATTATAGCTTATCATGACACATAGGAATGATGTGCTATATCGCGTTTTGAGAAGCATTAGAACTCTATTGCTATTATACGTATACATCTGCAAACACTATTTCCTAGCATGGAAGTGTCGCATTTACATTCTTTTGAAGTGAATACGAGGTATAGATGACACTTCGCAATGAATATTATATCTTATCATGAAACATAGAAGTGAGATGCGATATCGCGTTCTAAGAAGCATTAGAACTCTATTGCTACGATACGTAGACATCTGCAAACGCTATTTCCTAGCATGGAAGGGTCGCATTTACATTCTTTTGAAGTGAATACGAGATATACATGACACTTCGCAATGAATATTATATCTTATCATGAAACATAGGAATGAGATGCTATATCGCGTTTTGAGAGGCATTAGAACTCTATTGCTAATACGCGTAGACATCTGCAAACTCTATATCCTAGCAGGGAAATTTCGCACTTACATTCCACTGATGTGAATACGAGGTATACATAACATTACACAATGAATATTATATCTTATTACGAAACATAGAAATGAAATACGACATCTCGTTTTAAGAATCATTAGTACTCTATTGCTGTGATACGTAGACATCTGCAAACAATATTTCCAAGCAAGGAAGTCTCGCATTTACATTCTTGTGAAGTGAAATCGAGGTATACATGACACTTCGCAATGAATATTATATCTTATCATGAAACATAGAAGTGAGATGCGATATCGCGTTCTAAGAGGCATTAGAACTCTATTGCTACGATACGTAGACATCTGCAAACGCTATTTCCTAGCGTGGAAGGGTCGCATTTACATTCTTTTGAAGTGAATACGAGATATACATGACACTTCGCAATGAATATTATATCTGATTATGAAACATAGGAATGAGGAGCTATATCGCGTTTTGAGAAGCATTAGAACTCAATTGCTAATTTCAGTAGACATCTGCAAACTCTATTTCTTAGCATGGACATGTGGCACTTACATTCCACTGAAGTGAATGCGAGGTATACATAACATTACATAATGAGTATTATATCTTATTATGAAACATAGAAATGAAATACGACATCTCGTTTTAAGAAGCATTAGTACTCTATTGCTGTGATACGTAGACATCTGCAAACAATATTTCCTAGCAAGGAAGTGTCGCATTTACATTCTTGTGTAGTGAAATCGAGGTATACATGACAAATCGCACTGAATATTATATCTTATCATGAAACATATAAGTGAGATGCTTTATCGCGTTTTAAGAAGCATTAGAACTCTATTGCTACGATACGTAGACATCTGCAAACGCTATTTCCTTGCATGGAAGTGTCGCATTTACATTCCTTTGAAGTGAATGCGAGATATACATGACACTTCGCAATGAATATTATATCTTATCATGAAATATAGGAATAAGGTGCTACATCGCGTTTTGAGAAGCATTAGAACTCTCTTGCTATTATACGTAGACATCTGCAAACTCTATTTCTTAGCATGGACGTGTGGCACTTACATTCCACTGATGTGAATGCGAGGTATACATAACATTACACAGTGAGTATTATATCTTATTATGAAACATAGAAATGAAATGCGGCATCTCGTTTTAAGACGCATTAGAACTCTATTGCTACGATACGTAGACATCTGCAAACGCTATTTCCTAGCATCGAAGTGTCATATTTACATTCTTTTGAAGTGAATACGAGGTATACATGACACTTCGCTATGAATATTATATCTTATCATGAAACATAGAAGTGAGATGCGATATCGCGTTCTAAGAAGCATTAGAACTGTATTGCTACGATACGTAGACATCTGCAAACGCTATTTCCTAGCATGGAAGTGTCGCATTTACATTCCTTTGAAGTGAATGAGAGGTATACATAACACTCCATAATGAATATTATATCTTTTCATGAAACATAGCAGTGGGATGCGATATCGCGTTTTAAGAAGCATTAGAACTCTATTGCTATTATACGTAGACATCTGCAAACGCTATTTCCTAGCAAGGAAATTTCGCACTTACATTCCACTGAAGTGAATACGAGGTATACGTAACATTACACAATGAATATTATATCTTATTACGAAACATAGAAGTGAAATACGACATCTCGTTTTAAGAAGCATTAGTACTCTAGTGCTGTGATACGTAGACATCTGCAAACGCTATTTCCTAGCATGGAAGTGTCGCATTTACATTCTTTTGAAGTGAATACGAGACATACATGACACTTCGAAATGAATATAATATCTTATCATGAAACATAGGAATGAGGTGCTATATCGCGTTTTAGGAAGCATTAGAACTCTATTGCTGCGATACGTAGACATCTGCAAACGCTATTTCCTAGCATGGAAGTGTCGCATTTACATTCCTTTGAAGTGAATACGAGATATACATGACACTTCGCAATGAATATTATAGCTTATCATGAAACATAGGAATGAGGTGCTATATCGCGTTTTGAGAAGCATTAGAACTCTATTGCTAATATGCGTAGACATCTGCAAACTCTATTTCCTAGCATTACACTTACATTCCACTGGCATTCCACTGAAGTGAATACGAGGAGTACATAACACTCCACAATGAATATTATATCTTATCTCGAAACATAGAAATGAAATGCGGCATCTCGTTTTATGACGCATTAGAACTCTATTACTACGATACGTAGACATCTGCAAATGCTATTTCCTAGCATGGAAGTGTCATATTTACATTCTTTTAGTGAATACGAGGTATACATGACACTTCGCAATGAATATTATATCTTATCATGAAACATAGATGTGAGATGCGATATCGCGTTCTAAGAAGCATTAGAACTCTATTGCTACGATACGTAGACATCTGCAAACGCTACTTCCTAGCATGGAAGTGTCGCATTTACATTCTTTTGAAGTGAATACGAGACATACATGACACTTCGAAATGAATATAATATCTTATCATGAAACATAGGAATGAGGTGCTATATCGCGTTTTAGGAAGCATTAGAACTCTTTTGCTGCGATACGTAGACATCTGCAAACGCTATTTCCTCGCTTGGAAGTATCGCATTTACATTCTTTTGAAGTGAATACGAGATATACATGACACTTCGCAATGAATATTATATCTTATCATGAAACATAGGAATGAGGTGCTATATCGCGTTTTGAGAAGCATTAGAACTCTTTTGCTGCGATACGTAGACATCTGCAAACGCTATTTCCTCGCTTGGAAGTATCGCATTTACATTCTTTTGAAGTGAATACGAGATATACATGACACTTCGCAATGAATATTATATCTTATCATGAAACATAGGAATGAGGTGCTATATCGCGTTTTGAGAAGCATTAGAACTCTATTGCTAATATGCGTAGACATCTGCAAACTCTATTTCCTAGCATTACACTTACATTCCACTGGCATTCCACTGAAGTGAATACGAGGAGTACATAACACTCCACAATGAATATTATATCTTATCACGAAACATAGAAATGAAATGCGGCATCTCGTTTTATGACGCATTAGAACTCTATTACTACGATCCGTAGACATCTGCAAATGCTATTTCCTAGCATGGAAGTGTCATATTTACATTCTTTTGAAGTGAATACGAGGTATACATGACACTTCGCAATGAATATTATATCTTATCATGAAACATAGATGTGAGATGCGATATCGCGTTCTAAGAAGCATTAGAACTCTATTGCTACGATACGTAGACATCTGCAAACGCTATTTCCTAGCATGGAAGGGTCGCATTTACATTCTTTTGAAGTGAGTACGAGGTATACATAACACTCCATAATGAATATTGTATCTTATCATGAAACATAGCAGTGAGATGCGATATCGCGTTTTAAGAAGCATTAGAACTCTATTGCTACGATACGTAGACATCTGCAAACGCTATTTCCTAGCATGGAAGTGTCGCATTTACATTCATTTGAAGTGAATACGAGGTATACATGACACTTCGCAATGAATATTATACCTTATCATGGAACATAGAAGAGAGATGCGATATCGCGTTTTAGGAAGCATTAGAACTCTATTGCTGCGATACGTAGACATCTGCAAACGCTATTTCCTAGCATAGAAGTGTCGCATTTACATTCCTTTGAAGTGAATACGAGATATACATGACACTTCGCAATGAATATTATAGCTTATCATGAAACATAGGAATGAGGTGCTATATCGCGTTTTGAGAAGCATTAGAATTCTATTGCTAATATGCGTAGACATCTGCAAACTCTATTTCCTATCATTACACTTACATTCCACTGGCATTCCTCTGAAGTGAATACGAGGCATACATAACACTCCACAATGAATATTATATCTTATCACGAAACATAGAAATGAAATGCGGCATTTCATTTTAAGACGCATTAGAACTCTATTGCTACGATACGTAGACATCTGCAAACGCTATTTCCTAGCATGGAAGTGTCCTATTTACATTCTTTTGAAGTGAATACGAGGTATACATGACACTTCGCAATGAATATTATATCTTATCATGAAACATAGAAGTGAGATGCGATAACGCGTTCTAAGAAGCATTAGAACTCTATTGCTACGATACGTAGACATCTGCAAACGCTATTTCCTAGCATGGAAGGGTCGCATTTACACTCTTTTGAAGTGAGTACGATGTATACATAACACTCCATAATGAATATTATATCTTTTCATGAAACATAGCAGTGAGATGCGATATCGCGTTTTAAGAAGCATTAGAAATCTATTGCTACGATACGTAGACATCTGCAAACGCTATTTCCTAGCATGGAAGTGTCGCATTTACATTTTTTTGAAGTGAATACGAGACATACATGACACTTCGAAATGAATATAATATCTTATCATGAAACATAGGAATGAGGTGCTATATCGCGTTTTAGGAAGCATTACAACTCTATTGCTGCGATACGTAGTCATCTGCAAACGCTATTTCCTCGCATGGAAGTATCGCATTTACATTCTTTTGAAGTGAATACGAGATAAGCATGACACTTCGCAATGAATATTATATCTTATCATGAAACATAGGAATGAGATGCTATATCGCGTTTTGAGAAGCATTAGAACTCTATTGCTAATATGCGTAGACATCTGCAAACTCTATTTCCTAGCATTACACTTACATTCCACTGGCATTCCACTGAAGTGAATACGAGGAGTACATAACACTCCACAATGAATATTATATCTTATCACGAAACATAGAAATGAAATGCGGCATCTCGTTTTATGACGGATTAGAACTCTATTACTACGATCCGTAGACATCTGCAAATGCTATTTCCTAGCATGGAAGTGTCATATTTACATTCTTTTGAAGTGAATACGAGGTATACATGACACTTCGCAATGAATATTATATCTTATCATGAAACATAGATGTGAGATGCGATATCGCGTTCTAAGAAGCATTAGAACTCTATTGCTACGATACGTAGACATCTGCAAACGCTATTTCCTAGCATGGAAGGGTCGCATTTACATTCTTTTGAAGTGAGTACGAGGTATACATAACACTCCATAATGAATATTGTATCTTATCATGAAACATAGCAGTGAGATGCGATATCGCGTTTTAAGAAGCATTAGAACTCTATTGCTACGATACGTAGACATCTGCAAACGCTATTTCCTAGCATGGAAGTGTCGCATTTACATTCATTTGAAGTGAATACGAGGTATACATGACACTTCGCAATGAATATTATACCTTATCATGGAACATAGAAGAGAGATGCGATATCGCGTTTTAGGAAGCATTAGAACTCTATTGCTGCGATACGTAGACATCTGCAAACGCTATTTCCTAGCATAGAAGTGTCGCATTTACATTCCTTTGAAGTGAATACGAGATATACATGACACTTCGCAATGAATATTATAGCTTATCATGAAACATAGGAATGAGGTGCTATATCGCGCTTTGAGAAGCATTAGAACTCTATTGCTATTATACGTAGACATCTGCAAACTCTATTTCCTAGCAAGGAAATTTCGCACTTACATTCCACTGAAGTGAATACGAGGTATACATAACATTACACAATGAATATTATATCTTATTACGAAACATAGAAGTGAAATACGACATCTCGTTTTAAGAAGCATTAGTACTCTATTGCTGTGATACGTAGACATCTGCAAACAATATTTCCTAGCAAGGAAGTGTCGCATTTACATTCTTTTGAAGTGAATACGAGGTATACATGACTCTTCGCAATGAATATTATACCTTATCATGAAACATAGAAGAGAGGTGCGATATCGCATTTTAGGGAGCATTAGAACTCTATTGCTGCGATACGTAGACATCTGCAAATGCTATTTCCTAGCATGGAAGTGTTGCATTTACATTCTTCTGAAGTGAATACGAGATATACATGACACTTCGCAATGAATATTATATCTTATCATGAGACATAGGAATGAGGTGCTATATCGCGTTTTGAGAAGCATTAGAACTCTATTGCTAATATGCGTAGACATCTGCAAACTCTATTTCCTATCATTACACTTACATTCCACTGGCATTCCTCTGAAGTGAATACGAGGCATACATAACACCTCACAATGAATATTATATCTTATCACGAAACATAGAAATGAAATGCGGCATTTCATTTTAAGACGCATTAGAACTCTATTGCTACGATACGTAGACATCTGCAAACGCTATTTCCTAGCATGGAAGTGTCCTATTTACATTCTTTTGAAGTGAATACGAGGTATACATGACACTTCGCAATGAATATTATATCTTATCATGAAACATAGAAGTGAGATGCGATAACGCGTTCTAAGAAGCATTAGAACTCTATTGCTACGATACGTAGACATCTGCAAACGCTATTTCCTAGCATGGAAGGGTCGCATTTACACTCTTTTGAAGTGAGTACGATGTATACATAACACTCCATAATGAATATTATATCTTTTCATGAAACATAGCAGTGAGATGCGATATCGCGTTTTAAGAAGCATTAGAAATCTATTGCTACGATACGTAGACATCTGCAAACGCTATTTCCTAGCATGGAAGTGTCGCATTTACATTCTTTTGAAGTGAATACGAGACATACATGACACTTCGAAATGAATATAATATCTTATCATGAAACATAGGAATGAGGTGCTATATCACGTTTTAGGTAGCATTACAACTCTATTGCTGCGATACGTAGACATCTGCAAACGCTATTTCCTCGCATGGAAGTATCGCATTTACATTCTTTTGAAGCGAATACGAGATATACATGACACTTCGCAATGAATATTATATCTTATCATGAAACATAGGAATGAGGTGCTATATCGCGTTTTGAGAAGCATTAGAACTCTATTGCTAATATGCGTAGACATCTGCAAACTCTATTTCCTAGCATTACACTTACATTCCACTGGCATTCCACTGAAGTGAATACGAGGAGTACATAACACTCTACAATGAATATTATATCTTATCACGAAACATAGAAATGAAATGCGGCATCTCGTTTTAAGACGCATTAGAACTCTATTGCTACGATACGTAGACATCTGCAAACGCTACTTCCTAGCATGGAAGTGTCGCATTTACATTCTTTTGAAGTGAAATCGAGGTATACATGACACTTCGCAATGAATATTATATCTTATCATGGAACATAGAAGTGAGATGCGATATCGCGTTCTAAGAAGCATTAGAACCCTATTGCTACGATACGTAGACATCTGCAAACACTATTTCCTAGCATGGAAGTGTTGCATTTACATTCTTTTGTAGTGAATACGAGGTATAGATGACACTTCGCAATGAATATTATATCTTATCATGAAACATAGAAGTGAGATGCGATATCGCGTTCTAAGAAGCATTAGAACTCTATTGCTACGATACGTAGACACCTGCAAACGCTATTTCCTAGCATGGAAGGGTCGCATTTACATTCTTTTGAAGTGAATACGAGATATACATGACACTTCGCAATGAATATTATATCTTATCATGAAACATAGGAATGAGATGCTATATCGCGTTTTGAGAGGCATTAGAACTCTATTGCTAATACGCGTAGACATCTGCAAACTCTATATCCTAGCAGGGAAATTTCGCACTTACATTCCACTGATGTGAATACGAGGTATACATAACATTACACAATGAATATTATATCTTATTACGAAACATAGAAATGAAATACGACATCTCGTTTTAAGAATCATTAGTACTCTATTGCTGTGATACGTAGACATCTGCAAACAATATTTCCTAGCAAGGAAGTGTCGCATTTACATTCTTGTGAAGTGAAATCGAGGTATACATGACACTTCGCAATGAATATTATATCTTATAATGGAACATAGAAGTGAGAAGCGATATCGCGTTCTAAGAAGCATTAGAACCCTATTGCTACGATACGTAGACATCTGCAAACGCTACTTCCTAGCATGGAAGTGTCGCATTTACATTCTTTTGAAGTGAATACGAGGTATACATGACACTTCGCAATGAATATTATTTCTTATCATGAAACATAGGTGTGAGATGCGATATCGCGATCTAAGAAGCACTAGAACTCTATTGCTACGATACGTAGACATCTGCAAAGGCTATTTCCTAGCATGGAAGGGTCGCATTTACATTCTTTTGAAGTGAGTACGAGGTATACATAACACTCCATAATGAATATTGTATCTTATCATGAAACATAGCAGTGAGATGCGATATCGCGTTTTAAGAAGCATTAGAACTCTATTGCTACGATACGTAGACATCTGCAAACGCTATTTCCTAGCATGGAAGTGTCGCATTTACATTCATTTGAAGTGAATACGAGGTATACATGACACTTCGCAATGAATATTATACCTTATCATGGAACATAGAAGAGAGATGCGATATCGCGTTTTAGGAAGCATTAGAACTCTATTGCTGCGATACGTGGACATCTGCAAACGCTATTTCCTAGCATAGAAGTGTCGCATTTACATTCCTTTGAAGTGAATACGAGATATACATGACACTTCGCAATGAATATTATAGCTTATCATGAAACATAGGAATGAGGTGCTATATCGCGCTTTGAGAAGCATTAGAACTCTATTGCTATTATACGTAGACATCTGCAAACTCTATTTCCTAGCAAGGAAATTTCGCACTTACATTCCACTGAAGTGAATACGAGGAATACATAGCATTACACAATGAATATTATATCTTATTACGAAATAGAGAAGTGAAATACGACATCTCGTTTTAAGAAGCATTAGTACCCTATTGCTGTGATACGTAGATATCTGCAAACAATATTTCCTAGCATGGAAGTGTCGCATTTACATTCATTTGAAGTGAATACGAGGTATACATGACACTTCGCAATGAATATTATACCTTACCATGAAACATAGAAGGGAAATGCGATATCGCGTTTTAGGAAGCATTGGAACTCTATTGCTGCGATACGTAGACATCTGCAAACGCTATTTCCTAGCAAAGAAGTGTCGCATTTACATTCTTGTGAAGAGAAATCGAGGTATACATGACACTTCGCAATGAATATTATATCTTATCATGAAACATAGGAAGGAGGTGCTATTTCGCGTTTTGAGAAGCATTAGAACTCTATTGCTACGATACGTAGACAACTGAAAAGGCTATTCCCTAGCATGGAAGGGTCGCATTTACATTCTTTTGAAGTGAGTACGAGGTATACATATCACTCCATAATGAATATTATATCTTATCATGAAACATAGCAGTGAGATGCGATAACGCGTTTTAAGAAGCATTAGAACTCTATTGCTACGATACGTAGACATCTGCAAACGCTATTTCCTAGCATGGAAGTGTCGCATTTACATTCGTTTGAAGTGAATACGAGATATACATGACACTTCGCAATGAATATTATATCTTATCATGAAACATAGGAATGAGGTGCTATATCGCGTTTTGAGAAGCATTAGAACTCTATTGCTACGATACGTAGACATCTGCAAACTCTATTTCCTAGCATGGAAGTGTCGCATTTACATTCTTTTGATGTGAATACGAGATATACATGACACTTCGCAATGAATATTATATCTTCTCATGAAACATAGCAGTGAGATGCGATATCGCGTTTTAAGAAGCATTAGAACTCTATTGCTACGATACGTAGACATCTGCAAACGCTATTTCCTAGCATGGAAGTGTCGCATTTACATTCATTTGATGTGAATACGAGATATACATGACACTTCGCTATGAATATTATATCTTCTCACGAAACATAGCAGTGAGATGCGATATCGCGTTTTAAGAAGCATTAGAACTCTATTGCTACGATACGTAGACACCTGCAAACGCTATTTCCTAGCATGGAAGTGTCGCATTTACATTCGTTTGAAGTGAATACGAGATATACATGACACTTCGCAATGAATATTATATCTTATCATGAAACATAGGAATGAGGTGCTATATCGCGTTTTGAGAAGCATTAGAACTCTATTGCTACGATACGTAGACATCTGCAAACGCTATTTCCTAGCATGGAAGTGTCGCATTTACATTCGTTTGAAGTGAATACGAGATATACATGACACTTCGCAATGAATATTATATCTTATCATGTAACATAGAAGTGAGATGCGATATCGCGTCTTAAGAAGCATTAGAACCCTATTGCTACGATACGTAGACATCTGCAACCGCTACTCCCTAGCATGGAAGTGTCGCATTTACATTCATTTGAAGTGAATACGAGGTATACATGAGACTCCACAATGAATATTATATCTTATCACGGAACATAGAAATGAAATGAGGCATCTCGTTTTAAGAAGCATTAGAACTCTATTGCTACGATACGTAGACATCTGCAAACGCTATTTCCTAGCATGGAAGTGTCGCAATTACATTCTTTTGATGTGAATACGAGATATACATGACACTTCGCTATGAATATTATATCTTCTCACGAAACATAGCAGTGAGATGCGATATCGCGTTTTAAGAAGCATTAGAACTCTATTGCTACGATACGTAGACACCTGCAAACGCTATTTCCTAGCATGGAAGTGTCGCATTTACATTCGTTTGAAGTGAATACGAGATATACATGACACTTCTCAATGAATATTATATCTTATCATGAAACATAGAAATGAAATGAGGCATCTCGTTTTGTGAAGCATTAGAACTCTATTGCTACGATACGTAGACATCTGCAAACGCTATTTCCTAGCATGGAAGTGTCGCATTTACATTCGTTTGAAGTGAATACGAGATGTACATGACACTTCGCAATGAATATTATATCTTACCATGAAACATAGGAATGAGGTGCTATATCGCGTTTTGAGAAGCATTAGAACTCTATTGCTACGATACGTAGACATCTGCAAACGCTATTTCCTAGCATGGAAGTGTCGCATTTACATTCTTTTGATGTGAATACGAGATATACATGACACTTCGCAATGAATATTATATCTTCTCATGAAACATAGCAGTGAGATGCGATATCGCGTTTTAAGAAGCATTAGAACTCTATTGCTACGATACGTAGACATCTGCAAACGCTATTTCCTAGCATGGAAGTGTCGCATTTACATTCATTTGAAGTGAATACGAGGTATACATGACACTTCGAAATGAATATTATACCTTATCATGAAACATAGCAGTGAGATGCGATATCGCGTTTTAAGAAGCATTAGAACTCTATTGCTACGATACGTAGACATCTGCAAACGCTATTTCCTAGCATGGAAGTGTCGCATTTACATTCATTTGAAGTGAATACGAGGTATACATGAGACTCCACAATGAATATTATATCTTATCACGGAACATAGAAATGAAATGAGGCATCTCGTTTTAAGATGCATTAGAACTCTATTGCTACGATACGTAGACATCTCCAAACGCTATTTCCTAGCATGGAAGTGTCGCAATTACATTCTTTTGATGTGAATACGAGATATACATGACACTTCGCAATGAATATTATATCTTCTCACGAAACATAGCAGTGAGATGCGATATCGCGTTTTAAGAAGCATTAGAACTCTATTGCTACGATACGTAGACACCTGCAAACGCTATTTCCTAGCATGGAAGTGTCGCATTTACATTCGTTTGAAGTGAATACGAGATATACATGACACTTCTCAATGAATATTATATCTTATCATGAAACATAGAAATGAAATGAGGCATCTCGTTTTGTGAAGCATTAGAACTCTATTGCTACGATACGTAGACATCTGCAAACGTTATTTCCTAGCATGGAAGTGTCGCATTTACATTCATTTGAAGAGAATACGAGGTATACATGACACTTCGAAATGAATATTATACCTTATCATGAAACATAGCAGTGAGATGCGATATCGCGTTTTAAGAAGCATTAGAACTCTATTGCTACGATACGTAGACATCTGCAAACTCTATTTACTAGCCAGGAAATTTCGCACTTACAGTCGACTGAAGTGAATACGAGGTATACATAACATTACACAATGAATATTATATCTAATTACGAAACATAGAAATGAAATACGACATCTCGTTTCAAGAAGCATTAGTACTCTATTGCTGTGATACGTAGACATCTGCAAACGCTATTTCCTAGCATGGAAGTGTCGCATTTACATTCATTTGAAGTGAATACAAGGTATACATGACACTCCACAATGAATATTATATCTTATCACGGAACATAGAAATGAAATGAGGCATCTCTTTTTAAGAAGCATAAGAATTCTATTGCTACGATGCGTAGATATCTGCAAACGCTATTTCCTAGCATGGAAGTGTCGCATTTTCATTCTTTTGATGTGAATACGAGATATACATGACACATCGCAATCAATATTATATCTTATCATGAAACATAGGAAGGCGGTGCTATTTCGCGTTTTGAGAAGCATTAGAACTCTATTGCTACGATACGTAGACATCTGAAAAGGCTATTCCCTAGCATGGAAGGGTCGCATTTACATTCTTTTGAAGTGAGTACGAGGTATACATATCACTCCATAATGAATATTATATCTTATCATGAAACATAGCAGTGAGATGCGATATCGCGTTTTAAGAAGCATTAGAACTCTATTGCTACGTTACGTAGACATCTGCAAACGTTATTTCCTAGCATGGAAGTGTCGCATTTACATTCGTTTGAAGTGAATACGAGATATACATGACACTTCGCAATGAATATTATATCTTATCATGAAACATAGGAATGAGGTGCTATATCGCGTTTTGAGAAGCATTAGAACTCTATTGCTACGATACGTAGACATCTGCAAGCACTATTTCCTAGCATGGAAGTGTCGCATTTACATTCTTTTGATGTGAATACGAGATATACATGACACTTCGCAATGAATATTATATCTTCTCATGAAACATAGCAGTGAGATGCGATATCGCGTTTTAAGAAGCATTAGAACTCTATTGCTTCGATACGTAGATATCTGCAAACACTATTTCCTAGCAAGGAACTGTCGCATTCACATTCTTTTGAAAGGAATACGAGGTATGCATGACCCTTCGCAATGAATATTATATATTGTCATGAAACATAGAAATGAGATGCGATATCGCGAATTAAGAAGCATTAGAACTCTATTGGTTCGATACGTAGACATCTGCAAACGCTACTTCCTAACAAGGGAGTGTCGCATTTACATTCTTTTGAAAGGAATACGAAGTATACATGACACTTCACAGTGCATATTATATCTTATCATGAAACATAGAATTGAGATGCGATATGGCGATTTATGAAGCATTAGATGTCTATTGCTTCGATACGTAGACATCTGCAAACGCTATTTCCTAGCAAGGAAGTGTCGCATTTACATCCATTTGAAGTATAGACGAGATATACATAACACTGCACAATGAATATTACATCTTATCATGAAACATAGAAATGTGATGTAATATGGCGATTTAAGAAGCATTAGAAAACTATTGCTTCGATAAGTAGACATCTGCAAACGCTATTTCCAAGCAAGGAAGTGTCGCATTTACATTCTTTTGAAGTGAATACGAGGTAGTCATAACACTGCGCAATGAATATTATATCTTATCATGAAACATAGAAATGAGATGCGATAGCGCGGTATAAGAAGCATGAGAACTCTATTGCTTCGATACGTGGATATCTGCAAACACTATTTCCTAGCAAGGAACTGTCGCATTCACATCCATTTGAAGTGTATGCGAGGTATACATGACACTTCGCAATGAATATTATATATTATCATGAAACATATATATGAGATGCGATTTCGCGAATTAGCAAGCTTTAGAAACCTATTGCTTCGATACGGAGACATCTGCAAACGCTATGCCCTAGCAAGGAAGTGTCGCATTTACATTCTTTACATGTGAATACAAGGAATATATGACACTTCGCAATGAATATTTTATCTTGTCATGAAACATAGAAATGAGATGCCATTACGCGTTTTGAGAGACATTAGAACTCTATTGCTACGATACGTAGACATCTGCAAACACTATTTCCTAGCAAGGAAGAGTCGCATTTACATTCTTTTGAAGTGAATACTTGGTATACATAACACTCCACAATGAATATTATATCCTATCATGAGACATAGAAATGAAATGCGATATCCCGTTTTAAGAAGCACTAGAACTCTATTGCTTCGATACGTAGACATCTGCAAAACTACTTCCTAGCAAGGAAGTGTAGCATTTACATTCTTTTGAAGTGAATACGAGGTTTACATAACACTGCATAATGAATATTATATCTTATCATGAAACATAGAAATGAGATGCGGTATTACGATTTAGGAAGCATTAGAACTCTATTGCTTCGATACGTAGATTTCTGCAAACGCTATTTCCTATCAAGGAAGTGTCGTATTTACATTCATTTGAAGTGAATACGAAGTATACATGACACTTCGCAACGAATATTACATGTTATCATGAAACATAGAAATCAGATGCGATATCCCATTTTAAGAAGCATTAGAAGTCTATTGCTTGGATACGTAGACATCTGCAAACACTATTTCCTAGCATGGAAGGGTCGCATTTACATTCATTTGAAGTGAATACGAGGTATACATGACACTTCGCAATGAATATTATACCTTATCATGAAACATAGAAGAGAGGTGCGATATCGCATTTTAGGGAGCATTAGAACTCTATTGCTGCGGTACGTAGACATCTGCAAACGCTATTTCCTAGCATGGAAGTGTCGCATTTACATTCTTTTGAAGTGAATACGAGATATACATGACACTTCGCAATGAATATTATATCTTATCATGAGACATAGGAATGAGGTGCTATATCGCATTTTGAGAAGCATTAGAACTCTATTGCTAATATACGTAGATATCTGCAAACTCTATTTCCTAGCAAGGAAATTTCGCACTTACATTCCACTGAAGTGAATACGAGGTATACGTAACATTACACAATGAATATTATATCTTATTACGAAACATAGAAATGAAATAGGACATCTCGTTTTAAGACGCATTAGAAATCTATTGCTACGATACGTAGACATCTGCAAACGCTATTTCCTAGCATGGAAGTGTCGCGTTTACATTCTTTTGATGTGAATACGAGATATACATGACACTTCGCAATGAATATTATATCTTATCATGAATCATAGAAGTGAGATGCGATATGGCATTTTAAGAATCATTAGAACTCTATTGCTGTGATACGTAGACATCTGCAAACAATACTTCCTAGCAAGGAAATGTCGCATTTACATACTTGTGAAGTGAAATCGAGGTATACATGACACTTCGCAATGAATATTATAGCTTATCATGAAACATAGGAATGAGGTGCTATATCGCGTTTTGAGAAGCATTAGAACTCTATTGCTATTATACGTAGACATCTGCAAACTCTATTTCCTAGCAAGGAAGTTTCGCATTTACATTCCTTTGAAGTGAGTACGAGGTATACATAACACTCCATAATGAATATTATATCTTATCATGAAACATAGCAGTGAGATGCGATATCGCGTTTTAAGAAGCATTAGAACTCTATTGCTACGATACGTAGACATCTGCAAAAGCTATTTCCTAGCATGGAAGTGTCGCATTTACATTCATTTGAAGTGAATACGAGGTATACATGACACTTTCAATGAATATTATACCTTATCATGAAATATAGAAGAGAGATGCGATATCGCGTTTTAGGAAGCATTAGAACTCTATTGCTGCGATACGTAGACATCCGCAACCGCTATTTCCTAGCATGGAAGTGTCGCATTTACATTCTTTTGAAGTGAATACGAGATATACATGACACTTCGCAATGAATATTATAGCTTATCATGAAACATAGGAATGAGGTGCTATATCGCGTTTTGAGAAGCATTAGAACTCTATTGCTATTATACGTAGACATCTGCAAACTCTATTTCCTAGCACGGAAGTTTCGCACTTACATGCCACTGAAGTGTATACGAGGTATACATAACATTACACAATGAATATTATATCTTATTACGAAACATAGAAGTGAAATACGACATCTCGTTTTAAGAAGCATTAGTACTCTATTGCTGTGATACGTAGACATCTGCAAACAATATTTCCTAGCAAGGATGTGTCGCATTTACATTCTTTTGAAGTGAATACGAGGTATACATGACACTTCGCAATGAATATTATACCTTATCATGAAACATAGAAGAGAGGTGCAATATCGCGTTTTAGGAAGCATTCAACACTATTGCTGCGATACGTAGACATCTGCAAACGCTATTTCCTTGCATGGAAGTGTCGCATTTACATTCTCTTGAAGTGAATACGAGATATACATGACACTTCGCAATGAATATTATATCTTATCATGAAACATAGGAATGAGGTGCTATATCGCATTTTGAGAAGCATTAGAACTCTATTGCTAATATGCGTAGACATCTGCAAACTCTATTTCCTAGCATGGACATGTGGCACTTACATTCCCCTGAAGTGAATACGAGGTATACATAACATTACACAATGAGTATTATATCTTATTACGAAACATAGAAATGAAATACGACATCTCGTTTTAAGAAGCATTATTACTCTACTGCTGTGATACGTAGACATCCGCAAACGCTATTTCCTAGCATGGAAGTGTCGCATTTACATTCTTTTGAAGTGAATACGATATATACATGACACTTCGCAATGAATATTGTAGCTTATCATGAAACATAGGAATGAGGTGCTATATCGCGTTTTGAGAAGCATTAGAACTCTATTGCTATTATACGTAGACATCTGCAAACGCTATTTCCTAGCATGGAAGTGTCACATTTACATTCATTTGAAGTGAGTACGAGGTATACTTAACACTCCATAATGAATATTATATCTTATCATGAATCATAGCAGTGAGATGCGATATCGCGTTTTAGGAAGCATTAGAACTCTATTGCTGCGATACGTAGACATCTGCAAACGCTATTTCCTAGCATGGAAGTGTCGCATATACATTCTTTTGATGTGAATACGAGATATACATGACACTTCGCAATGAATATTATATCTTATCATGAAACATAGCAGTGAGATGCGATATCGCGTTTTAAGAAGCATTAGAACTCTATTGCTACGATACGTAGACATCTGCAAACGCTATTTCCTAGCATGGAAGTGTCGCATTTACATTCGTTTGAAGTGAATACGAGATATACATGACACTTCGCAATGAATATTATATCTTATCATCAAACATAGAAGTGAGATGCGATATGGCATTTTAAGAATCATTAGAACTCTATTGTTTCGACACGTATTCATCTGGAGACGCTATATCCTAGCAAGGAAGTGTCGCATTTACATCCTCTTGAAGTGAATACGAGGTATACATGACACTTCGCAATGAATATTATATCTGATCATGAAACATAGAAATGAGATGCGACATCTCGTTTTAAGAAGCATTAGAACTCTATTGCTACGATACGTAGACATCTGCAAACGCTATTTCCTAGCATGGAAGTGTCGCATTTACATTCCTTTGAAGTGAATACGAGGTATACATGACACTTCGCAATGAATATTATACCTTATCATGAAACATAGAGGTGTGATGCGATATCGCATTTTAAGAAGCATTAGAACCCTATTGCTACGATACGTAGACGTCTGCAAACGCTACCTCCTAGCATGGAAGTGTCGCATTTACATTCTTTTGGAGTGAATACGAGGTATACCTGACACTTCGCAATGAATATTATATCTTATCATGAAACATAGCAGTGAGATGCGATATCGCGTTTTAAGAAGCATTAGAACTCTATTGCTACGATACGTAGACATCTGCAAACGCTATTTCCTAGCATGGAAGTGTCGCATTTACATTCATTTCAAGTGAGTACGAGGTATACATGACACCTCGTAATGAATATTATACCATATCACGAAACATAGAAGAGTGATGCGATATCGCGTTTTAGGAAGCATTGGAACTCTATTGCTGCGATACGTAGACATCTGCAAACGCTATTTCCTAGCATGGAAGTGTCGCATTTACATTCTTTTGAAGTGAATACGAGGTATACATGACACCTCGTAATGAATATTATACCTTATCATGAAACATAGAAGAGTGATGCGATATCGCGTTTTAGGAAGCATTGGATCTCTATTGCTGCGATACGTAGACATCTGCAAACGCTATTTCCTAGGATGGGAGGGTCGCATTTACATTCTTTTGAAGTGAGTACGAGGTATACATAACACTCCATAATGAATATTATATCTTATCATGAAACATAGGAATGAGGTGCTATATCGCGTTTTGAGAAGCATTAGAACTCTATTGCTACGATACGTAGACATCTGCAAACGCTATTTCCTAGCATGGAAGTGTCGCATTTACATTCTTTTGAAGTGAATACGAGGTATACATGACACTTCGCAATGAATATTATACCTTATCGTGAAACATAGTAGAGAGATGCGATATCGCGTTTTAGGAAGCATTGGAACTCTATTGCTACGATACGTAGACATCTGCAAACGCTATTTCCTAGCTTGGAAGTGTCGCATTTACATTCACTTGAAGTGAATACGAGGTATACATGACGCTTCGAAATGAATATTATACCTTATCATGAAACATAGAAGAGTGATGCGATATCGCGATTTAGGAAGCATTGGATCTCTATTGCTGCGATACGTAGACATCTGCAAACGCTATTTCCTAGCATGGAAGTGTCGCATTTACATTCTTTTGAAGTGAATACGAGGTATACATGACACCTCGTAATGAATATTATACCTTATCATGAAACATAGAAGAGTGATGCGATATCGCGTTTTAGGAAGCATTGGATCTCTATTGCTGCGATACGTAGACATCTGCAAACGCTATTTCCTAGGATGGGAGGGTCGCATTTACATTCTTTTGAAGTGAGTACGAGGTATACATAACACTCCATAATGAATATTATATCTTATCATGAAACATAGGAATGAGGTGCTATATCGCGTTTTGAGAAGCATTAGAACTCTATTGCTACGATACGTAGACATCTGCAAACGCTATTTCCTAGCATGGAAGTGTCGCATTTACATTCTTTTGAAGTGAATACGAGGTATACATGACACTTCGAAATGAATATTATACCTTATCATGAAGCATAGAAGAGTGATGCGATATCTCGTTTTAGGAAGCATTGGATCTCTATTGCTGCGATACGTAGACATCTGCAAACGCTATTTCCTAGCATGGAAGTGTCGCATTTACATTCTTTTGATGTGAATGCGAGATATACATGACACTTCGCAATGAATATTATATCTTATCATGAAACATAGCAGTGAGAAGCGATATCGCGTTTTAAGAAGCATTAGAACTCTATTGCTACGATACGTAGACATCTGCAAACGCTATTTCCTAGCATTGAAGTGTCACATTTACATTCATTTGAAGTGAGTACGAGGTATACATAACACTCCATAATGAATATTATATCTTATCATGAAACATAGCAGTGAGATGCGATATCACGTTTTAGGAAGCATTAGTACTCTATTGCTACGATACGTAGACATCTGCAAAGGCTATTTCCTAGCATGGAAGGGTCGCATTTTCATTCTTTTGAAGTGAGTACGAGGAATACATAACACTCCATAATGAATATTATATCTTATCATGAAACATAGAAGAGTGATGCGATATCGCGTTTTAGGAAGCATTGGATCTCTATTGCTGCGATACGTAGACATCTGCAAACGCTATTTCCTAGGATGGGAGGGTCGCATTTACATTCTTTTGAAGTGAGTACGAGGTATACATAACACTCCATAATGAATATTATATCTTATCATGAAACATAGGAATGAGGTGCTATATCGCGTTTTGAGAAGCATTAGAACTCTATTGCTACGATACGTAGACATCTGCAAACGCTATTTCCTAGCATGGAAGTGTCGCATTTACATTCTTTTGAAGTGAATACGAGGTATACATGACACTTCGCAATGAATATTATACCTTATCGTGAAACATAGTAGAGAGATGCGATATCGCGTTTTAGGAAGCATTGGAACTCTATTGCTGCGATACGTAGACATCTGCAAACGCTATTTCCTAGCATGGAAGTGTCGCATTTACATTCTTTTGAAGTGAATACGAGGTATACATGACACTTCGCAATGAATATTATACCTTATCGTGAAACATAGTAGAGAGATGCGATATCGCGTTTTAGGAAGCATTGGAACTCTATTGCTGCGATACGTAGACATCTGCAAACGCTATTTCCTAGCATGGAAGTGTCGCATTTACATTCTTTTGAAGTGAATACGAGGTATACATGACACTTCGCAATGAGTATTATATCTTATCATGAAACATAGCAGTGAGATGCGATATCGCGTTTTAAGAAGCATTAGAACTCTATTGCGACGATACGTAGACATCTGCAAACGCTATTTCCTAGCATGGAAGTGTCGCATTTACATTCGTTTGAAGTGAATACGAGATACACATGACACTTCGCAATGAATATTATATCTTATCATGAAACATAGAAGTGAGATGCGATATGGCATTTTAAGAATCATTAGAACTCTATTTTTTCGACACGTAGTCATCTGGAAACGCTACTTCCTAGCTAGGAAGTGTCGCATTTACATCCTTTTGAAGTGAATACAAGGTATACATGACACTTCGCAATGAATATTATATCTTATCATGAAACATAGGAATGAGGTGCTATATCGCGTTTTGAGAAGCATTAGAACTCTATTGCTACGATACGTAGACATCTGCAAACGCTATTTCCTAGCATGGAAGTGTCGCATTTACATTCTTATGAAGTGAATACGAGGTATACATGACACTTCGCAATGAATATTATATCTTATCGTGAAACATAGGAATGTGGTGCTATTTCGCGTTTTGAGAAGCATTAGAACTCTATTGCTACGATACGTAGACATCTGCAAACGTTATTTCCTAGCATGGAAGTGTCGCATTTACATTCGTTTGAAGTGAATACGAGATATACATGACACTTCGCAATGAATATTATATCTTATCATGAAACATAGAAGTGAGATGCGATATGGCATTTTAAGAATCATTAGAACTCTATTGTTTCGACACGTAGTCATCTGGAAACGCTATTTCCTAGCAAGGAAGTGTCGCAATTACATCCTTTTGAAGTGAATACGAGGTATACATGACACTTCGCAATGAATATTATATCTGATCATGAAACATAGAAATGAGATGCGATATCTCGTTTTAAGAAGCATTAGTACTCTATTGCTACGATACGTAGACATCTGCAAACGCTATTTCCTAGGATGGAAGGGTCGCATTTTCATTCATTTGAAGTGAATACGAGGTATACATAACACTCCATAATGAATATTATATCTTCTCATGAAACATAGCAGTGAGATGCGATATCGCGTTTTAAGAAGCATTAGAACTCTATTGCTACGATACGTAGACATTTGCAAAGGCTATTCCCTAGCATCGAAGGGTCGCACTTACATTCTTTTGAAGTGAGTACGAGGTATACATATCACTCCACAATGAATATTATATCTTATCATGAAACATAGCAGTGAGATGCGATATCGCGTTTTAAGAAACATTAGAACTCTATTGCTACGATACGCAGACACCTGCAAACGCTATTTCCTAGAATGGAAGTGTCGCATTTACATTCATTTGAAGTGAATACGAGGTATACATGACACTTCGAAATGAATATTATACCTTATCATGAAACATAGAATTGTGATGCGATATCGCGTTTTAGGAAGCATTGGATCTCTATTGTTGCGATACGTAGACATCTGCAAACGTTATTTCCTAGCATGGAAGTGTCGCATTTACATTCTTTTGAAGTGAATACGAGGTATACATGACACTTCGCAATGAATATTATATCTTATCATGAAACATAGGAATGAGGTGCTATATCGCGTTTTGAGAAGCGTTAGAGCTCTATTGCTACGATACGTAGACATCTGCAAACGCTATTTCCTAGCATGGAAGTGTCTTATGTACGTTCTTTTGAAGTGAATACGTGGTATACATGACACTTCGCAATGAATATTATATCTTATCATGAAACATAGAAGTGAGATGCGATATCGCGTTCTAAGAAGCACTAGAACTCTATTGCTACGATACGTAGACATCTGCAAACGCTATTTTCCAGGATGGAAGGGTCGCATTTACATTCTTTTGAAGTGAGTACGAGGTATACATAGCACTCCATAATGAATATTATATCTTCTCATGATACATAGCAGTGAGATGCGATATCGCGTTTTAAGAAGCATTAGAACTCTATTGCTACGACACGTAGACATCTGCAAACGCTATTTCCTAGAATGGAAGTGTCGCATTTACATTCATTTGAAGTGAATACGGGGTATACATGACGCTTCGCAATGAATATTATACCTTATCATGAAACACAGAAGAGAGATGCGATATCGCGTTTTAGGAAGCATTGGAACTCTATTGCTGCGATACGTAGACATCTGGAAACGCTATTTCCTAGCATGGAAGTGTCGCATTTACATTCTTTTTATGTGAATCCGTGATATACATGACACTTCGCAATGAATATTATATCTTATCATGAAACATAGGAATGAGGTGCTATATCGAGTTTTGAGAAGCATTAGAACTCTATTGCCTATATACGTAGACATCTGCAAACTCTATTTCGTAGCAAGGAAATTTCGCACTTACATTCCACTGAAGTGAATACGAGGTATACATAACATTACACAATGAATATTATATCTTATTACGAAACATAGAAATGAAATACGACATCTCGTTTTAAGAAGCATTAGTACTCCATTACTGTGATACGTAGACATCTGCAAACAATATTTCCTAGCAAGGAAGTGTCGCATTTACATTCTTGTGAAGTAAAATCGAGGTATACATGACACTTCGCAATGAATATTATATCTTATCATGAAACATAGAAGTGTGATGCGATATCGCATTTTAAGAAGCATTAGAACCCTATTGCTACGATACGTAGACATCTGCAAACGCTATTTCCCAGGATGGAAGGGTCGCATTTACATTCTTTTGAAGTGAGTACGAGGTATACATAACACTCCATAATGAATATTATATCTTCTCATGAAACATAGCAGTGAGATGCGATAACGCGTTTTAAGAAGCATTAGAACTCTATTGCTACGACACGTAGACATCTGCAAACGCTATTTCCTAGAATGGTAGTGTCGCATTTACATTCATTTGAAGTGAATACGGGGTATACATGACGCTTCGCAATGAATATTATACCTTATCATGAAACATAGAAGAGAGATGCGATATCGCGTTTTCGTAAGCATTGGAACTCTATTGCTGCGATACGTAGACATCTGCATACGCTATTTCCTAGGATGGAAGGGTCGCATTTACATTCTTTTGAAGTGAGTACGAGGTATACATGACGCTGCGCAATGAATATTATACCTTATCATGAAACATAGAAGAGAGATGCGATATCGCGTTTTAGGAAGCATTGGAACTCCATTGCTGCGATACGTAGACATCTGCAAACGCTATTTCCTAGCATGGAAGTGTCGCATTTACATTCTCTTGATGTGAATACGTGATATACATAACACTTCGCAATGAATATTATATCTTATCATGAAACATAGGAATGAGGTGCTATATCGCGTTTTGAGAAGCATTAGAACTCTATTGCCTGTATACGTAGACATCTGCAAACTCTATTTCCTAGCAAGGAAATTTAGCACTTACATTCCACTGAAGTGAATACGAGGTATACATAACATTACACAATGAATATTATATCTTATTACGAAACATAGAAATGAAATACGACATCTCGTTTTAAGAAGCATTAGTACTCTATTGCTGTGATACGTAGACATCTGCAAACAAAATTTCCTAGCAAGGAAGTGTCGCATTTACATTCTTGTGATGTGAAATCGAGGTATACATGACACTTCGCAATGAATATTATATCTTATCTTGAAACATAGAAGTGTGATGCGATATCGCATTTTAAGAAGCATTAGAACCCTATTGCTACGATACGTAGACATCTGCAAACGCTATTTCCCAGGATGGACGGGTCGCATTTACATTCTTTTGAAGTGAGTACGAGGTATACATAACACTCCATAATGAATATTATATCTTCTCATGAAACATAGCAGTGAGATGCGATATCGCGTTTTAGGAAGCATTAGAACTCTATTGCTACGGCACGTAGACATCTGCAAACGCTATTTCCTAGAATGGAAGTGTCGCATTTACATTCATTTGAAGTGAATACGGGGTATACATGACGCTTCGCAATGAATATTATACCTTATCATGAAACATAGAAGAGAGATGCGATATCGCGTTTTAGTAAGCATTGGAACTCTATTGCTGCGATACGTAGACATCTGCAAACGCTATTTCCTAGCATGGAAGTGTCGCATTTACATTCATTTGAAGTGAATACGAGGTATACATGACACTTCATAATGAATATTATACCTTATCATGAAACATAGTAGAGTGATGCGATATCGCGTTTTAGGAAGCATTGGAACTCTATTGCAGCGATACGTAGACATCTGCAAACGCTATTTCCTAGCATGGAAGTGTCGCATTTACATTCTTTTGATGTGAATACGAGATATACATGACACATCGCAATAAATATTATATCTTATCATGAAACATAGAAGTGAGATGCGATATGGCGTTTTAAGAATCATTAGAACTCTATTGTTCCGACACGTAGTCATCTGGAAACGCTATTTCCTAGCAAGGAAGTGTCGCACTTACATCCTTTAGAAGTGAATACGAGGTATACATGACACTTCGCAATGAATATTATATCTGATCATGAAACATAGCAGTGAGATGCGATATCGCGTTTTAAGAAGCATTAGAACCCTATTGCTACGATACGTAGACATTTGCAAAGGATATTCCCTAGCATCGAAGGGTCGCACTTACATTCTTTTGAAGTGAGTACGAGGTATACATATCACTCCATAATGAATATCATATCTTATCATGAAACATAGAAATGAGATGCGACATCTCGTTTTAAGAAGCATTAGAACTCTATTGCTACGATACGTAGACATCTGCAAACGCTATTTCCTAGCCTGGAAGTATCGCATTTACATTCATTTGAAGTGAATACGAGGTATACATGACACTTCGAAATGAATATTATACCTTATCATGAAACATAGAATAGTGATGCGATATCGCGTTTTAGGAAGCATTGGATCTCTATTGCTGCGATACGTAGACATCTGCAAACGCTATTTCCTAGCATGGAAGTGTCGCATTTACATTCTTTTGAAGTGAATACGAGGTATACATGACACTTCGAAATGAATATTATACCTTATCATGAAACATACAATAGTGATGCGATATCGCGTTTTAGGAAGCATTGGATCTCTATTGCTGCGATACGCAGACATCTGCAAACGCTATTTCCTAGAATGGAAGTGTCGCATTTCCATTCATTTGAAGTGAATACGGGGTATACATGACGCTTCGCAATGAATATTATACCTTATCATGAAACATAGAAGAGAGATGCGATATCGCGTTTTAGGAAGCATTAGAACTCTATTGCTACGATACGCAGACATCTGCAAACGCTATTTCCTAGAATGGAAGTGTCGCATTTACATTCATTTGAAGTGAATACGAGGTATACATGACACTTCGAAATGAATATTATACCTTATCATGAAACATAGAATAGTGATGCGATATCGCGTTTTAGGAAGCATTGGATCTCTATTGCTGCGATACGTAGACATCTGCAAACGCTATTTCCTAGCATGGAAGTGTCGCATTTACATTCTTTTGAAGTGAATACGAGGTATACATGACACTTCGCAATGAATATTATATCTTATCATGAAACATAGGAATGAGGTGCTATATCGCGTTTTGAGAAGCGTTAGAGCTCTATTGCTACGATACGTAGACATCTGCAAACGCTATTTCCTAGCATGGAAGTGTCTTATGTACGTTCTTTTGAAGAAAATACGTGGTATACATGACACTTCGCAATGAATATTATATCTTATCATGAAACATAGAAGTGAGATGCGATATCGCGTTCTAAGAAGCTCTAGAACTCTATTGCTACGATACGTAGACATCTGCAAACGCTATTTCCTAGGATGGAAGGGTCGCATTTACATTCTTTTGAAGTGAGTACGAGGTATACATAACACTCCATAATGAATATTATATCTTCTCATGAAACATAGCAGTGAGATGCGATATCGCGTTTTAAGAAGCATTAGAACTCTATTGCTACGACACGTAGACATCTGCAAACGCTATTTCCTAGAATGGAAGTGTCGCATTTACATTCATTTGAAGTGAATACGGGTTATACATGACGCTTCGCAATGAATATTATACCTTATCATGAAGCATAGAAGAGAGATGCGATATCGCGTTTTAGGAAGCATTGGAACTCTATTGCTGCGATGCGTAGACATCTGCAAACGCTATTTCCTAGCATGGAAGTGTCGCATTTACATTCTTTTTATGTGAATACGTGATATACATGACACTTCGCAATGAATATTATATCTTATCATGAAACATAGAAGTGAGATGCGATATGGCATTTTAAGAATCATTAGAACTCTATTGTTCCGACACGTAGTCATCTGGAAACGCTATTTCCTAGCAAGGAAGTGTCGCATTTACATCCTTTAGAAGTGAATACGAGGTATACATGACACTTCGCAATGAATATTATATCTGATCATGAAACATAGAAATGAGGTAAGACATCTCGTTTTAAGAAGCATTAGAACTCTATTGCTACGATACGTAGACATCTGCAAACGCTATTTCCTAGGATGGGAGGGTCGCATTTACATTCTTTTGAAGTGAGTACGAGGTATACATAACACTCCATAATGAATATTATATCTTCTCATGAAACATAGCAGTGAGGTGCGATATCGCGTTTTAGGAAGCATTAGAACTCTATTGCTACGATACGTAGACATTTGCAAAGGATATTCCCTAGCATCGAAGGGTCGCACTTACATTCTTTTGAAGTGAGTACGAGGTATACATATCACTCCATAATGAATATTATATCTTATCACGAAACATAGCAGTGAGATGCGATATCGCGTTTTAAGAAACATTAGAACTCTATTGCTACGATACGCAGACATCTGCAAACGCTATTTCATAGAATGGAAGTGTCGCATTTACATTCATTTGAAGTGAATACGAGGTATACATGACACTTCGAAATGAATATTATACCTTATCATGAAACATAGAATAATGATGCGATATCGCGTTTTAGGAAGCATTGGATCTCTATTGCTGCGATACGTAGACATCTGCAAACGCTATTTCCTAGCATGGAAGTGTCGCATTTACATTCTTTTGAAGTGAATACGAGGTATACATGACACTTCGCAATGAGTATTATATCTTATCATGAAACATAGGAATGAGGTGCTATATCGCGTTTTGAGAAGCATTAGAACTCTATTGCTACGATACGTAGACATCTGCAAACGCTATTTCCTAGCATGGAAGTGTCGCATTTACATTCTTTTGAAGCGAATACGAGGTATACATGACACTTCGCAATGAATATTATATCTGATCATGAAACATAGGAATGAGATGCTATATCGCGTTTTGAGAAGCGTTAGAGCTCTATTGCTACGATACGTAGACATCTGCAAACGCTATTTCCTAGCATGGAAGTGTCTTATGTACGTTCTTTTGAAGTGAATACGTGGTATACATGACACTTCGCAATGAATATTATATCTGATCATGAAACATAGGAATGAGGTGCTATATCGCGTTCTGAGAAGCGTTAGAGCTCTATTGCTACGATACGTAGACATCTGCAAACGCTATTTCCTAGCATGGATGTGTCTTATGTACGTTCTTTTGAAGTGAATACGAGGTATACATGACACTTCGCAATGAATATTATATCTTATCATGAAACATAGAAGTGAGATGCGATATCGCGTTCTAAGAAGCACTAGAACTCTATTGCTACGATACGTAGACATCTGCATACGCTATTTCCTAGGATGGAAGGGTCCCATTTACATTCTTTTGAAGTGAGTACGAGGTATACATAACACTCCATAATGAATATTATATCTTCTCATGAAACATAGCAGTGAGATGCGATATCGCGTTTTAAGAAGCATTAGAACTCTATTGCTACGACACGTAGACATCTGCAAACGCTATTTCCTAGCATGGAAGTGTCGCATTTACATTCTTTTGAAGTGAATACGAGGTATACATGACACTTCGCAATGAATATTATATCTGATCATGAAACATAGAAATGAGATGCGACATCTCGTTTTAAGAAGCATTGGAACTCTATTGCTACGATACGTAGACATCTGCAAACGCTATTTCCTAGGATGGGAGGGTCGCATTTACATTCTTTTGAAGTGAGTACGAGGTATGCATAACACTCCATAATGAATATTATATCTTCTCATGAAACATAGAATAGTGATGCGATATCGCGTTTTAGGAAGCATTGGATCTCTATTGCTGCGATACGTAGACATCTGCAAACGCTATTTCCTAGCATGGAAGTGTCGCATTTACATTCTTTTGAAGTGAATACGAGGTATACATGACACTTCGCAATGAATATTATATCTTATCATGAAACATAGGAATGAGGTGCTATATCGCGTTTTGAGAAGCATTAGAACTCTAATGCTACGATACGTAGACATCTGCAAACGCTATTTCCTAGCATGGAAGTGTCGCATTTACATTCTTTTGAAGTGAATACGAGGTATACATGACACTTCGCAATGAATATTATACCTTATCGTGAAACATAGAAGAGAGATGCGATAACGCGTTTTAGGAAGCATTGGAACTCTATTGCTGCGATACGTAGACATCTGCAAACGCTATTTCCTAGCATGGAAGTGTCGCATTTACATTCTTTTGAGGCGAATACGAGGTATACATGACACTTCGCAATGAATATTATAACTTATCGTGAAACATAGTGGAGAGATGCGATATCGCGTTTTAGGAAGCATTGGAACTCTATTGCTGCGATACGTAGACATCTGCAAACGCTATTTCCTAGCATGGAAGTGTCGCACTTACATTCTTTTGAAGTGAGTACGAGGTATACATAACACTCCATAATGAGTATTATATCTTCTCATGAAACATAGCAGTGAGATGCGATATCGCGTTTTATGAAGCATTAGAACTCTATTGCTACGACACGTAGACATCTGCAAACGCTATTTCCTAGCATGGAAGTGTCGCATTTACATTCATTTGAAGTGAATACGAGGTATACATTACGCTTCGCAATGAATATTATACCTTATCATGAAACATAGAAGAGAGATGCGATATCGCGTTTTAGGAAGCACTGGAACTCTATTGCTGCGATACGTAGACATCTGCAAGCGCTATTTCCTAGCATAGAAGTGTCGCATTTACATTCTTTTGATGTGTATACGAGATATACATGACACTTTGCAATGAATATTATATCTTATCATGAAACCTAGGAATGAGGTGCTATATCCAGTTTTGAGAAGCATTAGAACTCTATTGCCTATATACGTAGACATCTGCAAACTCTATTTCCTAGCAAGGAAATTTCGCACTTACATTCCACTGAAGTGAATACGAGGTATACATAACATTACACAATGAATATTATATCTTATTACGAAACATAGAAATGAAATACGACATCTCGTTTTAAGAAGCATTAGTACTCCATTGCTGTGATACGTAGACATCTGCAAACAATATTTCCTAGCAAGGAAGTGTCGCATTTACATTCTTGTGAAGTGAAATCGAGGTATACATGACACTTCGCAATGAATATTATACCTTATCATGAAACATAGAAGAGTGATGCGATATCGCGTTTTAGGAAGCATTGGAACTCTATTGCTGCGATACGTAGACATCTGCAAACGCTATTTCCTAGCATGGAAGTGTCGCATTTACATTCGTTTGAAGTGAATACGAGATATACATGACACTTCGCAATGAATATTATATCTTATCATGAAACATAGGAATGAGGTGCTATATCGCGTTTGGGAAGCATTAGAACTCTATTGCTACGATACGTAGACATCTGCAAACGCTATTTCCTAGCATGGAAGTGTCTTATGTACGTTCTTTTGAAGTGAATACGAGGTATACATGACACTTCGCAATGAATATTATATCTTATCATGAAACATAGGAATGAGGTGCTATATCGCGTTTGGGAAGCATTAGAACTCTATTGCTACGATACGTAGACATCTGCAAACGCTATTTCCTAGCATGGAAGTGTCTTATGTACGTTCTTTTGAAGTGAATACGAGGTATACATGACACTTCGCAATGAATATTATATCTTATCATGAAACATAGAAGTGAGATGCGATATCGCGTTCTAAGAAGCACTAGAACTCTATTGCTACGATACGTAAACATCTGCATGCGCTATTTCCTAGGATGGAAGGGTCGCATTTACATTCTTTTGAAGTGAGTACGAGGTATACATAACACTCCATAATGTGTATTATATCTTCTCATGAAACATAGCAGTGAGATGCGATATCGCGTTTTATGAAGCATTAGAACTCTATTGCTACGACACGTAGACATCTGCAAACGCTATTTCCTAGCATGGAAGTGTCGCATTTACATTCATTTGAAGTGAATACGAGGTACACATGACGCTTCGCAATGAATATTATACCTTATCATGAAACATAGAAGAGAGATGCGATATCGCGTTTTAGGAAGCATTGGAAATCTATTGCTGCGATACGTAGACATCTGCAAGCGCTATTTCCTAGCATAGAAGTGTCGCATTTACATTCTTTTGATGTGAATACGAGGTATACATGACACTTCGCAATGAATATTATATCTTATCATGAAACATAGGAATGAGGTGCTATATCGCGTTTTGAGAAGCATTAGAACTCTATTGCTACGATACGTAGACATCTGCAAACGCTATTTCCTAGCATGGAAGTGTCGCATTTACATTCTTTTGAAGTGAATACGAGGTATACATGACACTTCGCAATGAATGTTATACCTTATCGTGAAACATAGAAGAGAGATGCGATAACGCGTTTTAGGAAGCATTGGAACTCTATTGCTGCGATACGTAGACATCTGCAAACGCTATTTCCTAGCATGGAAGTGTCGCATTTACATTCTTTTGAAGTGAATACGAGGTATACATGACACTTCGCAATGAATATTATATCTTATCATGAAACATAGGAATGAGGTGCTATATCGCGTTTTGAGAAGCATTAGAACTCTATTGCTACGATACGTAGACATCTGCAAACGCTATTTCCTAGCATGGAAGTGTCGCATTTACATTCTTTTGAAGCGAATACGAGGTATACATGACACTTCGCAATGAATATTATAACTTATCGTGAAACATAGTGGAGAGATGCGATATCGCGTTTTAGGAAGCATTGGAACTCTATTGCTGCGATACGTAGACATCTGCAAACGCTATTTCCTAGCATGGAAGTGTCGCATTTACATTCTTTTGAAGTGAATACGAGGTATACATGACACTTCGCAATGAGTATTATATCTTATCATGAAACATAGGAATGAGGTGCTATATCGCGTTTTGAGAAGCATTAGAACTCTATTGCTACGATACGTAGACATCTGCAAACGCTATTTCCTAGCATGGAAGTGTCGCATTTACATTCTTTTGAAGCGAATACGAGGTATACATGACACTTCGCAATGAATATTATATCTGATCATGAAACATAGGAATGAGGTGCTATATCGCGTTTTGAGAAGCGTTAGAGCTCTATTGCTACGATACGTAGACATCTGCAAACGCTATTTCCTAGCATGGAAGTGTCTTATGTACGTTCGTTTGAAGTGAATACGAGGTATACATGACACTTCGCAATGAATATTATATCTTATCATGAAACATAGAAGTGAGATGCGATATCGCATTCTAAGAAGCACTAGAACTCTATTGCTACGATATGTAGACATCTGCATGCGCTATTTCCTAGGATGGAAGGGTCGCATTTACATTCTTTCGAAGTGAGTACGAGGTATACATAACACTCCATAATGAGTATTATATCTTCTCATGAAACATAGCAGTGAGATGCGATATCGCGTTTTAAGAAGCATTAGAACTCTATTGCTACGACACGTAGACATCTGCAAACGCTATTTCCTAGCATGGAAGTGTCGCATTTACATTCCTTTGAAGTGAATACGAGGTATACATGACGCTTCGCAATGAATATTATACCTTATCATGAAACATAGAAGAGAGATGCGATATCGCGTTTTAGGAAGCATTGGAACTCTATTGCTGCGATACGTAGACATCTGCAAGCGCTATTTCCTAGCATAGAAGTGTCGCATTTACATTCTTTTGATGTGTATACGAGATATACATGACACTTTGCAATGAATATTATATCTTATCATGAAACATAGGAATGAGGTGCTATATCGAGTTTTGAGAAGCATTAGAACTCTATTGCCTATATACGTAGACATCTGCAAACTCTATTTCCTAGCAAGGAAATTTCGCACTTACATTCCACTGAAGTGAATACGAGGTATACATAACATTACACAATGAATATTATATCTTATTACGAAACATAGAAATGAAATACGACATCTCGTTTTAAGAAGCATTAGTACTCCATTGCTGTGATACGTAGACATCTGCAAACAATATTTCCTAGCAAGGAAGTGTCGCATTTACATTCTTGTGAAGTGAAATCGAGGTATACATGACACTTCGCAATGAATATTATACCTTATCATGAAACATAGAAGAGTGATGCGATATCGCGTTTTAGGAAGCATTGGAACTCTATTGCTGCGATACGTAGACATCTGCAAACGCTATTTCCTAGCATGGAAGTGTCGCATTTACATTCTTTTGAAGCGAATACGAGGTATACATGACACTTCGCAATGAATATTATATCTGATCATGAAACATAGGAATGAGGTGCTATATCGCGTTCTGAGAAGCGTTAGAGCTATATTGCTACGATACGTAGACATCTGCAAACGCTATTTCCTAGCATGGAAGTGTCTTATGTACGTTCTTTTGAAGTGAATACGAGGCATACATGACACTTCGCAATGAATATTATATCTTATCATGAAACATAGAAGTGAGATGCGATATCGCGTTCTAAGAAGCACTAGAACTCTATTGCTACGATACGTAGACATCTGCATACGCTATTTCCTAGGATGGAAGGGTCCCATTTACATTCTTTTGAATTGAGTACGAGGTATACATAACACTCCATAATGAATATTATATCTTCTCATGAAACATAGCAGTGAGATGCGATATCGCGTTTTAAGAAGCATTAGAACTCTATTGCTACGACACGTAGACATCTGCAAACGCTATTTCCTAGCATGGAAGTGTCGCATTTACATTCTTTTGAAGTGAATACGAGGTATACATGACACTTCGCAATGAATATTATATCTGATCATGAAACATAGAAATGAGATGCGACATCTCGTTTTAAGAAGCATTAGAACTCTATTGCTACGATACGTAGACATCTGCAAACGCTATTTCCTAGCATGGAAGTGTCGCATTTACATTCTTTTGAAGCGAATACGAGGTATGCATGACACTTCGCAATGAATATTATAACTTATCGTGAAACATAGTGGAGAGATGCGATATCGCGTTTTAGGAAGCATTGGAACTCTATTGCTGCGATACGTAGACATCTGCAAACGCTATTACCTAGCATGGAAGTGTCGCATTTACATTCTGTTGAAGTGAATACGAGGTATACATGACACTTCGCAATGAGTATTATATATTATCATGAAACATAGCAATGAGGTGCTATATCGCGTTTTGAGAAGCATTAGATCTCTATTGCTACGATACGTAGACATCTGCAAACGCTATTTCCTAGCATGGAAGTGTCGCATTTACATTCTTTTGAAGCGAATACGAGGTATACATGACACTTCGCAATGAATATTATATCTGATCATGAAACATAGGAATGAGGTGCTATATCGCGTTTTGAGAAGCGTTAGAGCTCTATTGCTACGATACGTAGACATCTGCAAACGCTATTTCCTAGCATGGAAGTGTCTTATGTACGTTCTTTTGAAGTGAATACGAGGTATACATGACACTTCGCAATGAATATTATATCTTATCATGAAACATAGAAGTGAGATGCGATATCGCGTTCTAAGAAGCACTAGAACTCTATTGCTACGATACGTAGACATCTGCATGCGCTATTTCCTAGGATGGAAGGGTCGCATTTACATTCTTTTGAAGTGAGTACGAGGTATACATAACACTCCATAATGAGTATTATATCTTCTCATGAAACATAGCAGTGAGATGCGATATCGCGTTTTAAGAAGCATTAGAACTCTATTGCTACGACACGTAGACATCTGCAAACGCTATTTCCTAGCATGGAAGTGTCGCATTTACATTCCTTTGAAGTGAATACGAGGTATACATGACACTTCGCAATGAATATTATATCTGATCATGAAACATAGAAATGAGATGCGACATCTCGTTTTAAGAAGCATTAGAACTCTATTGCTACGATACGTAGACATCTGCAAACGCTATTTCCTAGGATGGGAGGGTCGCATTTACATTCTTTTGAAGTGAGTACGAGGTATACATAACACTCCATAATGAATATTATATCTTCTCATGAAACATAGAATAGTGATGCGATATCGCGTTTTAGGAAGCATTGGATCTCTATTGCTGCGATACGTAGACATCTGCAAACGCTATTTCCTAGCATGGAAGTGTCGCATTTACATTCTTTTGAAGTGAATACGAGGTATACATGACACTTCGCAATGAATATTATATCTGATCATGAAACATAGAAATGAGATGCGACATCTCGTTTTAAGAAGCATTAGAACTCTATTGCTACGATACGTAGACATCTGCAAACGCTATTTCCTAGCATGGAAGTGTCGCATTTACATTCTTTTGAAGCGAATACGAGGTATGCATGACACTTCGCAATGAATATTATAACTTATCGTGAAACATAGTGGAGAGATGCGATATCGCGTTTTAGGAAGCATTGGAACTCTATTGCTGCGATACGTAGACATCTGCAAACGCTATTACCTAGCATGGAAGTGTCGCATTTACATTCTGTTGAAGTGAATACGAGGTATACATGACACTTCGCAATGAGTATTATATATTATCATGAAACATAGCAATGAGGTGCTATATCGCGTTTTGAGAAGCATTAGATCTCTATTGCTACGATACGTAGACATCTGCAAACGCTATTTCCTAGCATGGAAGTGTCGCATTTACATTCTTTTGAAGCGAATACGAGGTATACATGACACTTCGCAATGAATATTATATCTGATCATGAAACATAGGAATGAGGTGCTATATCGCGTTTTGAGAAGCGTTAGAGCTCTATTGCTACGATACGTAGACATCTGCAAACGCTATTTCCTAGCATGGAAGTGTCTTATGTACGTTCTTTTGAAGTGAATACGAGGTATACATGACACTTCGCAATGAATATTATATCTTATCATGAAACATAGAAGTGAGATGCGATATCGCGTTCTAAGAAGCACTAGAACTCTATTGCTACGATACGTAGACATCTGCATGCGCTATTTCCTAGGATGGAAGGGTCGCATTTACATTCTTTTGAAGTGAGTACGAGGTATACATAACACTCCATAATGAGTATTATATCTTCTCATGAAACATAGCAGTGAGATGCGATATCGCGTTTTAAGAAGCATTAGAACTCTATTGCTACGACACGTAGACATCTGCAAACGCTATTTCCTAGCATGGAAGTGTCGCATTTACATTCCTTTGAAGTGAATACGAGGTATACATGACACTTCGCAATGAATATTATATCTGATCATGAAACATAGAAATGAGATGCGACATCTCGTTTTAAGAAGCATTAGAACTCTATTGCTACGATACGTAGACATCTGCAAACGCTATTTCCTAGGATGGGAGGGTCGCATTTACATTCTTTTGAAGTGAGTACGAGGTATACATGACACTTCGCAATGAATATTATATCTTATCATAAAACATAGGAATGAGGTGCTATATCGCGTTTTGAGAAGCATTAGATCTCTATTGCTACGATACGTAGACATCTGCATACGCTATTTCCTAGGATGGAAGGGTCGCATTTCCATTCTTTTGAAGTGAGTACGAGGTATACATGACGCTTCGCAATGAATATTATACCTTATCATGAAACATAGAAGAGAGATGCGATATCGCGTTTTAGGAAGCATTGGAACTCTATTGCTGCGTTACGTAGACATCTGCAAACGCTATTTCCTAGCATGGAAGTGTCGCATTTACATTCATTTGATGTGAATACGTGATAAATGACACTTCGCAATGAATATTATATCTTATCATGAAACATAGGAATGAGGTGCTATATCGAGTTTTGAGAAGCATTAGAACTCTATTGCCTTTATACGTAGACATCTGCAAACTCTATTTCCTAGCAAGGAAATTTAGCACTTACATTCCACTGAAGTGAATACGAGGTTTACATAACATTACACAATGAATATTATATCTTATTACGAAACATAGAAATGAAATACGACATCTCGTTTTAAGAAGCATTAGTACTCTATTGCTGTGATACGTAGACATCTGCAAACAAAATTTCCTAGCAAGGAAGTGTCGCATTTACATTCTTGTGAAGTGAAATCGAGGTATACATGACACTTCGCAATGTATATTATATCTTATCATGAAACATAGAAGTGTGATGCGATATCGCATTTTAAGAAGCATTACAACCCTATTGCTACGATACGTAGACATCTGCAAACGCTATTTCCCAGGATGGAAGGGTCGCATTTACATTCTTTTGAAGTGAGTACGAGGTATACATAACACTCCATAATGAATATTATATCTTCTCATGAAACATAGCAGTGAGATGCGATATCGCGTTTTAAGAAGCATTAGAACTCTATTGCAGCGATACGTAGACATCTGCAAACGCTATTTCCTAGCATGGAAGTGTCGCATTTACATTCTTTTGATGTGAATACGAGATATACATGACACATCGCAATGAATATTATATCTTATCATGAAACATAGAAGTGAGATGCGATGTGGCATTTTAAGAATCACTAGAACTCTATTGTTCCGACACGTAGTCATCTGGAAACGCTATTTCCTAGCAAGGAAGTGTCGCATTTACATCCTTTAGAAGTGAATACGAGGTATACATGACACTTCGAAATGAATATTATATCTGATCATGAAACATAGAAATGAGATGCGACATCTCGTTTTAAGAAGCATTAGAACTCTATTGCTACGATACGTAGACATCTGCAAACGCTATTTCCTAGCCTGGAAGTATCGCATTTACATTCATTTGAAGTGAATACGAGGTATACATGACACTTCGAAATGAATATTATACCTTATCATGAAACATAGAATAGTGATGCGATATCGCGTTTTAGGAAGCATTGGATCTCTATTGCTGCGATACGTAGACATCTGCAAACGCTATTTCCTAGCATGGAAGTGTCGCATTTACATTCTTTTGAAGTGAATACGAGGTATACATGACACTTCGAAATGAATATTATACCTTATCATGAAACATAGAATAGTGATGCGATATCGCGTTTTAGGAAGCATTGGATCTCTATTGCTGTGATACGCAGACATCTGCAAACGCTATTTCCTAGAATGGAAGTGTCGCATTTCCATTCATTTGAAGTGAATACGGGGTATACATGACGCTTCGCAATGAATATTATACCTTATCATGAAACATAGAAGAGAGATGCGATATCGCGTTTTAGGAAGCATTAGAACTCTCTTGCTTCGATACGCAGACATCTGCAAACGCTATTTCCTAGAATGGAAGTGTCGCATTTACATTCATTTGAAGTGAATACGAGGTATACATGACACTTCGAAATGAATATTATACCTTATCATGAAACATAGAATAGTGATGCGATATCGCGTTTTAGGAAGCATTGGATCTCTATTGCTGCGATACGTAGACATCTGCAAACGCTATTTCCTAGCATGGAAGTGTCGCATTTACATTCTTTTGAAGTGAATACGAGGTATACATGACACTTCGCAATGAATATTATATCTTATCATGAAACATAGGAATGAGGTGCTATATCGCGTTTTGAGAAGCGTTAGAGCTCTATTGCTACGATACGTAGACATCTGCAAACGCTATTTCCTAGCATGGAAGTGTCTTATGTACGTTCTTTTGAAGTGAATACGTGGTATACATGACACTTCGCAATGAATATTATATCTTATCATGAAACATAGAAGTGAGATGCGATATCGCGTTCTAAGAAGCTCTAGAACTCTATTGCTACGATACGTAGACATCTGCAAACGCTATTTCCTAGGATGGGAGGGTCGCATTTACATTCTTTTGAAGTGAGTACGAGGTATACATAACACTCCATAATGAATATTATATCTTCTCATGAAACATAGCAGTGAGGTGCGATATCGCGTTTTAAGAAGCATTAGAACTCTATTGCTACGATACGTAGACATTTGCAAAGGATATTCCCTAGCATCGAAGGGTCGCACTTACATTCTTTTGAAGTGAGTACGAGGTATACATATCACTCCATGATGAATATTATATCTTATCATGAAACATAGCAGTGAGATGCGATATCGCGTTTTAAGAAGCATTAGAACTCTATTGCTACGATACGCAGACATCTGCAAACGCTATTTCATAGAATGGAAGTGTCGCATTTACATTCATTTGAAGTGAATACGAGGTATACATGACACTTCGAAATGAATATTATACCTTATCATGAAACATAGAATAATGATGCGATATCGCGTTTTAGGAAGCATTGGATCTCTATTGCTGCGATACGTAGACATCTGCAAACGCTATTTCCTAGCATGGAAGTGTCTTATGTACGTTCTTTTGAAGTGAATACGTGGTATACATGACACTTCGCAATGAATATTATATCTGATCATGAAACATAGGAATGAGGTGCTATATCGCGTTCTGAGAAGCGTTAGAGCTCTATTGCTACGATACGTAGACATCTGCAAACGCTATTTCCTAGCATGGATGTGTCTTATGTACGTTCTTTTGAAGTGAATACGAGGTATACATGACACTTCGCAATGAATATTATATCTTATCATGAAACATAGAAGTGAGATGCGATATCGCGTTCTAAGAAGCACTAGAACTCTATTGCTACGATACGTAGACATCTGCATACGCTATTTCCTAGGATGGAAGGGTCCCATTTACATTCTTTTGAAGTGAGTACGAGGTATACATAACACTCCATAATGAATATTATATCTTCTCATGAAACATAGCAGTGAGATGCGATATCGCGTTTTAAGAAGCATTAGAACTCTATTGCTACGACACGTAGACATCTGCAAACGCTATTTCCTAGCATGGAAGTGTCGCATTTACATTCTTTTGAAGTGAATACGAGGTATACATGACACTTCGCAATGAATATTATATCTGATCATGAAACATAGAAATGAGATGCGACATCTCGTTTTAAGAAGCATTAGAACTCTATTGCTACGATACGTAGACATCTGCAAACGCTATTTCCTAGGATGGGAGGGTCGCATTTACATTCTTTTGAAGTGAGTACGAGGTATGCATAACACTCCATAATGAATATTATATCTTCTCATGAAACATAGAATAGTGATGCGATATCGCGTTTTAGGAAGCATTGGATCTCTATTGCTGCGATACGTAGACATCTGCAAACGCTATTTCCTAGCATGGAAGTGTCGCATTTACATTCTTTTGAAGTGAATACGAGGTATACATGACACTTCGCAATGAATATTATATCTTATCATGAAACATAGGAATGAGGTGCTATATCGCGTTTTGAGAAGCATTAGAACTCTAATGCTACGATACGTAGACATCTGCAAACGCTATTTCCTAGCATGGAAGTGTCGCATTTACATTCTTTTGAAGTGAATACGAGGTATACATGACACTTCGCAATGAATATTATAGCTTATCGTGAAACATAGAAGAGAGATGCGATAACGCGTTTTAGGAAGCATTGGAACTCTATTGCTGCGATACGTAGACATCTGCAAACGCTATTTCCTAGCATGGAAGTGTCGCATTTACATTCTTTTGAGGCGAATACGAGGTATACATGACACTTCGCAATGAATATTATAACTTATCGTGAAACATAGTGGAGAGATGCGATATCGCGTTTTAGGAAGCATTGGAACTCTATTGCTGCGATACGTAGACATCTGCAAACGCTATTTCCTAGCATGGAAGTGTCGCATTTACATTCTTTTGAAGTGAATACGAGGTATACATGACACTTCGCAATGAGTATTATATCTTATCACGAAACATAGGAATGTGGTGCTATATCGCGTTTTGAGAAGCACTAGAACTCTATTGCTACGATACGTAAACATCTGCATGCGCTATTTCCTAGGATGGAAGGGTCGCATTTACATTCTTTTGAAGTGAGTACGAGGTATACATAACACTCCATAATGAGTATTATATCTTCTCATGAAACATAGCAGTGAGATGCGATATCGCGTTTTATGAAGCATTAGAACTCTATTGCTACGACACGTAGACATCTGCAAACGCTATTTCCTAGCATGGAAGTGTCGCATTTACATTCATTTGAAGTGAATACGAGGTATACATGACGCTTCGCAATGAATATTATACCTTATCATGAAACATAGAAGAGAGATGCGATATCGCGTTTTAGGAAGCATTGGAACTCTATTGCTGCGATACGTAGACATCTGCAAGCGCTATTTCCTAGCATAGAAGTGTCGCATTTACATTCTTTTGATGTGTATACGAGATATACATGACACTTTGCAATGAATATTATATCATATCATGAAACCTAGGAATGACGTGCTATATCGAGTTTTGAGAAGCATTAGAACTCTATTGCCTATATACGTAGACATCTGCAAACTCTATTTCCTAGCAAGGAAATTTCGCACTTACATTCCACTGAAGTGAATACGAGGTATACATAACATTACACAATGAATATTATATCTTATTACGAAACATAGAAATGAAATACGACATCTCGTTTTAAGAAGCATTAGTACTCCATTGCTGTGATACGTAGACATCTGCAAACAATATTTCCTAGCAAGGAAGTGTCGCATTTACATTCTTGTGAAGTGAAATCGAGGTATACATGACACTTCGCAATGAATATTATACCTTATCATGAAACATAGAAGAGTGATGCGATATCGCGTTTTAGGAAGCATTGGAACTCTATTGCTGCGATACGTAGACATCTGCAAACGCTATTTCCTAGCATGGAAGTGTCGCATTTACATTCGTTTGAAGTGAATACGAGATATACATGACACTTCGCAATGAGTATTATATCTTATCATGAAACATAGGAATGAGGTGCTATATCGCGTTTTGAGAAGCATTAGAACTCTATTGCTACGATACGTAGACATCTGCAAACGCTATTTCCTAGCATGGAAGTGTCGCATTTACATTCTTTTGAAGCGAATACGAGGTATACATGACACTTCGCAATGAATATTATATCTGATCATGAAACATAGGAATGAGATGCTATATCGCGTTTTGAGAAGCGTTAGAGCTCTATTGCTACGATACGTAGACATCTGCAAACGCTATTTCCTAGCATGGAAGTGTCTTATGTACGTTCTTTTGAAGTGAATACGTGGTATACATGACACATCGCAATGAATATTATATCTGATCATGAAACATAGGAATGAGGTGCTATATCGCGTTCTGAGAAGCGTTAGAGCTCTATTGCTACGATACGTAGACATCTGCAAACGCTATTTCCTAGCATGGATGTGTCTTATGTAGGTTCTTTTGAAGTGAATACGAGGTATACATGACACTTCGCAATGAATATTATATCTTATCATGAAACATAGAAGTGAGATGCGATATCGCGTTCTAAGAAGCACTAGAACTCTATTGCTACGATACGTAGACATCTGCATACGCTATTTCCTAGGATGGAAGGGTCCCATTTACATTCTTTTGAAGTGAGTACGAGGTATACATAACACTCCATAATGAATATTATATCTTCTCATGAAACATAGCAGTGAGATGCGATATCGCGTTTTAAGAAGCATTAGAACTCTATTGCTACGACACGTAGACATCTGCAAACGCTATTTCCTAGCATGGAAGTGTCGCATTTACATTCTTTTGAAGTGAATACGAGGTATACATGACACTTCGCAATGAATATTATATCTGATCATGAAACATAGAAATGAGATGCGACATCTCGTTTTAAGAAGCATTAGAACTCTATTGCTACGATACGTAGACATCTGCAAACGCTATTTCCTAGGATGGGAGGGTCGCATTTACATTCTTTTGAAGTGAGTACGAGGTATGCATAACACTCCATAATGAATATTATATCTTCTCATGAAACATAGAATAGTGATGCGATATCGCGTTTTAGGAAGCATTGGATCTCTATTGCTGCGATACGTAGACATCTGCAAACGCTATTTCCTAGCATGGAAGTGTCGCATTTACATTCTTTTGAAGTGAATACGAGGTATACATGACACTTCGCAATGAATATTATATCTTATCATGAAACATAGGAATGAGGTGCTATATCGCGTTTTGAGAAGCATTAGAACTCTAATGCTACGATACGTAGACATCTGCAAACGCTATTTCCTAGCATGGAAGTGTCGCATTTACATTCTTTTGAAGTGAATACGAGGTATACATGACACTTCGCAATGAATATTATACCTTATCGTGAAACATAGAAGAGAGATGCGATAACGCGTTTTAGGAAGCATTGGAACTCTATTGCTGCGATACGTAGACATCTGCAAACGCTATTTCCTAGCATGGAAGTGTCGCATTTACATTCTTTTGAAGTGAATACGAGGTATACATGACACTTCGCAATGAGTATTATATCTTATCATGAAACATAGGAATGAGGTGCTATATCGCGTTTTGAGAAGCATTAGAACTCTATTGCTACGATACGTAGACATCTGCAAACGCTATTTCCTAGCATGGAAGTGTCGCATTTACATTCTTTTGAGGCGAATACGAGGTATACATGACACTTCGCAATGAATATTATAACTTATCGTGAAACATAGTGGAGAGATGCGATATCGCGTTTTAGGAAGCATTGGAACTCTATTGCTGCGATACGTAGACATCTGCAAACGCTATTTCCTAGCATGGAAGTGTCGCATTTACATTCTTTTGAAGTGAATACGAGGTATACATGACACTTCGCAATGAGTATTATATCTTATCACGAAACATAGGAATGTGGTGCTATATCGCGTTTTGAGAAGCACTAGAACTCTATTGCTACGATACGTAAACATCTGCATGCGCTATTTCCTAGGATGGAAGGGTCGCATTTACATTCTTTTGAAGTGAGTACGAGGTATACATAACACTCCATAATGAGTATTATATCTTCTCATGAAACATAGCAGTGAGATGCGATATCGCGTTTTATGAAGCATTAGAACTCTATTGCTACGACACGTAGACATCTGCAAACGCTATTTCCTAGCATGGAAGTGTCGCATTTACATTCATTTGAAGTGAATACGAGGTATACATGACGCTTCGCAATGAATATTATACCTTATCATGAAACATAGAAGAGAGATGCGATATCGCGTTTTAGGAAGCATTGGAACTCTATTGCTGCGATACGTAGACATCTGCAAGCGCTATTTCCTAGCATAGAAGTGTCGCATTTACATTCTTTTGATGTGTATACGAGATATACATGACACTTTGCAATGAATATTATATCATATCATGAAACCTAGGAATGACGTGCTATATCGAGTTTTGAGAAGCATTAGAACTCTATTGCCTATATACGTAGACATCTGCAAACTCTATTTCCTAGCAAGGAAATTTCGCACTTACATTCCACTGAAGTGAATACGAGGTATACATAACATTACACAATGAATATTATATCTTATTACGAAACATAGAAATGAAATACGACATCTCGTTTTAAGAAGCATTAGTACTCCATTGCTGTGATACGTAGACATCTGCAAACAATATTTCCTAGCAAGGAAGTGTCGCATTTACATTCTTGTGAAGTGAAATCGAGGTATACATGACACTTCGCAATGAATATTATACCTTATCATGAAACATAGAAGAGTGATGCGATATCGCGTTTTAGGAAGCATTGGAACTCTATTGCTGCGATACGTAGACATCTGCAAACGCTATTTCCTAGCATGGAAGTGTCGCATTTACATTCGTTTGAAGTGAATACGAGATATACATGACACTTCGCAATGAATATTATATCTTATCATGAAACATAGGAATGAGGTGCTATATCGCGTTTGGGAAGCATTAGAACTCTATTGCTACGATACGTAGACATCTGCAAACGCTATTTCCTAGCATGGAAGTGTCTTATGTACGTTCTTTTGAAGTGAATACGAGGTATACATGACACTTCGCAATGAATATTATATCTTATCATGAAACATAGGAATGAGGTGCTATATCGCGTTTGGGAAGCATTAGAACTCTATTGCTACGATACGTAGACATCTGCAAACGCTATTTCCTAGCATGGAAGTGTCTTATGTACGTTCTTTTGAAGTGAATACGAGGTATACATGACACTTCGCAATGAATATTATATCTTATCATGAAACATAGAAGTGAGATGCGATATCGCGTTCTAAGAAGCACTAGAACTCTATTGCTACGACACGTAAACATCTGCATGCGCTATTTCCTAGGATGGAAGGGTCGCATTTACATTCTTTTGAAGTGAGTACGAGGTATACATAACACTCCATAATGTGTATTATATCTTCTCATGAAACATAGCAGTGAGATGCGATATCGCGTTTTATGAAGCATTAGAACTCTATTGCTACGACACGTAGACATCTGCAAACGCTATTTCCTAGCATGGAAGTGTCGCATTTACATTCATTTGAAGTGAATACGAGGTACACATGACGCTTCGCAATGAATATTATACCTTATCATGAAACATAGAAGAGAGATGCGATATCGCGTTTTAGGAAGCATTGGAACTCTATTGCTGCGATACGTAGACGTCTGCAAGCGCTATTTCCTAGCATAGAAGTGTCGCATTTACATTCTTTTGATGTGAATACGAGGTATACATGACACTTCGCAATGAATATTATATCTTATCATGAAACATAGGAATGAGGTGCTATATCGCGTTTTGAGAAGCATTAGAACTCTATTGCTACGATACGTAGACATCTGCAAACGCTATTTCCTAGCATGGAAGTGTCGCATTTACATTCTTTTGAAGTGAATACGAGGTATACATGACACTTCGCAATGAATATTATACCTTATCGTGAAACATAGAAGAGAGATGCGATAACGCGTTTTAGGAAGCATTGGAACTCTATTGCTGCGATACGTAGACATCTGCAAACGCTATTTCCTAGCATGGAAGTGTCGCATTTACATTCTTTTGAAGTGAATACGAGGTATACATGACACTTCGCAATGAATATTATATCTTATCATGAAACATAGGAATGAGGTGCTATATCGCGTTTTGAGAAGCATTAGAACTCTATTGCTACGATACGTAGACATCTGCAAACGCTATTTCCTAGCATGGAGGTGTCGCATTTACATTCTTTTGAAGCGAATACGAGGTATACATGACACTTCGCAATGAATATTATAACTTATCATGAAACATAGTGGAGAGATGCGATATCGCGTTTTAGGAAGCATTGGAACTCTATTGCTGCGATACGTAGACATCTGCAAACGCTATTTCCTAGCATGGAAGTGTCGCATTTACATTCTTTTGAAGCGAATACGAGGTATACATGACACTTCGCAATGAATATTATATCTGATCATGAAACATAGGAATGAGGTGCTATATCGCGTTTTGAGAAGCGTTAGAGCTCTATTGCTACGATACGTAGACATCTGCAAACGCTATTTCCTAGCATGGAAGTGTCTTATGTACGTTCGTTTGAAGTGAATACGAGGTATACATGACACTTCGCAATGAATATTATATCTTATCATGAAACATAGAAGTGAGATGCGATATCGCGTTCTAAGAAGCACTAGAACTCTATTGCTACGATACGTAGACATCTGCATGCGCTATTTCCTAGGATGGAAGGGTCGCATTTACATTCTTTTGAAGTGAGTACGAGGTATACATAACACTCCATAATGAGTATTATATCTTCTCATGAAACATAGCAGTGAGATGCGATATCGCGTTTTAAGAAGCATTAGAACTCTATTGCTACGACACGTAGACATCTGCAAACGCTATTTCCTAGCATGGAAGTGTCGCATTTACATTCATTTGAAGTGAATACGAGGTATACATGACGCTTCGCAATGAATATTATACCTTATCATGAAACATAGAAGAGAGATGCGATATCGCGTTTTAGGAAGCATTGGAACTCTATTGCTGCGATACGTAGACATCTGCAAGCGCTATTTCCTAGCATAGAAGTGTCGCATTTACATTCTTTTGATGTGTATACGAGATATACATGACACTTTGCAATGAATATTATATCTTATCATGAAACATAGGAATGAGGTGCTATATCGAGTTTTGAGAAGCATTAGAACTCTATTGCCTATATACGTAGACATCTGCAAACTCTATTTCCTAGCAAGGAAATTTCGCACTTACATTCCACTGAAGTGAATACGAGGTATACATAACATTACACAATGAATATTATATCTTATTACGAAACATAGAAATGAAATACGACATCTCGTTTTAAGAAGCATTAGTACTCCATTGCTGTGATACGTAGACATCTGCAAACAATATTTCCTAGCAAGGAAGTGTCGCATTTACATTCTTGTGAAGTGAAATCGAGGTATACATGACACTTCGCAATGAATATTATACCTTATCATGAAACATAGAAGAGTGATGCGATATCGCGTTTTAGGAAGCATTGGAACTCTATTGCTGCGATACGTAGACATCTGCAAACGCTATTTCCTAGCATGGAAGTGTCGCATTTACATTCTTTTGAAGCGAATACGAGGTATACATGACACTTCGCAATGAATATTATATCTGATCATGAAACATAGGAATGAGGTGCTATATCGCGTTCTGAGAAGCGTTAGAGCTATATTGCTACGATACGTAGACATCTGCAAACGCTATTTCCTAGCATGGAAGTGTCTTATGTACGTTCTTTTGAAGTGAATACGAGGCATACATGACACTTCGCAATGAATATTATATCTTATCATGAAACATAGAAGTGAGATGCGATATCGCGTTCTAAGAAGCACTAGAACTCTATTGCTACGATACGTAGACATCTGCATACGCTATTTCCTAGGATGGAAGGGTCCCATTTACATTCTTTTGAATTGAGTACGAGGTATACATAACACTCCATAATGAATATTATATCTTCTCATGAAACATAGCAGTGAGATGCGATATCGCGTTTTAAGAAGCATTAGAACTCTATTGCTACGACACGTAGACATCTGCAAACGCTATTTCCTAGCATGGAAGTGTCGCATTTACATTCTTTTGAAGTGAATACGAGGTATACATGACACTTCGCAATGAATATTATATCTGATCATGAAACATAGAAATGAGATGCGACATCTCGTTTTAAGAAGCATTAGAACTCTATTGCTACGATACGTAGACATCTGCAAACGCTATTTCCTAGGATGGGAGGGTCGCATTTACATTCTTTTGAAGTGAGTACGAGGTATACATAACACTCCATTATGAATATTATATCTTCTCATGAAACATAGAATAGTGATGCGATATCGCGTTTTAGGAAGCATTGGATCTCTATTGCTGCGATACGTAGACATCTGCAAACGCTATTTCCTAGCATGGAAGTGTCGCATTTACATTCTTTTGAAGTGAATACGAGGTATACATGACACTTCGCAATGAGTATTATATCTTATCATGAAACATAGGAATGAGGTGCTATATCGCGTTTTGAGAAGCATTAGAACTCTATTGCTACGATACGTAGACATCTGCAAACGCTATTTCCTAGCATGGAAGTGTCGCATTTACATTCTTTTGAAGCGAATACGAGGTATGCATGACACTTCGCAATGAATATTATAACTTATCGTGAAACATAGTGGAGAGATGCGATATCGCGTTTTAGGAAGCATTGGAACTCTATTGCTGCGATACGTAGACATCTGCAAACGCTATTACCTAGCATGGAAGTGTCGCATTTACATTCTTTTGAAGTGAATACGAGGTATACATGACACTTCGCAATGAGTATTATATATTATCATGAAACATAGCAATGAGGTGCTATATCGCGTTTTGAGAAGCATTAGATCTCTATTGCTACGATACGTAGACATCTGCAAACGCTATTTCCTAGCATGGAAGTGTCGCATTTACATTCTTTTGAAGCGAATACGAGGTATACATGACACTTCGCAATGAATATTATATCTGATCATGAAACATAGGAATGAGGTGCTATATCGCGTTTTGAGAAGCGTTAGAGCTCTATTGCTACGATACGTAGACATCTGCAAACGCTATTTCCTAGCATGGAAGTGTCTTATGTACGTTCTTTTGAAGTGAATACGAGGTATACATGACACTTCGCAATGAATATTATATCTTATCATGAAACATAGAAGTGAGATGCGATATCGCGTTCTAAGAAGCACTAGAACTCTATTGCTACGATACGTAGACACCTGCATGCGCTATTTCCTAGGATGGAAGGGTCGCATTTACATTCTTTTGAAGTGAGTACGAGGTATACATAACACTCCATAATGAGTATTATTTCTTCTCATGAAACATAGCAGTGAGATGCGATATCGCGTTTTAAGAAGCATTAGAACTCTATTGCTACGACACGTAGACATCTGCAAACGCTATTTCCTAGCATGGAAGTGTCGCATTTACATTCATTTGAAGTGAATACGAGGTATACATGACGCTTCGCAATGAATATTATACCTTATCATGAAACATAGAAGAGAGATGCGATATCGCGTTTTAGGAAGCATTGGAACTCTATTGCTGCGATACGTAGACATCTGCAAGCGCTATTTCCTAGCATAGAAGTGTCGCATTTACATTCTTTTGATGTGTATACGAGATATACATGACACATTGCAATGAATATTATATCTTATCATGAAACATAGGAATGAGGTGCTATATCGAGTTTTGAGAAGCATTAGAACTCTCTTGCCTATATACGTAGACATCTGCAAACTCTATTTCCTAGCAAGGAAATTTCGCACTTACAATCCACTGAAGTGAATACGAGGTATACATAACATTACACAATGAATATTATATCTTATTACGAAACATAGAAATGAAATACGACATCTCGTTTTAAGAAGCATTAGTACTCCATTGCTGTGATACGTAGACATCTGCAAACAATATTTCCTAGCAAGGAAGTGTCGCATTTACATTCTTGTGAAGTGAAATCGAGGTATACATGACACTTCGCAATGAATATTATACCTTATCATGAAACATAGAAGAGTGATGCGATATCGCGTTTTAGGAAGCATTGGAACTCTATTGCTGCGATACGTAGACATCTGCAAACGCTATTTCCTAGCATGGAAGTGTCGCATTTACATTCGTTTGAAGTGAATACGAGATATACATGACACTTCGCAATGAATATTATATCTTATCATGAAACATAGGAATGAGGTGCTATATCGCGTTTGGGAAGCATTAGAACTCTATTGCCTATATACGTAGACATCTGCAAACTCTATTTCCTAGCAAGGAAATTTCGCACTTACATTCCACTGAAGTGAATACGAGGTATACATAACATTACACAATGAATATTATATCTTATTACGAAACATAGAAATGAAATACGACATCTCGTTTTAAGAAGCATTAGTACTCCATTGCTGTGATACGTAGACATCTGCAAACAATATTTCCTAGCAAGGAAGTGTCGCATTTACATTCTTGTGAAGTGAAATCGAGGTATACATGACACTTCGCAATGAATATTATACCTTATCATGAAACATAGAAGAGTGATGCGATATCGCGTTTTAGGAAGCATTGGAACTCTATTGCTGCGATACGTAGACATCTGCAAACGCTATTTCCTAGCATGGAAGTGTCGCATTTACATTCTTTTGAAGCGAATACGAGGTATACATGACACTTCGCAATGAATATTATATCTGATCATGAAACATAGGAATGAGGTGCTATATCGCGTTCTGAGAAGCGTTAGAGCTATATTGCTACGATACGTAGACATCTGCAAACGCTATTTCCTAGCATGGAAGTGTCTTATGTACGTTCTTTTGAAGTGAATACGAGGCATACATGACACTTCGCAATGAATATTATATCTTATCATGAAACATAGAAGTGAGATGCGATATCGCGTTCTAAGAAGCACTAGAACTCTATTGCTACGATACGTAGACATCTGCATACGCTATTTCCTAGGATGGAAGGGTCCCATTTACATTCTTTTGAATTGAGTACGAGGTATACATAACACTCCATAATGAATATTATATCTTCTCATGAAACATAGCAGTGAGATGCGATATCGCGTTTTAAGAAGCATTAGAACTCTATTGCTACGACACGTAGACATCTGCAAACGCTATTTCCTAGCATGGAAGTGTCGCATTTACATTCTTTTGAAGTGAATACGAGGTATACATGACACTTCGCAATGAATATTATATCTGATCATGAAACATAGAAATGAGATGCGACATCTCGTTTTAAGAAGCATTAGAACTCTATTGCTACGATACGTAGACATCTGCAAACGCTATTTCCTAGGATGGGAGGGTCGCATTTACATTCTTTTGAAGTGAGTACGAGGTATACATAACACTCCATTATGAATATTATATCTTCTCATGAAACATAGAATAGTGATGCGATATCGCGTTTTAGGAAGCATTGGATCTCTATTGCTGCGATACGTAGACATCTGCAAACGCTATTTCCTAGCATGGAAGTGTCGCATTTACATTCTTTTGAAGTGAATACGAGGTATACATGACACTTCGCAATGAGTATTATATCTTATCATGAAACATAGGAATGAGGTGCTATATCGCGTTTTGAGAAGCATTAGAACTCTATTGCTACGATACGTAGACATCTGCAAACGCTATTTCCTAGCATGGAAGTGTCGCATTTACATTCTTTTGAAGCGAATACGAGGTATGCATGACACTTCGCAATGAATATTATAACTTATCGTGAAACATAGTGGAGAGATGCGATATCGCGTTTTAGGAAGCATTGGAACTCTATTGCTGCGATACGTAGACATCTGCAAACGCTATTACCTAGCATGGAAGTGTCGCATTTACATTCTTTTGAAGTGAATACGAGGTATACATGACACTTCGCAATGAGTATTATATATTATCATGAAACATAGCAATGAGGTGCTATATCGCGTTTTGAGAAGCATTAGATCTCTATTGCTACGATACGTAGACATCTGCAAACGCTATTTCCTAGCATGGAAGTGTCGCATTTACATTCTTTTGAAGCGAATACGAGGTATACATGACACTTCGCAATGAATATTATATCTGATCATGAAACATAGGAATGAGGTGCTATATCGCGTTTTGAGAAGCGTTGGAGCTCTATTGCTACGATACGTAGACATCTGCAAACGCTATTTCCTAGCATGGAAGTGTCTTATGTACGTTCTTTTGAAGTGAATACGAGGTATACATGACACTTCGCAATGAATATTATATCTTATCATGAAACATAGAAGTGAGATGCGATATCGCGTTCTAAGAAGCACTAGAACTCTATTGCTACGATACGTAGACACCTGCATGCGCTATTTCCTAGGATGGAAGGGTCGCATTTACATTCTTTTGAAGTGAGTACGAGGTATACATAACACTCCATAATGAGTATTATATCTTCTCATGAAACATAGCAGTGAGATGCGATATCGCGTTTTAAGAAGCATTAGAACTCTATTGCTACGACACGTAGACATCTGCAAACGCTATTTCCTAGCATGGAAGTGTCGCATTTACATTCTTTTGAAGTGAATACGAGGTATACATGACACTTCGCAATGAATATTATATCTGATCATGAAACATAGAAATGAGATGCGACATCTCGTTTTAAGAAGCATTAGAACTCTATTGCTACGATACGTAGACATCTGCAAACGCTATTTCCTAGGATGGGAGGGTCGCATTTACATTCTTTTGAAGTGAGTACGAGGTATACATAACACTCCATAATGAATATTATATCTTCTCATGAAACATAGAATAGTGATGCGATATCGCGTTTTAGGAAGCATTGGATCTCTATTGCTGCGATACGTAGACATCTGCAAACGCTATTTCCTAGCATGGAAGTGTCGCATTTACATTCTTTTGAAGTGAATACGAGGTATACATGACACTTCGCAATGAATATTATATCTTATCATAAAACATAGGAATGAGGTGCTATATCGCGTTTTGAGAAGCATTAGATCTCTATTGCTACGATACGTAGACATCTGCAAACGCTATTTCCTAGCATGGAAGTGTCGCATTTACATTCTTTTGAAGTGAATACGAGGTATACATGACACTTCGCAATGAATATTATACCTTATCGTGAAACATAGAAGAGAGATACGATAACGCGTTTTAGGAAGCATTGGAACTCTATTGCTGCGATACGTAGACATCTGCAAACGCTATTTCCTAGCATGGAAGTGTCGCATTTACATTCTTTTGAAGTGAATACGAGGTATACATGACACTTCGCAATGAGTATTATATCTTATCATGAAACATAGGAATGAGGTGCTATATCGCGTTTTGAGAAGCATTAGAACACTATTGCTACGATACGTAGACATCTGCAAACGCTATTTCCTAGCATGGAAGTGTCGCATTTACATTCTTTTGAAGCGAATACGAGGTATACATGGCACTTCGTAATGAATATTATAACTTATCGTGAAACATAGTGGAAAGATGCGATATCGCGTTTTAGGAAGCATTGGAACTCTATTGCTGCGATACGTAGACATCTGCAAACGCTATTTCCTAGCATGGAAGTGTCGCATTTACATTCTTTTGAAGTGAATACGAGGTATACATGACACTTCGCAATGAGTATTATATATTATCATGAAACATAGGAATGAGGTGCTATATCGCGTTTTGAGAAGCATTAGATCTCTATTGCTACGATACGTAGACATCTGCAAACGCTATTTCCTAGCATGGAAGTGTCGCATTTACATTCTTTTGAAGCGAATACGAGGTATACATGACACTTCGCAATGAATATTATATCTGATCATGAAACATAGGAATGAGGTGCTATATCGCGTTTTGAGAAGCGTTAGAGCTCCATTGCTACGATACGTAGACATCTGCAAACGCTATTTCCTAGCATGGAAGTGTCTTATGTACGTTCTTTTGAAGTGAATACGAGGTATACATGACACTTCGCAATGAATATTATATCTTATCATGAAACATAGAAGTGAGTTGCGATATCGCGTTCTAAGAAGCACTAGAACTCTATTGCTACGATACGTAGACATCTGCATGCGCTATTTCCTAGGATGGAAGGGGCGCATTTACATTCTTTTGAAGTGAGTACGAGGTATACATAACACTCCATAATGAGTATTATATCTTCTCATGAAACATAGCAGTGAGATGCGATATCGCGTTTTAAGAAGCATTAGAACTCTATTGCTACGACACGTAGACATCTGCAAACGCTATTTCCTAGCATGGAAGTGTCGCATTTACATTCATTTGAAGTGAATACGAGGTATACATGACGCTTCGCAATGAATATTATACCTTATCATGAAACATAGAAGAGAGATGCGATATCGCGTTTTAGGAAGCATTGGAACTCTATTGCTGCGATACGTAGACATCTGCAAGCGCTATTTCCTAGCATAGAAGTGTCGCATTTACATACTTTTGATATGTATACGAGATATACATGACACATTGCAATGAATATTATATCTTATCATGAAACATAGGAATGAGGTGCTATATCGAGTTTTGAGAAGCATTAGAACTCTCTTGCCTATATACGTAGACATCTGCAAACTCTATTTCCTAGCAAGGAAATTTCGCACTTACAATCCACTGAAGTGAATACGAGGTATACATAACATTACACAATGAATATTATATCTTATTACGAAACATAGAAATGAAATACGACATCTCGTTTTAAGAAGCATTAGTACTCCATTGCTGTGATACGTAGACATCTGCAAACAATATTTCCTAGCAAGGAAGTGTCGCATTTACATTCTTGTGAAGTGAAATCGAGGTATACATGACACTTCGCAATGAATATTATACCTTATCATGAAACATAGAAGAGTGATGCGATATCGCGTTTTAGGAAGCATTGGAACTCTATTGCTGCGATACGTAGACATCTGCAAACGCTATTTCCTAGCATGGAAGTGTCGCATTTACATTCGTTTGAAGTGAATACGAGATATACATGACACTTCGCAATGAATATTATATCTTATCATGAAACATAGAAGTGAGATGCGATATGGCATTTTAAGAATCATTAGAACTCTATTGTTTCGACACGTAGTCATCTGGAAACGCTATTTCCTAGCAAGGAAGTGTCCTATTTACATCCTTTTGAAGTGAATACGAGGTATACATGACACTTCGCAATGAATATTATATCTGATCATGAAACATAGAAATGAGATGCGACATCTCGTTTTAAGAAGCATTAGAACTCTATAGCTACGATACGTAGACATCTGCAAACGCTATTTCCTAGGATGGGAGGGTCGCATTTATATTCTTTTGAAGTGAGTACGAGGTATACATAACACTCCATAATGAATATTATATCTTCTCATGAAACATAGCAGTGAGATGCGACATCGCGTCTTAAGAAGCATTAGAACTCTATTGCTACGATACGTAGACATTTGCAAAGGCTATTCCCTAGCATGGAAGGGTCGCACTTACATTCTTTTGAAGTGAGTACGAGGTATACATAACACTCCATAATGAATATTATATCTTCTCATGAAACATAGAAGAGTGATGCTATATCGCGTTTTGAGAAGCATTAGAACTCTATTGCTACGATACGTAGACATCTGTAAACGCTATTTCCTAGCATGGAAGTGTCGCATTTACATTCTTTTGAAGTGAATACGAGGTATACATGACACTTCGCAATGAATATTATATCTTATCATGAAACATAGCAGTGAGATGCGATATCGCGTTTTAAGAAGCATTAGAACTCTTTTGCTACGATACGTAGACATCTGCAAACGCTATTTCGTAGCATGGAAGTGTCGCATTCACATTCATTTGAAGTGAATATGAGGTATACATGACACTTCGTAATGAATATTATACCTTATCATGAAACATAGAAGAGTGATGCGATATCGCGTATTAGGAAGCATTGGAACTCTATTGCTGCGATACGTAGACATCTGCAAACGCTATTTCCTAGCATGGAAGTGTCGCATTTACATTCTTTTGATGTGAATACGAGATATACATGACACTTCGCAATGAATATTATATCTTCTCATGAAACATAGCAGTGAGATGCGATATCGCATTTTAAGAAGCATTAGAACTCTATTGCTACGATACGTAGACATCTGCAAACGCTATTTCCTAGCATGGATGTGTCGCATTTACATTCGTTTGAAGTGAAGACGAGATATACATGACACTTCGCAATGAATATTATATCTTATCATGAAACATAGAAGTGAGATGCGATATGGCATTTTAAGAATCATTTTAACTCTATTGTTTCGACACGTAGTCATCTGGAAACGCTATTTCCTGGCAAGGAAGTGTCGCATTTACATCATCTTGAAGTGAATACGAGGTATACATGACACTTCGCAATGAATATTATATCTGATCATGAAACATAGAAATGAGATGCGATATCGCGTTCTAAGAAGCACTAGAACTCTATTGCTACGATACGTAGACATCTGCAAACGCTATTTCCTAGGATGGAAGGGTCGCATTTACATTCATTTGAAGTGAATACGAGGTATACATGACACTTCGTAATGAATATTACACCTTATCATGAAACATAGAAGAGTGATGCGATGTCGCGTATTAGGAAGCATTGGAACTCTATTGCTGCGATACGTAGACATCTGCAAACGCTATTTCCTAGCATGGAAGTGTCGCATTTACATTCTTTTGATGTGAATACGAGATATACATGACACTTCGCAATGAATATTATATCTTCTCATGAAACATAGCAGTGAGATGCGATATCGCGTTTTAAGAAGCATTAGAACTCTATTGCTACGATACGTAGACATCTGCAAACGCTATTTCCTAGCATGGAAGTGTCGAATTTACATTCGTTTGAAGTGAAGACGAGATATACATGACACTTCGCAATGAATATTATATCTTATCATGAAACATAGAAGTGAGATGCGATATGGCATTTTAAGAATCATTAGAACTCTATTGTTTCGAAACGTAGTCATCTGGAAACGCTATTTCCTAGCAAGGAAGTGTCGTATTTACATCCTTTTGAAGTGAATACGAGGTGTACATGACACTTCGCAATGAATATTATATCTGATCATGAAACATAGAAATGAGATGCGACATCTCGTTTTGAGAAGCATTAGAACTCTATTGCTACGATACGTAGACATCTGCAAATGCTATTTCCTAGCATGGAAGTGTCGCATTTACATTCTTTTGAAGTGAATACGAGGTATACATGACACTTCGCAATGAATATTATATCTTATCATGAAACATAGGAATGAGGTGCTATATCGCGTTTTGAGAAGCATTAGAGCTCTATTGCTACGATACGTAGACATCTGCAAACGCTATTTCCTAGCATGGAAGTGTCTTATTTACGTTCTTTTGAAGTGAATACGAGGTATACATGACACTTCGCAATTAATATTATATCTTATCATGAAACATAGGAATGAGGTGCTATATCGAGTTTTGAGAAGCATTAGAACTCTATTGCCTATATACGTAGACATCTGCAAACTCTATTTCCTAGCCAGGAAATTTCGCACTTACATTCCACTGAAGTGAATACGAGGTATACATAACATTACACAATGAATATTATATCTTATTACAAAACATAGAAATGAAATACGACATCTCGTTTTAAGAAGCATTAGTACTCTATTGCTGTGATACGTAGACATCTGCAAACGCTATTTCCTAGCATGGAAGTGTCGCATTTACATTCTTTTGATGTGAATACGAGATATACATGACACTTCGCAATGAATATTATATCTTCTCATGAAACATAGCAGTGAGATGCGATTTCGCGTTTTAAGAAGCATTAGAACTCTATTGCTACGATACGTAGACATCTGCAAACGCTATTTCCTAGTATGGAAGGGTCGCATTTACATTCTTTTGAAGTGAGTACGAGGTATACATAACACTCCATAATGAATATTATATCTTCTCATGAAACATAGCAGTGAGATGCGATATCGCGTTTTAAGAAGCATTAGATCTCTATTGCTACGATACGAAGACATCTGCAAACGCTATTTCCTAGCATGGAAGTGTCGCATTTACATTCATTTGAAGTGAATACGAGGTATACATGACGCTTCGCAATGAATATTATACCTTATCATGAAACATAGAAGAGAGATGCGATATCGCGTTTTAGGAAGCATTGGATCTCTATTGCTGCGATACGTAGACATCTGCAAACGCTATTTCCTAGCATGGAAGTGTCGCATTTACATTCTTTTGAAGTGAATACGAGGTATACATGACACTTCGCTATGAATATTGTACCTTATCATGAAACATAGAAGAGAGATGCGATATCGCGTTTTAGGAAGCATTGGAACTCTATTGCTGCGATACGTAGACATCTGCAAATGTTATTTCCTAGCAAGGAAGTGTCGCATTTACATTCTTTTGATGTGAATACGAGGTATACATAACACTCCACAATGAATATTGTATCTTATCACGAAACATAGAAATGAAATGCGACATCTCGTTTTAAGTAGCATTAAAACTCTATCGCTACGATGCGTAGACATCTGCAAAGGCTATTTCCTAGCATGGAAGTTTCGCATTTACATTCTTTTGAAGTGAATACGAGATATACATGACACTTCGCAATGGATACTATATCTTATCATGAAACATAGATGTGAGATGCGATATCGCATTTTAGGAAGCATTAGAACTCTATTGCTACCATGCGTAGACATCTGCAAACGTTATTTCCTAGCAAGAAAGTGTCGCATTTACATTCCTTTGAAGTGAATACGCGGTATACATAACACTTCGCAATGAATATTATATCTTATCTCGAAACATAGAAATGAAATGCGACAACTCCCTTTATTAGTAGCATTAGAACTCTTTTGCTACGATACGTAGGCATCTGCAAACGCTATTTCCTAGCATGGAAGTGTCGCATTTACATTCTTTTGAAGTGAATACGAGGTATACATAACACTCCACAATGAATATTGTATCTTATCACGAAACATAGAAATGAAATGCGACATCTCGTTTTAAGTAGCATTAAAACTCTATTGCTATGATACGTAGACATCTGCAAATGTTATTTCCTAGCATGGAAGTGCCGCATTTACATTCTTTTGAAGATAATACGAGGTATACATAACACTTCGCACTGAATATTATATCTTATCATGAAACATAGAAATGAGATGCGACATCTCGTATTAAGAAGCATTAGAACTCTATTGCTACGATACGTAGACATCTGCAAACGCTATTTCCTAGCATAAAAGTGTCGTTTTTACATTCTTCTTATGTGAATACGAGATATACATGACACCTCGCAATGAATATTATATCTTATCATGAAACATAGAAATGGGATGCGATATCGCTATTTAAGAAGCATTAGAACTCTATTGCTTCGATACGTAGACATCTGGAAACGCTATTTCCTTGAAAGGAAGTGTCGCATTTACATTCTTTTGAAGTGAATACGAGGTATACATGACACTTCGCAATAAATATTATATCTTATCATGAAACATAGAAGTGAGATGCGATATCGCGTTTTAAGAAGCAATAGAACTCTATTGCTACGGTACGTAGACATCTGCAAACGCTATTTCCTAGCATGCAAGTGTCGCATTTACATTCTTTTGAAGTGAATACGACGTATACATGACACTTCGCATTGAATATTATATCTTATCGTGAAACATAGAAGTGAGATGCGATATCGCGTTCTAGGAAGCATTAGAACTCTGTTGCTACGATACGTAGACATCTGCAAACGCTATTTCCTAGCATGGAAGGGTCGCATTTACATTCTTATGAAGTGAATACGAGGTATACATAACACTCCATAATAAATATTATATCTTATAATGAAACATAGCAGTGAGATGCGACATCTCCTTTAAGAAGCATTAGAACTCCATTGCTACGATACGTAGACATCTGCAAACGCTATTTCCTAGCATGGAAGTGTCGCATTTACATTCTTGTGATGTGAGTACGAGGTATGCATGACACTTCGCAATGGATGCTATATCTTATCATGAAACATAGAAGTGAGATGCGATATCGCGGTTTAGGAAGCATTAGAACTCTATTGCTACGATGCGTAGACATCTGCAAAGGCTATTTCCTAGCATGGAAGGGTCGCATTTACATTCTTTTGAAGTCAATACGAGGTATACATAACAATCCACAATGAATATTATATCTTATCACGAAACATAGAAATGAAATACGACATCACGTTTTAAGTAGCATTAGAACTCTATTGCTACGATACGTAGACATCTGCAAACGCTATTTCCTAGCATGGAAGTGTCGCATTTACATTCTTTTGAAGTGAATACGAGGTATACATGACACTTCGCAATGAATAATGTATCTTATCATGAAACATAGAAGTGAGATGCGATATCGCGTTTTAAGAAGCACTAGAACTCTATTTTTACGATACGTAGACATCTGCAAACAATATTTCCTACCAAGGAAGTGTCGCATTTACATTCTTTTGAAGCGAATACGAGGTATACATAACACTCCACAATGAATATTATATCTTATCACGAAACATAGAAATGAAATGCGACATCTCGTTTTAGGAAGCATTAGAACTCTATTGCTACGATACGTAGACATCTGCAAACGCTACTTCCTAGCATGGAAGTGTCTCATTTACATTCTTTTAAAGTGAATACGAGGTATACATAACACTGCATAATGAATATTACATCTTATCATGAAACATAGCAGTGAGATGCGATATCGCGTTTTAAGGAGCATTGGAACTCTATTGCTACGATACGTAGACATCTGCAAACAATATTTCCTAGCATGGAAGTGTCGCATTTACATTCTTTTGAAGTGAATACGAGGTATACATAGCACTCCAAAATGAATATTATATCTTATCACGAAACATAGAAATGAAATGCGACATCTCGTTTTAAGGAGCATCTGTACTCTATTGCTGTGATACGTAGACATCTGCAAACAATATTTCCTAGCAATGAAGTGTCGCATTTACATTCTTTTGAAGTGAATACGAGATATACATGACACTTCGCAATGAATGTTATATCTTATCATGAAACATAGGAATGAGGTGCTATATCGCGTTTTGAGAAGCATTAGAACTCTATTGCTGATATACGTAGACATCTGCAAACGCTATTTCCTAGCATGGAAGAGTCGCATTTACATTCTTTTGAAGTGAATACGAGGTATACATGACACTTCGCAATGAATATTATACCTTATCATGAAACATAGAAGAGAGATGCGATTTTGCGTTTTAGGAAGCATCAGAACTCTATTGCTGCGATACGTAGACATCTGCAAACGCTATTTCCTAGCATGGAAGAGTCGCATTTACATTCTTTTGGAGTGAATACGAGATATGCATGACACTTCGCAATGAATATTATATCTTCTCATGAAACATAGCAGTGAGATGCGATATCGCGTTTTAAGAAGCATTAAAACTCTATTGCTGCGATACGTAGACATCTGCAAACGCTATTTCCTAGCGCGGAAGTGTCGCATTTACATTCTTTTGAAGTGAATACGAGATATACATGACACTTCGCAATGAATATTATATCTTATCTCGAAACATAGAAGTGAGATGCGATATCGCGTTTTAAGAAGCATTAGAACCCTATTGCTACGATACGTAGACATCTGCAAACGCTACTTCCTAGCATGGAAGTGCCGCATTTACATTCTGTTGAAGTGAATACGAGGTATACATGACACTTCGCAATAATTATTACATATTATCATGAAACATAGAAGTGAGATGCTATATGGCATTTTAAGAACCATTATAACTCTATTGTTTCGACACGTAGTCATCTGGAAACGCTATTTCCTAGCATGGAAGTGTCGCATTTACATTCTTTTGAAGTGAATACGAGGTATACATGACACTTCGCAATGAATATTATATCTTATCATGAAACATAGAAGTGAGATGCGATATCGCGTTTTAAGAAGCATTAGAACCCTATTGCTACGATACGTAGACATCTGCAAACGCTACTTCCTAGCATGGAAGTGTCGCATTTACATTCTTGTGAAGTGAATACGAGGTATACATAACACTCCACAATGAATATTATATCTTATCACGAAACATAGAAATGGAATGCGGCATCTCGTTTTAAGAAGCGTTAGATCTCTATTGCTACGAAACGTAGACATCTGCAAACGCTATTTCCTAGGAAGGAAGTGGCGCATTTACATTTATTTGAAGTGTAGACAAGGAAAACATAACACTTCGCAATGAATATTATATTTTGTCATGAAATATAGAACTGCGATGCGATATCGCATTTTAAGACGCATTAGAACTCCATTGCTTCGCTATGTAGACATCTGGATCCGCATTTAATAGCAAGGAAGTGTGGCGTTTACATTCCTTTGAAGTGTCGACGAGGTATACATAACACTTCCAAATGAATATTATATCTTATCATGTAACATGGAAATGAGATGCGATACCGCGCTTGAAGAAGCACTAGAACTCTATTGCGTCGATACGTAGACATCTGGAAACGCCTTTTCTAGCAAGGAAGTGTGGCAGTTACATTTTTTGAAGTGCACACGTGGTATGCACAACAAATTGCAATGAATATTATATCTTATCATGAAACATAGGAATGAGGTGTTTTTTCGCGTTCTGAGAAGCATTAGATCTCTATTGCTAATATACGTATACCTCTGCAAACTCCACTTCCTAGCAAGGAAATTTCGCACTTACATTCCACTGAAGTGAATACGTGGTATACATAACATTACACAATGAATATTATATCTTATTACGAAACATAGAAATGAAATACGACATCTCGTTTTAAGAAGCATTGGTACTCTATTGCTGTGATACGTAGACACCTGCAAACAATATTTCCTAGCAAGGAAGTGTCGCATTTACATTCTTGTGAAGTGAAATCGAGGTATACATGACACTTCGCAATGAATATTATATCTTATCACGAAACATAGAAATGAAATGCGACATCTCGTTCTAAGAAGCAGTAGAAATCTATTGCTACGATATGTAGATATCTGCAAACGCTATTTCCTAGCATGGAAATGACGCATTTACATTCTTTTGAAGTGAACACGAGGTACACATGACACTTCGCAATGAATATTATATCTTATCATGAAACATAGAAGTGAGATGCGATATCGCATTTTAAGAATCATTAGAACTCTATTGTTTGGACACGTAGTCACCTGGAAACGCTATTTCCTAGCAAGGAAGTGTCGCATTTACATCCTTTTGAAGTGAATACGAGGTATACATGACACTTCGCGATTAATATTATATCTGATCATGAAACATAGAAATGAGATGCGATATCTCGTTTTAAGAAGCATTAGTACTCTATTGCTACGATACGTAGACATCTGCAAACGCTATTTCCTAGCATGGAAGTATCGCATTTACATTCATTTGAAGTGAATACGAGGTATACATAACACTCCACAATGAATATTATATCTTATCATGAAACATAGGAATGAGGTGCTACATCGCGTTTTGAGAAGCATTAGAACTCTATTGCTACGATACGTAGACATCTGCAAACGCTATTTCCTAGCATGGAATTGTCGCATTTACATTCATTTGAAGTGAATACGAGATATACATGACACTTCGCAATGAATATTATATCTTATCATGAAACATAGGAATGAGGAGCTATATCGCGTTTTGAGAAGCATTAGAACTCTATTGCTAATATACGTAGACATCTGCAAACGCTATTTCCTAGCATGGAAGTGTCGCATTTACATTCATTTGAAGTGAGTACGAGGTATACATAACATTACACAATGAATATTATATCTTATTACGAAACATAGAAATTAAATACGACATCTCGTTTTAAGAAGCATTAGTACTCTATTGCTGTGATTCGTAGACATCTGCTAACAATATTTCCTAGCAAGGAAGTGTCGCATTTACATTCTTGTGAAGTGAAATCGAGGTATACATGACACTTCGCAATGAATATTATATCTTGTCATGAAATATAGAAATGCGATGCGATATCGCATTTTAAGACGCATTAGAACTCCATTGCTTCGCTATGTAGACATCTGGAACCGCATTTTATAGCAACGAAGTGTGGCGTTTACATTCCTTTGAAGTGTCGACGAGGTATACATAACACTTCGAAATGAATATTATATCTTATCATGTAACATGGAAATGAGATGCTATACCGCGTTTGAAGAAGCACTAGCACTCTATTGCTTCGATGCGTAGACATCTGGAAACGCATTTCCTAGCAAGAAAGTGTGGCATTTGCATTCTGTTGAAGTGTAGACGAGCTATACATAACACTTTGCAATGAATATTATATTTTGTCATGAAATATAGAACTGCGATGCGATATCGCATTTTAAGACGCATTAGAACTCCATTGCTTCGCTATGTAGACATCTGGATCCGCATTTAATAGCAAGGAAGTGTGGCGTTTACATTCCTTTGAAGTGTCGACGAGGTATACATAACACTTCCAAATGAATATTATATCTTATCATGTAACATGGAAATGAGATGCGATACCGCGCTTGAAGAAGCACTAGAACTCTATTGCGTCGATACGTAGACATCTGGAAACGCCTTTTCTAGCAAGGAAGTGTGGCAGTTACATTTTTTGAAGTGCACACGTGGTATGCACAACAAATTGCAATGAATATTATATCTTATCATGAAACATAGAAATGGGATGCGATATCGCTATTTAAGAAGCATTAGAACACTATTGCTTCGATACGTAGACATCTGGAAACGCTATTTCCTAGAAAGGAAGTGGAGCATTTACATTTATTTGAAGTGTAGACAAGGAAAACATAACACTTCGCAATGAATATTATATCTTATCATGAAACATAGAAATGAGATGCGACATCACGCTTTAGGAAGCATTAGAACTCTATTGCAACGATACGTAGACATCTGCAAACGCTATATCCTAGCAAGGAAGTGACGCATTTACATTCTTTTGAAGCGACCACGAGGTATACATGACACTTCACAATGAATATTATATCTTATCTCGAAACATAGAATTGAGATGCGATATCGCGATTTAAGAAGCACTAGAACTCTATTGCTACGATACGTATACATGTGCAAACTTTATTTCCTAGCAAGGAAGTGTCGCATTTACATTCTTTTGAAGTGAATACGAGGTATGCATGACGCTTCGCTATGAATATTATATCTTATCATGAAACATAGGAATGAGGTGCTTTTTCGCGTTTTGAGAAGCATTAGAACTCTATTGCTAATATACGTATACCTCTGCAAACTCTACTTCCTAGCAAGCAAATTTCGCACTTACATTCCACTGAAGTGTATACGAGGTATACATAACATTACACAATGAATATTATATCTTATTACGAAACATAGAAATGAAATACGACATCTCGTTTTAAGAAGCATTGGTACTCTATTGCTGTGATAAGTAGACATCTGCAAACAATATTTCCTAGCAAGGAAGTGTCGCATTTACATTCTTGTGAAGTGAAATCGAGGTATACATGACACTTCGCAATGAATATTATATCTTATCACGAAACATAGAAATGAAATGCGACATCTCGTTCTAAGAAGCAGTAGAAATCTATTACTACGATATGTAGATATCTGCAGACGCTATTTCCAAGCATGGAAATGACGCATTTACATTCTTTTGAAGTGAACACGAGGTATACATGACACCTCGCAATGAATATTATATCTTATCATGAAACATAGAAGTGAGATGCGATATCGCATTCTAAGAATCATTAGAACTCTATTGTTTGGACACGTAGTCACCTGGAAACGCTATTTCCTAGCAAAGAAGTGTCGCATTTACATCCTTTTGAAGTGAATACGAGGTATACATGACACTTCGCGATTAATATTATATCTGATCATGAAACATAGAAATGAGATGCGATATCTCGTTTTAAGAAGCATTAGAACTCTATTGCTACGATACGTAGACATCTGCAAACGCTATTTCCTAGCATGGAAGTATCGCATTTACATTCATTTGAAGTGAATACGAGGTATACATAACACTCCACAATGAATATTATATCTTATCATGAAACATAGGAATGAGGTGCTACATCGCGTTTTGAGAAGCATTAGAACCCTATTGCTACGATACGTAGACATCTGCAAACGCTACTTCCGAGCATGGAAGTGTCGCATTTACATTCTTGTGAAGTGAATACGAGGTATACATAACACTCCACAATGAATATTATATCTTATCACGAAACATAGAAATGGAATGCGGCATCTCGTTTTAAGAAGCATTAGAACTCTATTGCTACGATTCGTAGACATCTGCAAACGCTATTTCCTAGCATGCAAGTGACGCATTTACATTCTTTTGAAGTGAATACGAGGTATACATGACACTTCGCATTGAATATTATATCTTATCATGAAACATAGAAGTAAAATGCGATATCGCGTTTTAAGAAGAATTAGAACCCTATTGCTACGATACGTAGACATCTGCAAACAATATTTCCTAGCAAGGAAGTGTCGCATTTACATTCTTTTGAAGTGAATACGAGGTATACATAACACTCCAAAATGAATATTATATCTTATCACGAAACATAGAAGTGTGATGCGATATCGCGATTTAAGAAGCCCTAGAACTCTATTGCTACGATGCGTAGACATCTGGAAATGTTATTTCCTAGCAAGGAAGTGTCGCATCTACATTCTTTTGAAGTGAATACGGGGTATACATAACAGTCCACAATGAATATTACATCTTATCATGAAACATAGGAATGAGGTGCTATATCGAGTTTTGAGAAGCATTAGAACTCTATTGCTAATATACGTAGACATCTGCAAACTCTATTTCCTAGCAAGGAAATTTCGCACTTACACTCCACAGAAGTGAATACGAGGTAAACATAACATTACACAATGAATATTATATCTTATTACGAAACATAGAAATGAAATACGACATCTCGTTTTAAGAAGCATTAGTACTCTTTTCCTGTGATGCGTAGGCATCTGCAAACAATATTTCCTAGCAAGGAAGTGTCGCATTTACATTCTTTTGAAGTGAAATCGAGGTATACATGACACTTCGCAATGAATATTATATCTTATCATGAAACATAGGAATGGGGTGCTATATCGCGTTTTGAGAAGCATTAGAACTCTATTGCTAATATACGTAGACATCTGCAAACTCTATTTCCTAGCATGGACATGTCGCATTTACATCCTTTTGAAGTGAATACGAGGTATACATGACACTTCGCAATGAATATTATATCTTCTCATGAAACATAGTATTGAGATGCGATATCGCGTTTTAAGAAGCTTTAAAACTTTATTGCTGCGATACGTAGACATATGCAAACGCTATTTCCTAGCGCGGAAGTGTCGCATTTACATTCTTTTGAAGTGAATACGAGGTATACATGACACTTCGCAATGAATATTATATCTTATCATGAAACATAGAAGTGAAATGCGATATCGCGTATTAAGAAGCATTAGAACCCTATTGCTCCGATACGTAGACATCTGCAAACAATATTTCCTAGCAAGGAAGTGTCGCATTTACATTCTTTTGAAGTGAATACGAGGTATACATAACACTCCAAAATGAATATTATATCTCATCACGAAACATAGAAATGAAATGCGACATCTCGTTTTAAGAAGCAGTAGAAATCAATTACTACGATACGTAGACATCTGCAAACGCTATTTCCTAGCATGGAAATGACGCATTTACATTCTTTTGAAGTGAGTACGAGGTATAAATATCACTCCATAGTGAATATTATATTTTATCATGAATCATAGAAGTGAGATGCGATATCGCGTTCTAAGAAGCATTAGAACTCTATTGCTACGATTCGTAGACATCTGCAAACGCTATTTCCTAGCATGCAAGTGACGCATTTACATTCTTTTGAAATGAATACGAGGTATACATGACACTTCGCAATGAATATTATATCTTATCATGAAACATAGAAGTAAAATGCGATATCGGCGGTTTTATGAAGAATTAGAACCCTATTGCTACGATACGTAGACATCTGCAAACAATATTTCCTAGCAAGGACATGTCGCACTTACATTACACTGAAGTGAATACGAGGTATACATAACATTACACAATGAATATTATATCTTATTACGAAACATAGAAAAGAAATACGACATCTCGTTTAAGAAGCATTAGAACTCTATTGCTACGATACGTAGACATCTGCAAGCGCTATTTCCTAGCATTGAAGTGTCGCATTTACAATCATTTGAAGTGAATACGAGGTATACATATCACTCCATAGTGAATATTATATCTTATCATGAATCATAGAAGTGAAATGCGATATCGCGTTCTAAGAAGCATTAGAATTCTATTGCTACGATACGTAGCAATCTACAAACAATATTTCCTAGCAAGGAAGTGTCGCATTTACATTCTTTTGAAGTGAATACGAGGTATACATGACACTTCGCAATCAATATTATATCTGATCATGAAACATAGAAATGAGATGCGATATCTCGTTTTAAGAAGCATTAGAACCCTATTGCTACGATACGTAGACATCTGCAAACGCTACTTCCTAGCATGGAAGTGTCGCATTTACATTCTTTTGAAGCGAATACGAGGTATACATGACACTTCGCAATGAATATTATATCTTATCATGAAAACATAGAAGTGAGATGCGATATCGCGTTTTAAGAAGCATTAGAACCCTATTGCTACGATACGTAGACATCTGCAAACGCTACTTCCTAGCATGGAAGTGTCGCATTTACATTCTTGTGAAGTGAATACGAGGTATACATAACACTCCACAATGCATATTATATCTTATCACGAAACATAGAAATGGAATGCGGCATCTCGTTTAAGAAGCATTAGAACTCTATTGCTACGATTCGTAGACATCTGCAAACGCTATTTCCTAGCATGCAAGTGACGCATTTACATTCTTTTGAAGGAATACGAGGTATACTTGACACTTCGCAATGAATATTATATCTTATCATGAAACATGGAAGTAAAAATGCGATATCGCGTTTTAAGAAGAATTAGAACCTATTGCTACGATACGTAGACATCTGCAAACAATATTTCCTAGCAATTAAGTGTCGCATTTACATTCTTTTGAAGTGAATACGAGGTATACATAACACTCCAAAATGAATATTATATCTTATCACGAAACATAGAAATGAATGCGACATCTCGTTTAAGAAGCAGCAGAAATCTATTGCTACGATACGTAGACATCTGCAAACGCTATTTCCTAGCATGGAAATGACGCATTTACATTCTTTTGAAGTGAATACGAGGTATACATGACACTTCGCAATGAATATTATATCTGATCATGAAACATAGAAATGAAATGCGATATCTCGTTTTAAGAAGCATTAGAACTCTATTGCTACGATACGTAGACATCTGCAGACGCTATTTCCTAGCATGGAAGTGTCGCATTTACATTCATTTGAAGTGAATACGAGGTATACATAACACTCCACGATGAATATAGATCTTATCATGAAACATAGGAATGAGGTGCTATATCGCGTTTTGAGAAGCATTAGAACTCTATTGCTAATATACGTAGACATCTGCAAACTCTATTTCCTAGCAAGGACATGTCGCACTTACATTACACTGAAGTGAATACGAGGTATACATAACATTACACAATGAATATTATATCTTATTACGAAACATAGAAATGAAATACGACATCTCGTTTTAAGAAGCATTAGAACTCTATTGCTACGATACGTAGACATCTCCAAGCGCTATTTCCTAGCATTGAAGTGTCGCATTTACAATCATTTGAAGTGAATACGAGGTATACATATCACTCCATAGTGAATATTACATATTATCATGAATCATAGAAGTGAAATGCGATATCGCGTTCTAAGAAGCATTAGAACTCTATTGCTACGATACGTAGCAATCTACAAACAATATTTCCTAGCAAGGAAGTGTCGCATTTACATTCTTTTGAAGTGAATACGAGGTATACATGACACCTCGCAATGAATATTATATCTTATCATGAAACATAGAAGTGAAATGCGTTATCGCGTTTTAAGAAGCATTAGAACTCTATTGCTACGATACGTAGACATCTCCAAGCGCTACTTCCTAGCATGGAAGTGTCGCATTTACATTCTTTTGAAGTGAATACGAGGTATACATGACACTTCGCAATGAATATTATATCTTATCATGAAACATAGAAGTGAGATGCGATATCGCGTTTTAAGAAGCATTAGAACCCTATTGCTACGATACGTAGACATCTGCAAACGCTACTTCCTAGCATGGAAGTGTCGCATTTACATTCTTGTGAAGTGAATACGAGGTATACATAACACTCCACAATGAATATTACATCTTATCACGAATCATAGAAATGGAATGCGGCATCTCGTTTTAAGAAGCGTTAGATCTCTATTGCTACGAAACGTAGACATCTGCAAACGCTATTTCCTAGAAAGCAAGTGGCGCATTTACATTTATTTGAAGTGCAGACAAGGAAAACATAACACTTCGCAATGAATATTATATCTTATCATGAAACATAGAAATGGGATGCGATATCACGTTTTAAGAAGCAATAGAACTCTACTGCTTCGACACATAGACATCTGGAAAAGTAATTTCCTAGGAAGGAAGTGTCGATTTACATCCATTTGAAGAACAGGCGAGGTATACATGACACATCACAATGAATATTATAGCTTATCATGAAACATAGAAATGAAATGCGACATCGCGTTTTGAGTAGCATTAGAACACTACTGCTTTCGATACGTAGGCATCAGCAAACGCTATTTCCTAGCAAGGAAGTGTCGCGTTTACATTCTTTTGAAGTTCATACGAGGTATACATAACAGTCCACAATGAATATTACATCTTATCGTGAAACATAGGAATGAGGTGCTATATCGCGTTTTGAGAAGCATTAGAACTCTATTGCTAATATACGTAGACATCTGCAAACTCTATTTCCAAGCATGGACATGTCGCACTTACATTCCACTGAAGCGAATACGAGGAATACATAACACTCCACAATGAATATTATATCTTCTCATGAAACATAGCAGTGAGATGCGATATCGTGTTTTAAGAAGCATTAGAACTCTATTGCTACGATACGTAGACATCTGCAAAGTCTATTTACTAGCATGGAAGGGTCGCATTTACATTCTTTTGAAGTGGGTACGGGTATACATATCACTCCATAGTGAATATTATATCTTATCATGAAACATAGAAGTGAGATGCGATATCGCGTTCTAAGAAGCATTAGAACTCTATTGCTACGATTCGTAGACATCTGCAAACGCTATTTCCTAGCATGCAAGTGACGCATTTACATTCTTTTGAAGTGAATACGAGGTATACATGACACCTCGCAATGAATATTATATCTTATCATGAAACATAGAAGTGAAATGCGTTATCGCGTTTTAAGAAGCATTAGAACCCTATTGCTACGATACGTAGACATCTGCAAACAATATTTCCTAGCAAGGAAGTGTCGCATTTACATTCTTTTGAAGTGAATACGAGGTATACATAACACTCCAAAATGAATATTATATCTTATCACGAAACATAGAAATGAAATGCGACATCTCGTTTTAAGAAGCATTAGAACTCTATTGCTACGATACGTAGACATCTGCAAACGCTATTTCCTAGCATGGAAATGACGCATTTACATTCTTTTGAAGTGAGTACGAGGTATACATATCACTCCATAGTGAATATTATATCTTATCATGAATCATAGAAGTGAGATGCGATATCGCGTTCTAAGAAGCATTAGAACTCTATTGCTACGATTCGTAGACATCTGCAAACGCTATTTCCTAGCATGCAAGTGACGCATTTACATTCTTTTGAAGTGAATACGAGGTATACATGACACTTCGAAATGAATATTATATCTTATCATGAAACATAGAAGTGAAATGCGATATCGCGTTTTAAGAAGCATTAGAACCCTATTGCTACGATACGTAGACATCTGCAAACAATATTTCCTAGCAAGGAAGTGTCGCATTTACATTCTTTTGAAGTGAATACGAGGTATACATAACACTCCAAATGAACATTATATCTTATCACGAAACATATAAATGAAATGCGACATCTCGTTTTAAGAAGCAGTAGAAATCTATTGCTACGATACGTAGACATCTGCAAACGCTATTTCCTAGCATGGAAATGACGCATTTACATTCTTTTGAAGTGAGTACGAGGTATACATATCACTCCATAGTGAATATTATATCTTATCATGAATCATAGAAGTGAGATGCGATATCGCGTTCTAAGAAGCATTAGAACTCTATTGCTACGATTCGTAGACATCTGCAAACGCTATTTCCTAGCATGCAAGTGACGCATTTACATTCTTTTGAAGTGAATACGAGGTATACATGACACTTCGCAATGAATATTATATCTTATCATGAAACATAGAAGTAAAATGCGATATCTCGTTTTAAGAAGCATTAGAACCCTATTGCTACGATACGTAGACATCTGCAAACAATATTTCCTAGCAAGGAAGTGTCGCATTTACATTCTTTTGAAGTGAATACGAGGTATACATAACACTCCAAAATGAATATTATATTTTATCACGAAACATAGAAATGGAATGCGACATCTCGTTTTAAGAAGCAGTAGAAATCTATTGCTACGATACGTAGACATCTGCAAACGCTATTTCCTAGCATGGAAATGACGCATTTACATTCTTTTGAAGTGAATACGAGGTATACATGACACTTCGCAATGAATATTATATCTGATCATGAAACATAGAAATGAGATGCGATATCTCGTTTTAAGAAGCATTAGAACTCTATTGCTACGATACGTAGACATCTGCAAACTCTATTTCCTAGCAAGGACATGTCGCACTTACATTCCACTGAAGTGAATACGAGGTATACATAACATTACACAATGAATATTATATCTTATTACGAAACATAGAAATGAAATACGACATCTCGTTTTAAGAAGCATTAGAACTCTATTACTACGATACGTAGACATCTGTAAGCGCTATTTCCTAGCATTGAAGTGTCGCATTTACAATCATTTGAAGTGAATACCAGGTATACATATCACTCCATAGTGAATATTATATCTTATCATGAATCATAGAAGTGAGATGCGATATCGCGTTCTAAGAAGCATTAGAACTCTATTGCTACGATACGTAGCCATTTACAAACAATATTTCCTAGCAAGGAAGTGTCGCATTTACATTCTTGTGAAGTGAATACGAGGTATACATAACACTCCACAATGAATATTATATCCTATCACGAAACATAGAAATGGAATGCGGCATCTCGTTTTAAGAAGCGTTAGATCTCCATTGCTACGAAACGTAGACATCTGCAAACGCTATTTCCTAGAAAGCAAGTGGCGCATTTACATTTATTTGAAGTGTAGACAAGGAAAACATAACACTTAGCAATGAATATTATATCTTATCATGAAACATAGAAATGGGATGCGATATCACGTTTTAAGAAGCAATAGAACTCTACTGCTTCGACACATAGACATCTGGAAAAGTAATTTCCTAGGAAGGAAGTGTCGATTTACATCCATTTGAAGAATAGGCGAGGTATACATGTCACATCACAATGAATATTATAGCTTATCATGAAACATAGAAATCAAATGCGACATCGCGTTTTGAGTAGCATTAGAACACTACTGCTTTCGATACGTAGGCATCAGCAAACGCTATTTCCTAGCAAGGAAGTGTCGCGTTTACATTCTTTTGAAGTTCATACGAGGTATACATAACAGTCCACAATGAGTATTACATCTTATCGTGAAACATAGGAATGAGGTGCTATATCGAGTTTTGAGAAGCATTAGAACTCTATTGCTAATATACGTAGACATCTGCAAACTCTATTTCCTAGCAAGGAAATTTCGCACTTACATTCCACAGTAGTGAATACGAGGTAAACATAACATTACACAATGAATATTATATCTTCTCATGAAACATAGCAGTGAGATGCGATATCGCGTTTTAAGAAGCATTAAAACTCTATTTCTGCGATACGTAGACATCTGCAAACGCTATTTCCTAGCGCGGAAGTGTCGCATTTACATTCCTTTGAAGTGAATACGAGATATACATGACACTTCGCAATGAATATTATATCTTATCATGAAACATAGGAATGAGGTGCTATATCGCGTTTTGAGAAGCATTAGAACTCTATTGCTAATATACGTAGACATCTGCAAACTCTATTTCCAAGCATGGACATGTCGCACTTACATTCCACTGAAGCGAATACGAGGTATACATAACACTCCACAATGAATATTATATCTTCTCATGAAACATAGCAGTGAGATGCGATATCGCGTTCTAAGAAGCATTAGAACTCTATTGCTACGATACGTAGACATCTGCAAACGCTATTTCCTAGCATGGAAGTGTCGCATTTACATTCTTTTGAAGTGAATACGAGGTATACATAACACTCCAAAATGAACATTATATCTTATCACGAGACATAGAAATGAAATGCGACATCTCGTTTTAAGAAGCAGTAGAAATCTATTGCTACGATTCGTAGACATCTGCAAACGCTATTTCCTAGCATGCAAGTGACGCATTTACATTCTTTTGAAGTGAATACGAGGTATACATGACACTTCGCAATGAATATTATATCTTATCATGAAACATAGAAGTGAAATGCGATATCGCGTTTTAAGAAGCATTAGAACCCTATTGCTACGATACGTAGACATCTGCAAACAATATTTCCTAGCAAGGAAGTGTCGCATTTACATTCTTTTGAAGTGAATACGAGGTATACATAACACTCCAAAATGAACATTATATCTTATCACGAAACATAGAAATGAAATGCGACATCTCGTTTTAAGAAGCAGTAGAAATCTATTGCTACGATACGTAGACATCTGCAAACGCTATTTCCTAGCATGGAAATGACGCATTTACATTCTTTTGAAGAGAGTACGAGGTATACATATCACTCCATAGTGAATATTATATCTTATCATGAATCATAGAAGTGAGATGCGATATCGCGTTCTAAGAAGCATTAGAACTCTATTGCTACGATTCGTAGACATCTGCAAACGCTATTTCCTAGCATGCAAGTGACGCATTTACATTCTTTTGAAGTGAATACGAGGTATACATGACACTTCGCAATGAATATTATATCTTATCATGAAACATAGAAGTAAAATGCGATATCTTGTTTTAAGAAGCATTAGAACCCTATTGCTACGATACGTAGACATCTGCAAACAATATTTCCTAGCAAGGAAGTGTCGCATTTACATTCTTTTGAAGTGAATACGAGGTATACATAACACTCCAAAATGAATATTATATCTTATCACGAAACATAGAAATGGAATGCGACATCTCGTTTTAAGAAGCAGTAGAAATCTATTGCTACGATACGTAGACATCTGCAAACGCTATTTCCTAGCATGGAAATGACGCATTTACATTCTTTTGAAGAGAGTACGAGGTATACATATCACTCCATAGTGAATATTATATCTTATCATGAATCATAGAAGTGAGATGCGATATCGCGTTCTAAGAAGCATTAGAACTCTATTGCTACGATTCGTAGACATCTGCAAACGCTATTTCCTAGCATGCAAGTGACGCATTTACATTCTTTTGAAGTGAATACGAGGTATACATGACACTTCGCAATGAATATTATATCTTATCATGAAACATAGAAGTAAAATGCGATATCTCGTTTTAAGAAGCATTAGAACCCTATTGCTACGATACGTAGACATCTGCAAACAATATTTCCTAGCAAGGAAGTGTCGCATTTACATTCTTTTGAAGTGAATACGAGGTATACATAACACTCCAAAATGAATATTATATCTTATCACGAAACATAGAAATGGAATGCGACATCTCGTTTTAAGAAGCAGTTGAAATCTATTGCTACGATACGTAGACATCTGCAAACGCTATTTCCTAGCATGGAAGGGTCGCATTTACATTCTTTTGAAGTGAGTACGGGTATACATATCACTCCATAGTGAATATTATATCTTATCATGAATCATAGAAGTGAGATGCGATATCGCGTTCTAAGAAGCATTAGAACTCTATTGCTACGATTCGTAGACATCTGCAAACGCTATTTCCTAGCATGCAAGTGACGCATTTACATTCTTTTGAAGTGAATACGAGGTATACATGACACTTCGCAATGAATATTATATCTTATCATGAAACATAGAAGTGAAATGCGATATCGCGTTTTAAGAAGCATTAGAACCCTATTGCTACGATACGTAGACATCTGCAAACAATATTTCCTAGCGAGGAAGTGTCGCATTTACATTCACTTGAAGTGATTACGAGGTATACATAACACTCCACAATGAATATTATATCTTATCATGAAACATAGGAATGAGGTGCTATATCGCGTTTTGAGAAGCATTAGAACTCTATTGCTAATATACGTAGACATCTTCAAACTCTATTTCCTAGCAAGGACATGTCCCACTTACATTCCACTGAAGTGAATACGAGGTATACACAACATTACACTATGAATATTATATCTTATTACGAAACATAGAAATGAAATACGACATCTCGTTTTAAGAAGCATTAGAACTCTATTGCTACGATACGTAGACATCTGCAAGCGCTATTTCCTAGCATTGAAGTGTCGCATTTACAATCATTTGAAGTGAATACGAGGTATACATATCACTCCATAGTGAATATTATATCTTATCATGAATCATAGAAGTGAGATGCGATATCGCGTTCTAAGAAGCATTAGAACTCTATTGCTACGATACGTAGACATCTACAAACAATATTTCCTAGCAAGGAAGTGTCGCATTTACATTCTTTTGAAGTGAATACGAGGTATACATGACACTTCGCAATGAATATTATAACTTATCACGAAACATAGAAATGAGATGCGATATCGCGATCTAAAAGGCATAAGAATTCTATTGCTACGAAACGTAGGCATCTGCAGACGGTATTTCCTAGCAAGGAATAGTCGCATTTACATTATTTTGAAGTGAATACGAGGTATACATGTCACTTCGCAATGAATATTATAACTTATCATGAAACATAGGATTGTGATGCGATATCGCGTTGTAAGAGGCATTAGAACACTGTTGCTTCGATACGTAGACATCTGCAAACGCTATTTCCTAGCAAGGAAGTGTCGCACTTACATTCTTTTGAAGTGAATACGAGGTATACATGACACTTCGGAATGAATATTATAACTTATCACGAAACATAGAAATAAGATGCGATATCTCCATCTAAGAAGCATTAGAATTCTATTGCTACAATACGTAGGCATCTGCAAACGCTATTTCCTAGCAAGCAATAGGCGCATTCACATTCTTTTGAAGAGAATACGAGGTATACATGACACATCGCAATGAATATTATATCTTATCACGATATATAGAAATGAGATGCGACATCGCGATTTAAGTAGCACTAGAACACCATTGCCTCGATGCGGAGATATCTGAATACGCTATTTCCCAGTAAGGAAGTGTCGCATTTACATTCGTTTGGAGTGAATACGAGGTATACATGACACTTCGCAATGAATATTACATCTTATAATGAAGCATAGAAATGAGATGCGATATCGCGATTTAAGTAGCATTAGAACTCTTTTGCTACGATACGTAGACATCTGCAAACGCTATTTTCTAGGATGGAAACGTCGCATTTACATTCTTTTGAAGTGAATACGAGGTATACATGACACTTCGCAATGAATATTATATCTTATCACGAAATATAGAAATGAGATGCGATATCGCGATTTAAGTAGCATTAGACATCTATTGCTATGATACGTGGACATATGAATACGCTATTTCCTAGCAAGGAAGTGTCGCATTTACATTCTTGTGAAGTGAATACGAGGTATACATAACACTCCACAATGAATATTATATCTTATCACGATACATAGAAATGGAATGCGGCATCTCGTTTTAAGAAGCGTTAGATCTCCATTGCTACGAAACGTAGACATCTGCAAACGCTATTTCCTAGAAAGCAAGTGGCGCATTTACATTTATTTGAAGTGTAGACAAGGAAAACATAACACTTAGCAATGAATATTATATCTTATCATGAAACATAGAAATGGGATGCGATATCACGTTTTAAGAAGCAATAGAACTCTACTGCTTCGACACATAGACATCTGGAAAAGTAATTTCCTAGGAAGGAAGTGTCGATTTACATCCATTTGAAGAATAGGCGAGGTATACATGACACATCACAATGAATATTATAGCTTATCATGAAACATAGAAATGAAATGCGACATCGCGTTTTGAGTAGCATTAGAACACTACTGCTTTCGATAGGTAGGCATCAGCAAACGCTATTTCCTAGCAAGGAAGTGTCGCGTTTACATTCTTTTGAAGTTCATACGAGGTATACATAACAGTCCACAATGAGTATTACATCTAATCGTGATACATAGGAATGAGGTGCTATATCGAGTTTTGAGAAGCATTAGAACTCTATTGCTAATATACGTAGACATCTGCAAACTCTATTTCCTTGCAAGGAAATTTCGCACTTACATTCCACAGAAGTGAATACGAGGTAAACATAACATTACACAATGAATATTATATCTTCTCATGAAACATAGCAGAGAGATGCGATATCGCGTTTTAAGAAGCATTAAAACTCTATTTCTGCGATACGTAGACATCTGCAAACGCTATTTCCTAGCATGGAAGTGTCGCATTTACATTCTTTTGAAGTGAATACGAGATATACATGACACTTCGCAATGAATATTATATCTTATCATGAAACATAGGAATGAGGTGCTATATCGCGTTTTGAGAAGCATTAGAACTCTATTGCTACGATACGTAGACATCTGCAAAGTCTATTTCCTAGCATGAAAGGGTCGCATTTACATTCTTTTGAAGAGAGTACGAGGTATACATATCACTCCATAGTGAATATTATATCTTATCATGATAGATAGAATTTCGATGCGATATCGCGTTCTAAGAAGCATTAGAAATTTATTGCCTCGATGCGTAGACATCTGCAGACGCTATTTCCTAGCATGGAAGTGTCGCATTTACATTCTTTTGAATTGAATACGAGATATACATGACACTTCGCAATGAATATTATATCTTATCGCGAAACATAGAAATGAGATGCGATATCGCGATTTAAGTAGCATAAGAAATCTATTGCTATGATACGTAGACATATGAATACGCTATTTCCTAGCAAGGAAGTGTCGCATTTACATTCGTTTGGAGTGAATACGAGGTGTACATGACACTTCGCAATGAATATTACATCTTATCACGAAACATAGAAATGAGATGCGGTATCGCGATTTAAGAAGCACTAGGACCCTTTTGCTACGATAAGTAGACATCTGCAAACGATATTCCCAAGGATGGAAACGTCGCATTTACATCCGTTTGGAGTGAATACGAAGTATACATGACACTTCGCAATGAATATGATATCTTATCATGAAGCATAGAAATGAGATGCGATATCGCGTTTTGAGTAGAACTACAACTCTATTGCTACGATACGTAGGCATCTGCAAACGCTATTTCCTAGCAAGGAATAGTCGCATTTACATTCTTTTGAAGTGAATACGAGGTATACATGACACTTCGCAATGAATATTACATCTTATCACGATACATAGAAGTGAGATGCGATATCGCGTTTTAAGAAGCATTAGAGCACTATTGCATCGATACGTAGACACCTGCAAATGCCATTTCCCAGCAAGGAAGTATCGCATTTACATTCATTTGAAGTGAATACGAGGTATAAGTGACACTTCGCAATGAATATTATATCTTATCATGAAACATTGAAATGAGACGCGATATGGCGCTTTAAGAAGCATTAGTACTCTTTTGCTACGATACGTAGACATCTGCAAACGCTATTTCCTAGGATGGAAACGTCGTATTTACATTCTTTTGAAGTGAATACGAGGTATACATGACACTTCGGAATGAATATTATAACTTATCACGAAACGTAGAAATAGAATGCGATATCTCCATCTAAGAAGCATTAGAATTCTATTGCTACAATACGTAGGCATCTGCAAACGCTATTTCCTAGCAAGCAATAGTCGCATTAACATTCTTTTGAAGAGAATACGAGGTATACATGACACATCGCAATGAATATTATATCTTATCACGAAATATAGAAATGAGATGCGACATCGCGATTTAAGTAGCATTAGAACCCTATTGCCTCGATGCGGAGATATCTGAATACGCTATTTCCCAGTAAGGAAGTGTCGCATTTACATTCGTTTGGAGTGAATACGAGGTATACATGACACTTCGCAATGAATATTATATCTTATAATGAAGCATAGAAATGAGATGCGATATCGCGATTTAAGTAGCATTAGAACTCTTTTGCTACGATACGTAGACATCTGCAAACGCTATTCTCTAGGATGGAAACGTCGCATTTACATTCTTTTGAAGTGAATACGAGGTATACATGACGCGTTGCAATCAATATTATATCATATCATGAAGCATAGAAATGAGATGCGATATCGCGTTTTGAGAAACATTTGAACTCTATTGCTAAGTTTCGTAGACATCTGCAAACGCTATTTCCTAGGATGGAAGTGTCGCATTTATATTCTTTTGAAGTGAATTCGAGGTGTATATGACACTTCGCAATGAATATTATATCTTATCACGAAACATATAAATGAGATGCGATATCGCGATCTAAGAAGCATTATATCTATATTGCTACGATAAGTAGACATCTGCAAACAGTACTTCCTAGCAAGCAGCAGTCGCATTTACATTCTTTTGAATTGAATACGAGGTATACGTGACACATCGCAATGAATATTATATCCTATCACGAAACATAGAAATGAGATGCGATATCGCGATTTAAGTAGCATTAGAACTCTATTGCTACGATACATAGACATCTGCAAACTCTATTTCCTGGCAAGCAATAGTCGCATTTACTTTCTTTTGAATTGAATACGACGTGTACATGACATTTCGCAATGAATGTTATATCTCATCACGAAACATATAAATGGGAAGCGATATCGCGATTTAAGTAGCATTAGAACTCTATTGCTACGATACGTAGGCATCTGAATACGCTATTTCCTAGCAAGGAAGTGTCGGAATTACATTCGTTTGGAGAGAAGACGAGGTATACATGACACTTCCCAATGAATATTATATCTTATCATGAAACATAGAAATCAGATACGATATCGCGTTTAAGAAGCATTAGAACTCTATTGCTTCAATACGTAGACACCTAGAAGTGTATTTCCTAGCAAGGAAGTGTGGCCTTTACATTCTTTTGGAGTGTAGACGAGGTATACGTGGCACTTCGCTATGAATATTATATCTTATCTTGAAACATAGTATTGTGATGCGATATCGCGTTTAATGTAGCATTCGAACTCTATTGCTTCGGTACGTAGACATCTGGAAACGCATTTCCTAGCTACGTAGTGTGGCATTTGCTTTCTTATGAAGTTCTGACGAGGTATACACAGCACTTCGCAATGAATATTATACCTTATCATGAAACATAGGAGTGAGATGCGATATCGCGTTTTAAGAAGCACTAGAACTCTATTGCCACGATACGTAAACATCTGCAAACGCTATTTCCTTGCAAGGGTGTGTCGCAACTGCATTCATTTAATGTGAATTCAAGGTATACATAACACCGCACAATGAATATTATATCTTATCATGAAACATAGAAATGAGATACGATATCGTGTATTACGAAGCATTAGAACTCTATTGTTTCGATACGTAGACATCTGGAAACGCTATTTCCTAGAAAGGAAGTGTCGCATTTACATTCTTTTGAAGTGAATACGAGGTGTACATAACACTCCACAATGAATATTATGTCTTATCATGAAACATAGAAATAGGAAGCGATATCCCGTTCTAAGAAGCATTAGATATCTGTTGCTTCGATACGGAGACATCTGCAGTCGCTATTTCCTAGTAAGGAAGTGTCGCATTTACATTCTTTTGAAGTGAATACGAGGTGTCACGTCCGGCGAAACTATTTTCCGTTGCTCCGGAGGCTTTACGACACGAGCCTATTTTTCGGTAATTCGGTCCGCGGGAACGCGTTTAGCCCGGGTCCGACAATTTCGGCTGACGCGACACTAGCGAAAACACTCGCGATAATAAGGGAATGACCCTACCTTTCGATGACTTCTCTCTCGATTTGTACTTAGAAACGGCGTGGAGGATCGTTCGCTGGGATCGTAGCGGATTTCGTTCTGTTGGCTGCTACGGAAATCTCGATCAGTCGCCAGCGAAGAAGAGGACGGCGGTCGGAAGTTTGCGATGATGCTGAATGTGGCATAATCGGCGTGATGCGTCGTGGTGTCTGGATCGGAAGCGTCGACGGTCGCTTCGAAAAGCGGCGTCTGGACTGGTGCGAAGGCAGGTCGCTGGTATACGAGGACTCTCGGGACGCCCTCCAAATATTCAGGCACAAGTGATCGTATGAAATTCTTCCTACTCGCACGTCGCGTTCTTCGCAAACCGGAAGCACGATTCATTCACCAGGTTTTTCTGTACTTTCGACTAAGATCTGAAGGATAGGCGGCGGTCTCAACGTCACAAAGCCGATTTCCATACTCCTTCAATTTTATGAGGAGCAACACCAGTGGTATGGAGAACCCGTGGAAGAATTCGTAGTTAAATGTAATGTTAAAAGTACAACTAGTATTGTAAACACTTGATAAAATTAATGGATGTGGAAATAGTAGACTTGGTAAAAGAACTTGTACTTGGATATAGTAAAAGTAAGAATAAAATATATTCTAGGTTTAAAGTATACAAGAACTGGAATTATTCTAAGACTAAGACTAAGTTAAAATGGAAATAGAAATACGATGCCTGAACCCCACATTGAGGTGGCTAACGATCTAGAACTAGAGATTTCGACTCCTCGGTAGGAGTTCTCGAGTCAGAGTGTGTGCTCTGGGGACGCGTCTCTGACCTCCTCGGTTCGCGGGGCGCTACAGTCGCGGAGGATCGCGGTAGGGAGATCGCGGTCCCGCGAGTGGGGGACTCGAGTCTCGAGGCGGAGAGCGCGCGGTCCAGCGAATGGGGACTCGCGGCTCGTGGTGGGGCTAGCGGCGCATGCCGCTGGCCGGACGCATCTTACTTAGTGTAACTTAGATCCAGGAATTGTTATATATGCGTCATGATATGGTATGTATGTCCTAGCTTAGAAGTAATATATAGGATCTAGCAGATCCTGTTCCCGGAATTGGAAAAGACCCCATTCAGGTTATGGGCTGCGGCTACGTCTTCCTGCAGGACGGAATCCTCGGTGCGAGGGAGATAGGGCTGCCCGTCCTTGGTGCGGGCGAGACAGGTATACTCGGTGGTGCGAGCGAGACACTGGTGCCCGGTACGAGCGAGACAGGTCTACTCGGCGGTGCGAGTGAGGCAGCCGAACTCGGTGTGAGTGAACGCGTGCAGGTATGCGCTCGCGAACACTTCCAGTTGCTGATTCAGCAGGCGAGTTTGGCTGGTTGCATGCGTCCACGGGTTGATGCTAGGGGGTGCGAGGAGGTTCCTTTCGAGGAAATTACGTTCCCAGATATCTCTGTATCGAAGCTATAGAGTACTAATGCCCCTTAAATCGCGATATCGCAACTCATTTCAATGTTTCGTGATAAGGTATAATATTCATTGCGAAGTGTCATGTATAGCTCGTATTCACTTCAAAGGAATGTAAATGCGACACTTCCTTGCTAAGAAGTAACGTTTCCTGATGTCTATGCATTGAAACAATAGATTTCTTATGCCTCTTAAAACGGGATATCGCATCTCATTTCTATGTTTCATGACAAGATATAATATTCATTGCGAAGTGTCACGTTTTCCTCGTATTCACTTCAAAAGAATGTAAATGCGACACATCCCTCCTAGGAAATAGCGATTGCAGATGTCTACGTATCGTATCAATAGAGATCTAATGCATCTTAAAACGAAATATCGCATCTCGTTTCTATGTTTCATGATAAGATATAATATTCATTGCGAAGTGTCATGTATGGCTCGTATGTACTTCAAAAGAATGTAAATGCCACACTGCCTTGATAAGAAGTAGCGTTTGCAGATGTCTACGTATCGTAGCAATAGACTTCTTGTGCTGCTTAAATCGCGATATCGCAACTCATTTCTATGATTCGTGATAAGTTATAATATTCATTGCGAAATGTCACGTATACCTCGTATTCACTTCAAAAAACAGTAAATGCGGCACATCCATGCTAGGAAATAGCATTTGCATATGTCTACGTACCGTAGCAATAGAGTTCTAATCCTGCTTAAAACGCCATATCGCATCTCACTTCTATGTTTCATGATAAGGTATAATATTCATTGCGAAGTGTCACGTACACCTCCTATTCACTTCAAAAGATTGTAAATGCGACGCTTCCTCGCTAGGAAATAGCGTTTGCAAATGTCTACGTATCGTAGCAATAGAGATCTAATGTATCTTAAAACGAGATGTCGCATCTCGTTTCTATGTTTCATGATAAGATACAATATTCATTGCGAAGTGTCATGTACACCTCGTATTCACTACAAAAGAATGTAAATGCGACACTTCCTTGCTAGGAAATAGCGTTTGCAGATGTCTACGTGTCGTAGCAACAGAGTTCTAATGCTTCATAAATCGCGATATCGCATTTCATTCCTATGTTTCGTAGTAAGGTATAATATTCATTGCGAAGTGACATGTATGCCTCTTATTCACTTCGTAAGAATGTAAATGCGACACTTCCTTCCTAGGAAATAGCGTTTCCAGATATCTACGTACCGTAGCAATGGATTTCTGGTGCTTCTTAAAACGTGATATCGCATCACATTTCTATGTTTCATGACAAGATATAATATTCATTGCGAAGTGTCATGTATAGCTCGTATTCACTTCAAAAGAATGAAAACGCGACACTTCCTTGCTAGGAAATAGCGTTTGCAGATGTCTACGTATCGTAACAATACAGATGTAATGCATCTTAAGACGAGATGTCGCATCTCGTTTCTATGTTTCATGATAAGATATAATATTCATTGCGAAGTGTCATGTATGGCTCGTATGTACTTCAAAAGAATGTAAATGCCACACTTCCTTGCTAAGAAGTAGCGTTTGCAGATGTCTACGTATCGTAGCAATAGACTTCTTGTGCTGCTTAAATCGCGATATCGCAACTCATTCCTATGTTTCATGATAAGGTTTAATATTCATTGCGAAGTGTCACGTACACCTCCCATTCACTTCAAAAGAATGTAAATGCGACACTTCCTTGCATGGAAATAGCGTTTGCAGATGTCTACGTAACGTAGCAATCGTGTTCTAATGCTTCATAAAACGCGATATCGCATCTCATTTCTATGTTTCATGATAAGACATAATATCCATTGCGAAATGTGATGTAAACGTCGTATTGGCATCAAAAGAATGTAAATGCGACACTTCCTTGCTGGGAATTAGCGTTTCCAGATGTCTACGTATCGAAACAATAGAGTTCTAATGCTTCTTAAAACGAGATGTCGCATCTCATTTTTCTGTTTCACGATAAGATATAATATTCATTGCGAAGTGTCATGTATAGCTCGTATTCACTTCAAAAGAATGTAAATGCGACACTTCCTTGCTAGGAATTAGCGTTTGCAGATGTCTGCGTATCGTAGCAATAGAGTTCTAGTGCTTCTTAAAACGCGATATCGCATCACACACCTATGTTCCATGATAAGGTATGATATTCATTGCGAAGTGTCGTGTATACCTCGTATTCACATCAAAAGAATGTAAATGCGACACTTCCTTGCTAGGAAATAGCGTTTGCAAATGTCTACGTATCGGAGCAATAGGGTTCTAATGCTTCATAAAACGCGATATCGCATCTCACTTCTATGTTTCGTGATAAGCTATAATATTCATTCCGATGTGACATGTATACCTCGAATTCACTTCGAAAGAATGTATATGCGACACTTCCATGCTAGGAAATAGCGTTTGCAGATGTCTCCGCATCGAGGCCATAGAGTTCTAATGCTTCTCACAACGCGATATCGCATCTCTCTTCTATGTTTCATGATAAGATATGGTACTCATTGCGATGTGTCATGTATACCTCGTACTCACTTCAAAAGAATGTATATGCGACTATTGTTTTCTAGAAAATAGCGTTTGCAGATGTCTACGTATCGTAGCAATAGAGTTCTAATGCTTCTTAGATCGCGATATCGCATTTCATTCCTATGTTTCGTAGTAAGGTATAATATTCATTGCGAAGTGACATGTATGCCTCTTATTCACTTCGTAAGAATGTAAATGCGACACTTCCTTCCTAGGAAATAGCGTTTCCAGATATCTACGTACCGTAGCAATGGATTTCTGGTGCTTCTTAAAACGTGATATCGCATCACATTTCTATGTTTCATGACAAGATATAATATTCATTGCGAAGTGTCATGTATAGCTCGTATTCACTTCAAAAGAATGAAAACGCGACACTTCCTTGCTAGGAAATAGCGTTTGCAGATGTCTACGTATCGTAACAATACAGATCTAATGCATCTTAAGACGAGATGTCGCATCTCGTTTCTATGTTTCATGATAAGATATAATATTCATTGCGAAGTGTCATGTATGGCTCGTATGTACTTCAAAAGAATGTAAATGCCACACTTCCTTGCTAAGAAGTAGCGTTTGCAGATGTCTACGTATCGTAGCAATAGACTTCTTGTGCTGCTTAAATCGCGATATCGCAACTCATTCCTATGTTTCATGATAAGGTATAATATTCATTGCGAAGTGTCACGTACACCTCCCATTCACTTCAAAAGAATGTAAATGCGACACTTCCTTGCATGGAAATAGCGTTTGCAGATGTCTACGTAACGTAGCAATCGTGTTCTAATGCTTCATAAAACGCGATATCGCATCTCATTTCTATGTTTCATGATAAGACATAATATCCATTGCGAAATGTGATGTAAACGTCGTATTGGCATCAAAAGAATGTAAATGCGACACTTCCTTGCTGGGAATTAGCGTTTCCAGATGTCTACGTATCGAAACAATAGAGTTCTAATGCTTCTTAAAACGAGATGTCGCATCTCATTTTTCTGTTTCACGATAAGATATAATATTCATTGCGAAGTGTCATGTATAGCTCGTATTCACTTCAAAAGAATGTAAATGCGACACTTCCTTGCTAGGAATTAGCGTTTGCAGATGTCTGCGTATCGTAGCAATAGAGTTCTAGTGCTTCTTAAAACGCGATATCGCATCACACACCTATGTTCCATGATAAGGTATGATATTCATTGCGAAGTGTCGTGTATACCTCGTATTCACATCAAAAGAATGTAAATGCGACACTTCCTTGCTAGGAAATAGCGTTTGCAAATGTCTACGTATCGGAGCAATAGGGTTCTAATGCTTCATAAAACGCGATATCGCATCTCACTTCTATGTTTCGTGATAAGCTATAATATTCATTCCGATGTGACATGTATACCTCGAATTCACTTCGAAAGAATGTATATGCGACACTTCCATGCTAGGAAATAGCGTTTGCAGATGTCTCCGCATCGAGGCCATAGAGTTCTAATGCTTCTCACAACGCGATATCGCATCTCTCTTCTATGTTTCATGATAAGATATGGTACTCATTGCGATGTGTCATGTATACCTCGTACTCACTTCAAAGGAATGTATATGCGACTATTGTTTTCTAGAAAATAGCGTTTGCAGATGTCTACGTATCGTAGCAATAGAGTTCTAATGCTTCTTAGATCGCGATATCGCATCTCATTTCTATGTTTCGTGATAAGATATAATATTCATTGCGAAGTGTCATGTACACCTCGTATTCAATTCAAAAGAAACTAAATGCGACTATTGCTTGCTAGGAAATAGCGTTTGCAGATGTCTACGTATCGTAGCAATAAAGTCCTAATGCAACTTAAATCGCGATATCGCTTTCCATTTACATGATTCGTGATAAGATATAATATTCATTGCGAAATGTAACGTATACCTCGTATTCACTTCAAAAGAGTGTAAGTGCGAAACTTCCATGCTAGGAAATAGCGTTTTGCAGATATCTCCGCATCGAGGCAATAGAGTTCTAATGCTTCTTAGAACGCGATATCGCATCTCATTTCTATGTTTCGTGATGAGATATAATACTCATTGCGAAGTGTCATGTATACCTCGTATTCACTTCAAAAGAATGTAAATGCGACTATTGCTTGCTAGGAAATAGCGTTGGCAGAAGTCTACGTATCGTAGCATGAGCGTTCTAATGCCTCTCAAAACGCGATATCGCATCTCAATTCTATGCTTCATGATAAGATATAATATTCATTGCGAAGTGTCATGTATACCTCGTATTCACTTCAAAGGAATGTAAATGCGACTATTGCTTGCTAGGAAATAGCGTTTGCAGATGTCTACGTATCGTAGCAATAGAGTTCTAATGCTACTTAAATCGCGAAATCGCATCTCATTTATATGTTTCGTGATAAGATATAATTTTCATTGCGAAGTGTCATGTATACCTCGTATTCACTTCAAAAGATTGTAAATGCGACTATTGCTTGCTAGGAAATAGCGTTTGCAGATGTCTACGTATCGTAGCAATAGAGTTCTAATGCTACTTAAATCGCGAAATCGCATCTCATTTATATGTTTCGTGATAAGATATAATTTTCATTGCGAAGTGTCATGTATACCTCGTATTCACTTCAAAAGAATGTAAATGCGACTACTCCTTGCTAGGAAATAGCGTTTGCAGATGCCCACGCATCGTAGCAATAGAGTTGTAGTGCTTCTCAAAACGCGATATTGCATCCCATTCCTATGCTTCATGATAAGATATAATATTCATTGCGAAGTGTCATGTATACCTCATATTCACTCCAAACGAATGTAAATGCGACACTTCCTAGCTAGGAAATAGCGTATTCAGATGTCTACGTATCGTAGCAATAGATTTCTAAAGCTACATAAATCGCGATTTCGCATCTCATTTCTATGTTTCGTGATAAGATATAATATTCATTGCGAAGTGTCATGTATACCTCGTATTCACTTCAAAAGAATGTAAATGCGACTATTGCTTGCTAGGAAATAGCGTTTGCAGAAGTCTACGTATCGTAGCAATAGCGTTCTAATGCTTCTTAAAACGCGATATCGCATTTCTCTTCTATGTCTCATGATAAGATATAATATTCATTGCGAAGTGTCATGTACACCTCGTATTCACTTCAAAAGAATGTAAATGCGACTATTGCTTGCTAGGAAATAGCATTTGCAGATGTCTACGTATCGTAGCGATAGAGTTCTAATGCTACTTAAATCGCGATTTCGCCCCCCATTTCTATGTTTCGTGATAAAATATAATATTCACTGCGAAGTGTCGTGTATACCCCGTATTCACATCAAAAGAATGTAAGTGCGACACTTCCATGCTAGGAAATAGCGTTTGCAGATGTCTGCGCATCGAAGCCATAGATTTCTAATGCTTCTTAAAACGCGATATCGCATCTCTCTTCTATGTTTCATGATAAGATATAATATTCATTGAGAAGTGTCATGTATACCTCGAATTCACGTCAAAAGAATGTACATGCGACTATTGCTTGCTAGGAAATAGCGTCTGCAGATGTCTACGTATCGTAACAATACAGATCTAATGCATCTTAAGACGAGATGTCGCATCTCGTTTCTATGTTTCATGATAAGATATAATATTCATTGCGAAGTGTCATGTATGGCTCGTATGTACTTCAAAAGAATGTAAATGCCACACTTCCTTGCTAAGAAGTAGCGTTTGCAGATGTCTACGTATCGTAGCAATAGACTTCTTGTGCTGCTTAAATCGCGATATCGCAACTCATTCCTATGTTTCATGATAAGGTATAATATTCATTGCGAAGTGTCACGTACACCTCCCATTCACTTCAAAAGAATGTAAATGCGACACTTCCTTGCATGGAAATAGCGTTTGCAGATGTCTACGTAACGTAGCAATCGTGTTCTAATGCTTCATAAAACGCGATATCGCATCTCATTTCTATGTTTCATGATAAGACATAATATCCATTGCGAAATGTGATGTAAACGTCGTATTGGCATCAAAAGAATGTAAATGCGACACTTCCTTGCTGGGAATTAGCGTTTCCAGATGTCTACGTATCGAAACAATAGAGTTCTAATGCTTCTTAAAACGAGATGTCGCATCTCATTTTTCTGTTTCACGATAAGATATAATATTCATTGCGAAGTGTCATGTATAGCTCGTATTCACTTCAAAAGAATGTAAATGCGACACTTCCTTGCTAGGAATTAGCGTTTGCAGATGTCTGCGTATCGTAGCAATAGAGTTCTAGTGCTTCTTAAAACGCGATATCGCATCACACACCTATGTTCCATGATAAGGTATGATATTCATTGCGAAGTGTCGTGTATACCTCGTATTCACATCAAAAGAATGTAAATGCGACACTTCCTTGCTAGGAAATAGCGTTTGCAAATGTCTACGTATCGGAGCAATAGGGTTCTAATGCTTCATAAAACGCGATATCGCATCTCACTTCTATGTTTCGTGATAAGCTATAATATTCATTCCGATGTGACATGTATACCTCGAATTCACTTCGAAAGAATGTATATGCGACACTTCCATGCTAGGAAATAGCGTTTGCAGATGTCTCCGCATCGAGGCCATAGAGTTCTAATGCTTCTCACAACGCGATATCGCATCTCTCTTCTATGTTTCATGATAAGATATGGTACTCATTGCGATGTGTCATGTATACCTCGTACTCACTTCAAAAGAATGTATATGCGACTATTGTTTTCTAGAAAATAGCGTTTGCAGATGTCTACGTATCGTAGCAATAGAGTTCTAATCCTTCTTAGATCGCGATATCGCATTTCATTCCTATGTTTCGTAGTAAGGTATAATATTCATTGCGAAGTGACATGTATGCCTCTTATTCACTTCGTAAGAATGTAAATGCGACACTTCCTTCCTAGGAAATAGCGTTTCCAGATATCTACGTACCGTAGCAATGGATTTCTGGTGCTTCTTAAAACGTGATATCGCATCACATTTCTATGTTTCATGACAAGATATAATATTCATTGCGAAGTGTCATGTATAGCTCGTATTCACTTCAAAAGAATGAAACCGCGACACTTCCTTGCTAGGAAATAGCGTTTGCAGATGTCTACGTATCGTAACAATACAGATCTAATGCATCTTAAGACGAGATGTCGCATCTCGTTTCTATGTTTCATGATAAGATATAATATTCATTGCGAAGTGTCATGTATGGCTCGTATGTACTTCAAAAGAATGTAAATGCCACACTTCCTTGCTAAGAAGTAGCGTTTGCAGATGTCTACGTATCGTAGCAATAGACTTCTTGTGCTGCTTAAATCGCGATATCGCAACTCATTCCTATGTTTCATGATAAGGTATAATATTCATTGCGAAGTGTCACGTACACCTCCCATTCACTTCAAAAGAATGTAAATGCGACACTTCCTTGCATGGAAATAGCGTTTGCAGATGTCTACGTAACGTAGCAATCGTGTTCTAATGCTTCATAAAACGCGATATCGCATCTCATTTCTATGTTTCATGATAAGACATAATATCCATTGCGAAATGTGATGTAAACGTCGTATTGGCATCAAAAGAATGTAAATGCGACACTTCCTTGCTGGGAATTAGCGTTTCCAGATGTCTACGTATCGAAACAATAGAGTTCTAATGCTTCTTAAAACGAGATGTCGCATCTCATTTTTCTGTTTCACGATAAGATATAATATTCATTGCGAAGTGTCATGTATAGCTCGTATTCACTTCAAAAGAATGTAAATGCGACACTTCCTTGCTAGGAATTAGCGTTTGCAGATGTCTGCGTATCGTAGCAATAGAGTTCTAGTGCTTCTTAAAACGCGATATCGCATCACACACCTATGTTCCATGATAAGGTATGATATTCATTGCGAAGTGTCGTGTATACCTCGTATTCACATCAAAAGAATGTAAATGCGACACTTCCTTGCTAGGAAATAGCGTTTGCAAATGTCTACGTATCGGAGCAATAGGGTTCTAATGCTTCATAAAACGCGATATCGCATCTCACTTCTATGTTTCGTGATAAGCTATAATATTCATTCCGATGTGACATGTATACCTCGAATTCACTTCGAAAGAATGTATATGCGACACTTCCATGCTAGGAAATAGCGTTTGCAGATGTCTCCGCATCGAGGCCATAGAGTTCTAATGCTTCTCACAACGCGATATCGCATCTCTCTTCTATGTTTCATGATAAGATATGGTACTCATTGCGATGTGTCATGTATACCTCGTACTCACTTCAAAGGAATGTATATGCGACTATTGTTTTCTAGAAAATAGCGTTTGCAGATGTCTACGTATCGTAGCAATAGAGTTCTAATGCTTCTTAGATCGCGATATCGCATCTCATTTCTATGTTTCGTGATAAGATATAATATTCATTGCGAAGTGTCATGTACACCTCGTATTCAATTCAAAAGAAACTAAATGCGACTATTGCTTGCTAGGAAATAGCGTTTGCAGATGTCTACGTATCGTAGCAATAAAGTCCTAATGCAACTTAAATCGCGATATCGCTTTCCATTTACATGATTCGTGATAAGATATAATATTCATTGCGAAATGTAACGTATACCTCGTATTCACTTCAAAAGAGTGTAAGTGCGAAACTTCCATGCTAGGAAATAACGTTTTGCAGATATCTCCGCATCGAGGCAATAGAGTTCTAATGCTTCTTAGAACGCGATATCGCATCTCATTTCTATGTTTCGTGATGAGATATAATACTCATTGCGAAGTGTCATGTATACCTCGTATTCACTTCAAAAGAATGTAAATGCGACTATTGCTTGCTAGGAAATAGCGTTGGCAGAAGTCTACGTATCGTAGCATGAGCGTTCTAATGCCTCTCAAAACGCGATATCGCATCTCAATTCTATGCTTCATGATAAGATATAATATTCATTGCGAAGTGTCATGTATACCTCGTATTCACTTCAAAGGAATGTAAATGCGACTATTGCTTGCTAGGAAATAGCGTTTGCAGATGTCTACGTATCGTAGCAATAGAGTTCTAATGCTACTTAAATCGCGAAATCGCATCTCATTTATATGTTTCGTGATAAGATATAATTTTCATTGCGAAGTGTCATGTATACCTCGTATTCACTTCAAAAGATTGTAAATGCGACTATTGCTTGCTAGGAAATAGCGTTTGCAGATGTCTACGTATCGTAGCAATAGAGTTCTAATGCTACTTAAATCGCGAAATCGCATCTCATTTATATGTTTCGTGATAAGATATAATTTTCATTGCGAAGTGTCATGTATACCTCGTATTCACTTCAAAAGAATGTAAATGCGACTACTCCTTGCTAGGAAATAGCGTTTGCAGATGCCCACGCATCGTAGCAATAGAGTTGTAGTGCTTCTCAAAACGCGATATTGCATCCCATTCCTATGCTTCATGATAAGATATAATATTCATTGCGAAGTGTCATGTATACCTCATATTCACTCCAAACGAATGTAAATGCGACACTTCCTAGCTAGGAAATAGCGTATTCAGATGTCTACGTATCGTAGCAATAGAGTTCTAAAGCTACATAAATCGCGATTTCGCATCTCATTTCTATGTTTCGTGATAAGATATAATATTCATTGCGAAGTGTCATGTATACCTCGTACTCACTTCAAAAGAATGTAAATGCGACTATTGCTTGCTAGGAAATAGCGTTTGCAGAAGTCTACGTATCGTAGCAATAGCGTTCTAATGCTTCTTAAAACGCGATATCGCATTTCTCTTCTATGTCTCATGATAAGATACATTATTCTTTGCGAAGTGTCATGTGTACCTCGTATTCACTTCAAGAGAATGTAACTGCGACACTTCCATACTAGGAAATAGCGTTTGCAGACGTCTCCGCATCGAGGCCATAGATTTCTAATGCTTCTTAAAACGCGATATCGCACCTCACTTCTATGTTTCATGATAAGATATAATATTCATTGCGAAGTGTCATGTATACCTCGTATTCACTTCAAAAGAATGTAAATGCGACTACTCCTTGCTAGGAAGTAGCGTTTGCAGATGCCCACGCATCGTAGCAATAGAGTTGTAGTGCTTCTCAAAACGCGATATTGCATCCCATTTCTATGCTTCATGATAAGATATAATATTCATTGCGAAGTGTCATGTATACCTCATATTCACTCCAAACGAATGTAAATGCGACACTTCCTAGCTAGGAAATAGCGTATTCAGATATCTACGTATCGTAGCAATAGCGTTCTAATGCTCCTTAAATCGCGATATAGCATCTCATTTCTATGTTTCGTGATAAGATATAATATTCATTGCGAAGTGTCATGTACACCTCGTATTCACTTCAAAAGAATGTAAATGCGACTATTGCTTGCTAGGAAATAGCATTTGCAGATGTCTACGTATCGTAGCGATAGAGTTCTAATGCTACTTAAATCGCGATTTCGCCCCCCATTTCTATGTTTCGTGATAAAATATAATATTCACTGCGAAGTGTCGTGTATACCCCGTATTCACATCAAAAGAATGTAAGTGCGACACTTCCATGCTAGGAAATAGCGTTTGCAGATGTCTGCGCATCGAAGCCATAGATTTCTAATGCTTCTTAAAACGCGATATCGCATCTCTCTTCTATGTTTCATGATAAGATATAATATTCATTGAGAAGTGTCATGTATACCTCGAATTCACGTCAAAAGAATGTACATGCGACTATTGCTTGCTAGGAAATAGCGTCTGCAGATGTCTACGTATCGTAGCAAAAGCGTTCCAATGCTACTTAAATCGCGATATCAAATCTCGTGTATATGTTTCGTGATGAGATATAATATTCATTGCGAAGTGTCATGTATACCTCGTATTCACTTCAAAAGAATGTAAATGCGACTATTGCTTGCTAGGAAATAGCGTCTGCAAATGTCTACGTATCGTAGCAAAAGCGTTCTAATGCTACTTAAATCGCGATATCAAATCTCGTCTATATGTTTCTTGATGAGATATAATATTCATTGCGAAGTGTCACGTTTACCTCGTATTCACTCCAAACGAATGTAAATGCGACACTTCCTAGCTAGGAAATAGCGTATTCAGATGTCTACGTATCGTAGCAATAGAGTTCTAACGCTTCATAAATCGCGATTTCGCATTTCATTTCTATGTTGCGTGATAAGATATAATATTCATTGAGAAGTGTCATGTATACCTTGTATTCACGTCAAAAGAATGAAAATGCTACTATTGCTTGCTAGGAAATAGCGTTTGCAGATGTGTACGTATCGTAGCAAAAGCGTTCTAATGCTACTTAAATCGCAATATCAAATCCCGTTTATATGTTTCGTGATAAGATATAATATTCATTGCGAAGTGTCATGTATACCTCGTATTCACTTCAAAAGAATGTAAATGCGACTATTGCTTGCTAGGAAATAGCGTTTGCAGAAGTCTACGTATCGTAGCAATAGCGTTCTAATGCTTCTTAAAACGCGATATCGCATCTCTCTTCTATGTCTCATGATAAGATATAATATTCATTGCGAAGTGTCATGTATACCTCGTATTCACTTCAAAAAAATGTAAATGCGACTATTGCTTGCTAGGAAATAGCGTTTGCAGATGTCTACGTATCGTAGCAATAGAGTTCTAATGCCTCTTAAAACGCGATATCGCATCTCATTTCTATGCATCATGATAAGATATAATATTCATTGCGAAGTGTCATGTATACCTCGTATTCACTTCAAAAGAATGTAAATGCTACTATTGCTTGCTAGGAAATAGCGTTTGCAGATGTCTACGTATCGTAGCAATAGTGTTCTAGTGCTTCTTAAAACGCGATATCGCATCCCACTTCTATGTTTCATGATAAGATATAATATTCATTGCGAAGTGTCATATACACCTCGTATTCACTTCAAAAGAATGTAAATGCGACTAATGCTTGCTAGGAAATAGCGTTTGCAGATGTCTACGTATCGTAGCAATAGCGTTCTAATGCTACTTAATTCGCGATATCGTATCTCATTTATATGTTTCGTGATAAAATATAATATTCATTGCGAAGTGTCGTGTATACCCCGTATTCACTTCAAAAGAATGTAAGTGCGACACTTCCTAGCTAGGAAATAGCGTATTCAGATGTCTACGTATCGTAGCAATAGCGTTCTAATGCTACTTAAATCGCGATATAGCATCTCATTTCTATGTTTCGTGATAAGATATAATATTCATTGCGAAGTGTCATGTACACCTCGTATTCACTTCAAAAGAATGTAAATGCGACTAATGCTTGTTAGGAAATAGCGTTTGCATATGTCTACGTATCGTAGCAATAGCGTTCTAATGCTACTTAAATCGCGATATCGCATCTCATTTATATGTTTCGTGATAAAATATAATATTCATTGCGAAGTGTCATGTACACCTCGTATTCACTTCAAAAGAATGTAAATGCGACTAATGCTTGCTAGGAAATAGCGTTTGCAGATGTCTACGTATCGTAGCAATAGCGTTCTAATGCTACTTAAATCGCGATATCGTATCTCATTTATATGTTTCGTGATAAAATATAATATTCATTGCGAAGTGTCGTGTATACCCCGTATTCACTTCAAAAGAATGTAAGTGCGACACTTCCTAGCTAGGAAATAGCGTATTCAGATGTCTACGTATCGTAGCAATAGCGTTCTAATGCTACTTAAATCGCGATATAGCATCTCATTTCTATGTTTCGTGATAAGATATAATATTCATTGCGAAGTGTCATGTACACCTCGTATTCACTTCAAAAGAATGTAAGTGCGACACTTCCATGCTAGGAAATAGCGTTTGCAGATGTCTCCGCGTCGAGGCCATAGAGTTCTAATGCTTCTTAAAACGCGATATCGCCTCTCATTTCTATGTTTCGTGATAAGATATAATATTCATTGCGAAGTGTCATGTACACCTCGTATTCACTTCAAAAGAATGTAAATGCGACTAATGCTTGCTAGGAAATAGCGTTTACAGATGTCTACGTATCGTAGCAATAGCGTTCTAATGCCACTTAAATCGCGATATCGCATCTCATTTATATGTTTCGTGATAAGATATAATATTCATTGCGAAGTGTCGTGTATACCCCGTATTCACTTCAAAAGAATGTAAGTGCGACACTTCCATGCTAGGAAATAGCGTTTGCAGATGTCTCCGCGTCGAGGCCATAGAGTTCTAATGCTTCTTAAAACGCGATATCGCATCTCTCTTCTATGTTTCATGATGAGATATAATATTCATTGCGAAGTGTCATGTATACCTCGTATTCACTTCAAAAGAATGTAAATGCGACCAATGCTTGCTGGGAAATAGCGTTTGCAGATGTCTACGTATCGTAGCTATAGCGTTCTAATGCTACTTAAATCGCGATATCGCATCTCATTTATATGTTTCGTGATAAGATATAACATTCATTGCGAAGTGTCGTGTATACCACGTATTCACTTCAAAAGAATGTAAATGCCACACATCCTTACTAGGAAATGCGGTTCAAAATATCTACGTATCGAAGCAACAGAGTACTAATGCTTCTTAAAAAGCGATATCGCATCGCAGTTCTATGTTTCATGATAAGATATAATTATTCATTGCGAAGTGTTATGTATACCTCGTCTACAATTCCAAAGAATGTAAGTGCCACACCTCCATTCTAGGAAATGCGTTTCCAGATATCTACGTATAGAACCAATAGTGTTCCAATATTTCTTAAAACGCGATATAGAATCTCGTTTCTATGTTCCATGATATGATATAGTATTCATTACGAAGTGTTATGTATAGCTCGTCTACACATCAAAAGAATGTAAATGCCACAATTCCTTGCTAGGAAATGCGTTTCCAGATGTCTACGTATCAAAGCATTAGAGTTCTAATGCGTCTTAAAACGCGATATCGCGTCTCATTTCTATGTTTCACGATATGATATAAAATTCATTGTGAAGTGTTATGTATACCTCGTCTACATATCAAAAGAATGTAAATGCCACACCTCCTTTCTAGGAAATGCGTTTCCAGATTTCTACGTATCGAAGCAATGGAGTTCTAATGCTTCCAAAACGCGATATCGCATCTCATGTATGTTTCATGATAAGATATATTATTCTTTGCGAAGTGTTATGTATACCTCGTCTACACTTCAAAAGAATGCAAATGCCACACTTTTTGGCTAGGAAATTGCGTTTCTAGATGTCTACGCATCGAAGCAATAGATTTCTAACTCTTTATAAAACGCGATATCGCATATCAGTTTCTAAGTCACATGATAAGATGTAATTTCAATGCAACGCGTTATGTATATCTCCTCTACACTTCAAATGAATGTAAATGCATCACTTCCTTGCTACGGAAATTTGTTACTATATCTGAAGGTTCTGAAGCAATAGAGTTCTAATGCTTCGTAAAACGCGGCTGCGCATCTTACTTCTATATTTCATGATAAGATGTAATATTCATAGCATCGCGTTATGTTTATCTGCTTCTGCACATGAATTGAGTGTGAACCCTACACTTTCTTGCCCGGGGATAGCGTTTCTAGATGTCCAGGTGCCGAAGCATTTAATTTGTCATGCTTCATGCACCTCAATATCGCATTTCATATAAACAGTTCAAAGTAAGTTAGAAGGTTGTAAAGCTCTATGCATCGCATTATGCTTATCTGCTTTTGTGCTTTATAATGCTCTGGGATGTGAGAAGGTCCTCAACCATCCTTAACCCCCTAAAGAGATGTCAAAAGTCCAGCGGCCCTGCAGGTGGGCCATGGGAGCGCGGCGCGCGAGGTGCTACGCAATTTAAATGATCAGGAGGATCCCCTCGGGGACACCCAAGGGGGCGAGAAGAGGAAATCGCCGAAATCCACTGATCGATGGACCCGAACAATACCGAAGCCTACAGCCCACTCCACCAAGGAGCCCCGAGGAGGATGCAGGAGACCCGAGGACCACCAGCGAATTCAAGGAACCTGAGGAAGAGGACGTGAGAGCTTATTCACTAAAGCGTCCCATTTCTTGTGTCGCATATTGTATATTGTATCTTATATCGTGAAGCGAGTTATGATACCCGGTAATTTGCGGCGTGTTGCTTAGTTTCCCGTAGCCCTTGTTAGTTAAACCCACGTCGAGACCATAAGTAAACATGCCGTGACTTCAGTATCTCGCGACCTGAGTGTGTGTACTTGGCTAGGCGTAGTCGAGAAGAGGAGCATTTGGAAGTTTCAAGGGTTGTTCCGCTCCAGGGTTCTCGGGGTCGTGTAGTCTATCCCTTTGCTACTTTCTGAGCAGCTGGCGCCCAAGAAAAGTTGTACGTGAGCGGATACCTTGGAACCATAGATTGCTTTAGATTAAAGTACGTTTTACACCTTAAAGCATTTAGATAATTAACCCCTTCGAGTTTCCCTGACTTACTATATATAGGTTTCCATCACAACTAATAGGAACCATCACTTTACATAGATATATAGAACACACACAGTTTTAAACGTAGAATTGAGAATTTGAGAACTTACTTTGAAACGTTAGTAGTGAGGAATTCCATCGGATTTCATAGAAATTCAGAACTTACTTGCTATGAAACATAGGCAGATAAGGGCCATCGCGTTGCTTAGAACTTTAGAACTTGCTTACTTCAACAAAGATTTCTATTGGCTTCGTCCGTTCTTTTAGAAGAGTTTTTGATAAACCACATACTTTTCACGCTTCTGATATCTTTGAAAGTTCGCGAGATGTAATCGTTTATGTTTTAAAATGATTACTTAGTGTGGATTATTATTTAGTAACTCGCTCATAAACGAGTCTGCATAGGATTTAATCCATAAGTTTTTAAGCCTGGAATTTATGCAGTTATTTGTTATCCACTTATTGCTCAAACGTCAAAGATTCTGACCACTTCAAAATGGTTGACTTTCATCAATTTTCTTAAAAATTGAAATACTGCCCAACTGCTTGCATTAAAGACTGTAATTAAAGCTTTCGAAACATTTTACCTCTTATAGATGAATTCTGGAATTGAAATTGAATGTTTGACTTTTCTAACTCCTGTTTAGACATCTTTCTATTGGAATGTTCAAGTATTTTCATATTCGTAATTATTAAAAATGTTTTACTTGATTCTTTTATTTAATATTTAGTATTTTCTGAGAAATATTTTTTATCGTAATGAACTATATAATTGCAATTATAATTCTTTATGAAGTAATAATAACAGAAAGGTATGTATCCATTCTTGTAGTTTTGTAAAGAGTATTTAATCTTACTATCTAAAATGAAACATTGAGATCTGTTTACAATCTAATGGAATTTAATTACCTTTTGATTCAAATTCACAATGATAATCTTCCATAGTTCAACAATTTTGTGAGCTGTCCTCAGGAATCCGCAGCTCAGTACTTATAAAATAAACGACACAAAAGACAGCCTAACCAAACGTATTCGAACCGATTTTTCAATACTAATCTTATCATGTTTAACTTATGCTGCAAGCTATTGAAATGCCCTTCGAAAAGTGTTTATTCACAGTGAAGTAAACGGTAAGTATTACGCCTTCCACCACTGTTTACAATACGTATGTTTCATTTACTATCAAAACCGTGAGTATTATCGCCTTTCTTTACTTTTTGTAACCTTCAATGCCTTCATGTTACAGATCGTTAAACTTGCTTTAAAATGCTCTATCGTATTACGGAAGAATGGACATACCAATTCATTTTAAAAAATGAAGGTAACCTTCATATGTCCAACATAACTCCACTTACAAAAAAACTATTTTCATCAACGGATGGCCCCTTTGTACTATGCAATTTTATATTAGCAAAAACTTCTATGAGACTTATAGTTTCGTGGATATCTGAGGTGCTAATTATTACTGCCCCACCCTGTATATTGTTATGGATGTGTCCAACAAGGCAAGGATGAACAGAGTTAAATTTAATATTATGATGTTTATTATTTTAATTATAGTATATTTGTTTTTCTGGAATTTTGCCAAAAAACAATGTTCACGATGTCGACAGATGAATATATTTGCCTTAGAATTACAAGAGCCAACAATTTCGAAAGTAGAATATTTCTTTACTTCGCTAACCGAATCATTGCAAACGTTAAGTATAGTGCGTGCCTATCAAAACAGTCAGATGCAAATTACGATACAACGTTTCCAAGAAATGGTACGTGCCACTGTTTTTTAATTTCCGTTTATTTAATCAAAGGAAATTTAATTGAAATATCCGCAAAATTTGAGGACAAAAAGTTATTGTAATTTTACGCAACATATATGATGATGATAAAGGATAAGTACTGAAAATGGAAAGTAGCGAGCAGAAAAAGAAACTGATGGAGCTACAAAGTAGATTGATGCATCCGTCAAATGATGATTCTAGGTTAATAAAATCTGTTAATCAAAGAACTATTGCAAAAATCAAGTATAATCAATATTACTTCTGCTCAAAGGCTATAATAGAATTGGATCGAAATGGGTACAAAACAGGCAATTATATCTATACGTTCTATTCTATGCAAAGGCAAATATTTCGAAGAGAAAAGATGTGTTACTTACAAATTACTTATGTTCCTAGATATCTCACTAATTCAGGCTTCTTGTCTTGCAGAACTAATCATTCATTTAACATGTAAAGGGGTCGAAGAATAGTAAAAGATTTTTATATTTCATAGCCTCACTCGATACGTCAATTCGATCACGTAAAATATCGGACATTAATTGCATCTACATCTTCAGACTTGTAATTTATATTATGTATAACGGGTGGTGATCCACGGTCATTCGGGGCGTGTCGTATACCCTTTTGTAATACCGCGTCGAGGCAATCTAGAAAGAAGCCGTGAGTTCAGTATCCCGCGACCCTAATTTGCGCACTCGTCTAGAAGCAGTCGAACGAAAGAGTATTTCAAAATTTCGAGGGTTATCTTGAACCGGGTTTCCCCGGGTTTGCTACTTTTTGAGTAGCTGGCGCCCAAAAAGTCCCAGCCTCGCAGCTTCGAAATACTCGCTGGATAGGAAATTTATTGTTCTGTACTTCGCGTTGCCGAATCACGCGGATATTCCGTACCCCGATATAACCCCGGATCAAACTTCTGGATACCCCGTTATTATTGGTTCTATATAACCTTTTCTTGAGGATTGAAACGAGAAAAACCGTCACAGTACATAATTATACATGACTGCATAAGAAGGATATCATATACTTTTATAATGAATGCGATATAAGAATATAAAACGAAGAACTATCCATTCCCATCAGGAGTAAAAACAATGTTTTGTACGCAAAGTTCATTGCAAAATATAATCAAGCAGTTAATATATCAAATCACAGTACACAATAAATCACTGAATGTATAATGATATGAATAGTAAGAAAAACATATTTACCTGTTAGATGTTTATAAATTCAAATTTAAAAGTCCAAGTCACATTTAATATATTATTGTTTAACAAGGTGATTTAATGTTGTTTCAAATAGGCGTGCAGAACTAGCTCGTACTTCTGTCAATGTAATTTCATTCGAAAAATACAAAGGATAAGAGATACAAATATTCTCCAATATATAACATATATAAATCAACGGATGCAAGAGAGAACACTCGATCTCGGTGTAACGAGACCGGGGCGTCATCCTGCAGTAATCGTATAACGCCTGTTCCTAGATGGTGTAGAGAGTGAATGTGGAGGGTGAAAAGCATAAAATAACAACAATGTAACTAAAGAGGAAGAGAAAGAGAATATGTGGAAGCATTGCATTTATTAAGAGGAAATCCTAGAAATATCAAACAACAGATTATATACCATACTGTAAGGGTAAGGTACAACGAAATAGACGATATCGTGAGAGAAACTAAAAAAATCGAGAAACTTAAAAAGAAAATAATAATTTAGATTGAGCGAATTAATATCACTGATCTCGGCAAGCTTAATGGAAAACGCATAACGATGAATCGGTTAGAGTATAAGATAGATGTTGGTAGCGGTTTGAGTGTCCCTGGGAATCCTTTGCCCGCATCAGGGCAGGCAGTAGGATGGTGGAGAGCCTGCCCTCCTGTTGCTTGGATCTATAGAATTCACGTTCTATTGTAGAGTAGAAGCAGATAATTATAATGCTTTTCATAGAAGATTACAGCTTACTTAATTCGAAACGTTGAAATGAGATGAGTCATGGCATTGTATAATGTATTAATACTCTATTGTCTCGACATGTAGACACTACGAAGGGCAATCCTGTTGCATGGAGCTGTAGATTTTACATTCTTATGAAGTTTTAAAGCAGATAAGCATAGAGCTATGCATAAGAGATTACAGCATTCTTACTTTGAAACGATAAAATGGGATGCGCCAGCGCATTGCATGGAGAATTCTAGCTCGATTGCTTTAACAGATAGACACTACGGAGCGCCATACCGTTGCATGGAATTATATAGTTCACATTCTATTGAAGACCTCTAACAGTTAAGCACAATGATATGGATATATGATTACAGATTCTTTGCATTGAAACGTTGAAATGAGATGCGACATCGCGTAGATTGAAGTATTAGAAATGTCTTGCTTGGACACGTAGAGATCTGGAAACGATATTCTGTTGCAAGTAAGTATAGGATTCACATCCTTCTAAGGTCTAGATGCAGATAAATGTAACATATTGCATAGAACATTGCAATTTACCATGAATCATTGAAATGACTTGCGACATCGTGTTGAATGAAGCAATAGAACTCTATTGCTCCGATAAGTAAGCAAATGGAAACGCTATTTCCTAGCAAGGAAGTGTCGCACTTACGTTTACTTATGGTGTAGACGAGGTATACATAACACTTCGCAATGACTATTATATATTATCATGAAACATAGAAATGAGATGCGGTATCACGATTTAAGAAGCACTAGAACTCTATTGCTACGATTCGTAGACATCTGAATACGCTATTTCCTAGCAAGGAAGTGTCGCATATACATTCGTTTGGAGTGAATACGAGGTATACATGACCATTCGCAATGAAAATTCTTTCTTATCAGGAAACATAGAAATGAGATGCGATATCGCGATCTAAGAAGCATTAGAACTCTATTGCTACGATACGTAGGCATCTGCAAACGCTATGCCTTAGCAAGGAATAGTCGCATTTACATTCTTTTGATGTGAATACGAGGTATACATGACCATTCGCAATGAATATTCAATCTTATCACGAAACATAGGAATGAGATGCGATATCGCGATTTAAGTAGCATTAGAACTCTATTGCTACGATACGTAGACATCTGAATACGCTATTTCCTAGCAAGGAAGTGTCGAATTTACATTCTTTTGAAGTGAATACGAGGTGTACATGACACCTCGCAGTGAAAATTATATCTTACCACGAAACATAGAAATGAGATGCGATATCGGGATTTAAGTAGCATAAGAACTCTATTGCTACGATACGTAGACATCTGAATATGCTATTTCCTAGCAAGGAAGATTCGCATTTACATTCTTCTGAAGTGAATACGAGGTATATATGACACTTCACAATGAACATTATATCTTATCATGTGACATATAAGTGAGATGCGATATCACGTCTCAAGAAGCGTTAGGACTCTATTGCCTCAATGCGGAGATATCTGCAAGGGCTATTTCCTAGCATGGAAATGTCGCATTTAGATTCCTTTGAAGTGAATTCGAGGTATACATGACACTTCGGAATGAATATTATTTCTTATAACGAAACATAGAAATGAGATGCTATATCGCGATTTAAGAAGCATTAGAACCCTATTGCCTCGATGTGGAGATATCTGCAAACGCTATTTCCTAGCAAGCAATAGTCGCATTTACATTCTTTTGAAATGAATTCGAGGTTTACATGACACTTCGGAATGAATATTATAACTTATCACGAAACATAAATGAGAACCGATATCGAGATTTAAGTAGCATTAGAACTCTATTGCTACGATACGTAGACATCTGAATACGCCATTTCCTAGCAAGGAAGTGTCGCACTTACATTCGTTTGGAGAGAATACGAGGTATACATGACACTTCGCAATGAATATTATATCTTATCACGAAACATATAAATGAGGTGTCATATCGCGATTTAAGTAGCATTAGAACGCTTTTGCTACGATACATAGACATCTGCAAACGCTATTTCCTAGCAAGCAGTAGTCGTATTTACATTCTTTTGAAATGAATTCGAGATTTACATGACACTTCGGAATGAATATTATAACTTATCACGAAACATAAAAATGAGATGCGATATCGCGATCTAAGAAGCATTAGAACACTATTGCAACGATACGTAGGCATCTGCAAACGCTATGCCCTAGCAAGGAATAGTCGCATTTACATTCTCTTGTAGTAAAATGCGAGGTATACATGACACTTCGCAATGAATATTGCATCTTATCATGAAACATAGAAGAGAGGTGCGATATCGCGTTTTAAGAAGCATTAGAACTCTATGGCATCGATGCGGAGACATCAGCAAACCCTATTTCCTAGCTTGGAAGTGTCGCACTTACATTCTTCTGAAGTGAATACGAGGTGTACATGACACTTCGCGATGAATATTATATCTTATCATGAAGTATAGAAATGAGATGCGATATCGCGTTTTGAGAAGCATTAGAACACTATTGCTACGAAACGTAGACATCTGCAAGCGCTAAGTCCTAGCAAGGAAGAATTGCATTTACATTCTTTTGAAATGAATACGAGGTGTACATGACACCTCGCAGTGAATATTATATCTTATCACGAAACATAGAAATGAGATGCGATATCGCGATTTAAGTAGCATTAGAACTCTATTGCTACGAAACGTAGACATCTGCAAACGCTATGCCCTAGCAAGGAAGATTCGCATTTACATTCTTTTGAAGTGAATACGAGGCATACATGAAACTTCGCAATGAATTTTATATCTTATCATGAAGCATAGAAATGAGATGCGGTATCGTGTTTTGAGAAGCATTAGAACTCCATTGCTCCGATACGTAGACATCTGCAAACGCTATTTCCTAGCAAGGAAGATTCGCATTTACATTCTTTTGACGTGAATACGAGGTACACATGACACTTCACAATGAACATTATATCTTATCATGTAACATATAAGTGAGATGCGATATCGCGTCTTAAGAAGCATTAGAACCCTATTGCCTCGATGTGGAGATATCTACAAACGCTATTTCCTAGCAAGCAATAGCCGCATTTACATTCTTTTGAAATGAATTCGAAGTTTACATGACACTTCGGAATGAATATTATAACTTATCACGAAACATATAAATGAGATTCGATATCGAGATTTAAGTAGCATTAGAACTCTATTGCTACGATTCGTAGACATCTGAATACGCCATTTCCTAGCAAGGAAGTGTCGCGTTTACATTCTTTTGGAGAGAATACGAGGTATACATGACACTTCGCAATGAGTATTATATCTTATCACGAAACATATAAATGAGGTGTCATATCGCGATTCAAGTAGCATTAGAAAGCTATTGCTACGATACGTAGACATCTGCAAACGCTATTTCCTAGCAAGCAATAGTCGCATTTACATTCTTTTGAAATGAATTCGAGGTTTACATGACACTTCGGAACGAATATTATAACTTATCACGAAACATAAAAATGAGATGCGATATCGCGATCTAAGAAGCATTGGAACACTATTGCCTCGACGCGTAGACATCTTCAGACGCTATTTCCTAGCATGGAAGTGTCGCACTTACATTCTTTTGTAGTGAATGCGAGGTATACATGACACTTCGCAATGAATATTGTATCTTATCATGAAACATGGAAGAGAGGTGCGATATCGCGTTTTAAGAAGCATTAGAACTCTATGGCATCGATGCGGAGACATCAGCAAACGCTATTTCCTAGCATGGAAGTGTCGCACTTACATTCTTTTGAAGTGAATACGAGGTGTACATGACACTACGCGATGAATATTATATCTTATCATGAAGCATAGAAATGAGATGCGATATCGCGTTTTGAGAAGCATTAGAACACTATTGCTACGAAACGTGGACATCTGCAAGCGCTATTTCCTAGCATGGAAGTGTCGCACTTACATTCATTTGGAGTGAATACGATGTATACATGACACTTCGCAATGAATATTATATCTTATCACGAAACATAGGAATGAGATGCGATATCGCGATTTAAGTAGCATTAGAACTCTATTGCTACGATACGTAGGCATCTGCAAACGCTATTTCCTAGCATGGAAGTGTCGCACTTACATTCTTTTGAAGTGAATACGATGTATACATGACACTTCGCAATGAATATTATATCTTATCACGAAACATATAAATGAGATGCGATATCGCGATATATGAAGCATTAGAACTCTATTGCTACGATACGTAGGCATCTGCAAACGCTATTTCCTAGCAACAAATAGTCGCATTTACATTATTTTGAAGTGAATACGAGGTATACATGACACTTCACAATGTACATTATATCTTATCATGTAACATATAAGTGAGATGCGATATCGCGTCTTAAGAAGTATTAGAGCCCTATTGCTTCGATGTGGAGATATCTGCAAACGCTATTTCCTAGCAAGCAATAGTCGCATTTACATTCTTTTGAAATGAATTCGTGGTTTACAAGACACTTCGGAATGAATATTATATCTTATCACGAAACATATAAATGAGGTGTCATATCGCGATTTAGGTAGCCTTAGAACGCTATTGCTACGATACGTAGACATCTGCAAACGCTATTTCCTAGCAAGCAATAGTCGCATTTACATTCTTTTGAAGTGAATACAAGGTATACATGACCATTCGCAATGAAAATTCTTTCTTATCACGAAACATAGAAATGAGATGCGATATCGCGATTTAAGTAGCATTAGAACTCTATTGCTACGATACGTAGACATCTGAATACGCTATTTCCTAGCAAGGAATAGTCGCATATACATTCTTTTGAAGTGAATACGAGGTATACAGGACACTTCGCAATGAATATTATATCTTATCACGAAACATAGAAATGAGATGCGATATCGCGATATAAGAAGCATTAGAACTCTATTGCTACGATGCGTAGGCATCTGCAAACGCTATTTCCTAGCAACGAATAGTCGCATTTACATTATTTTGAAGTGAATACGAGGTATACATGACACTTCACAATGTACATTATATCTTATCATGTAACATATAAGTGAGATGCGATATCGCGTCTTAAGAAGTACTAGAGCCCTATTGCCTCGATGTGGAGATATCTGCAAACGCTATTTCCTAGTAAGCAATAGTCGCATTTACATTCTTTTGAAATGAATTCGTGGTTTACAAGACACTTCGGAATGAATATTATATCTTATCACGAAACATATAAATGAGGTGTCATATCGCGATTTAAGTAGCATTAGAACGCTATTGCTACGATACGTAGACATCTGCAAACGCTATTTCCTAGCAAGCAATAGTCGCATTTACATTCTTTTGAAGTGAATACAAGGTATACATGACCATTCGCAATGAAAATTCTTTCTTATCACGAAACATAGAAATGAGATGCGATATCGCGATTTAAGTAGCATTAGAACTCTATTGCTACGATACGTAGACATCTGAATACGCTATTTCCTAGCAAGGAAGTGTCGCATTTACTTTCTTTTGAAGTGAATACGAGGTATACATGACACTTCGCAATGAATATTATATCTTAACATGAAACATACAAGTGAGATGCGATATCGCGTTTTAAGAAGCATTAGAGCTCTATTGCTACGATACGTAGAGATCTGAATAAGCTATTTCCTAGCAAGGAAGTGTTGCATTTACATTCGTTTGGAGAGAATACGAGGTGTACATGACACTTTGCAATGAATATTATATCTTATCACGAAACATAGAAATGAGATGCGATATCGCGATTTAAGAAGCGCTATAACTCTATTGCTACGATGAGTAGACATCTGGAAATGTTATTTCCTAGCAAGGAAGTGTCGCATTTACATTCTTTTGAAGTGAATACGACGTATACATAACACTCCACAATGAATATTATATCTTATCACGAAACATAGAAATGAAATGCGGCATCTCGTTTTAAGAAGCATTAGAACTCTATTGCTACGATACGTAGACATCTGCAAACGCTATTTCCTAGCATGTAAGTGTCGCATTTACATTCTTTTGAAGTGAATGCAAGGTATGCATGACATTTCGCAATGAATATTATATCTTATCATTAAACATAGAAGTGAGATGCGATATCGCGATTTAAGAAGCGCTATAACTCTATTGCTACGATGATTAGAAATCTGGAAATGTTATTTCCTAGCAAGGAAGTGTCGCATTTACATTCTTTTGAAGTGAATACGAGGTATACATAACATTCCACAATGAATATTATATCTTATCAAGAAACATAGAAATGAAATGCGGCATCTCGTTTTAAGAAGCATTAGAACTCCATTGCTACGATACGTAGACATCTGCAAACGCTATTTCCTACCATGGAAGTGTCGCATTTACATTCTTTTGAATTGAATACGAGGTGTACATGACACATCGCAATGAATATTGCACCTTATCATGAAACATAGGAATGAGATGCGATATCGCTATTTCAGAAGCATTAGAACTCTATTGCTTCGATACGTCGACATCTGCAAACGCTATTTCCTAGCAAGGAAGTGTCGCATTTACATTCATTTGAAGTGAATACGAGGTATACAAGACACTTGGAATGAATATTATATCTTATCATGAAACATAGGAATGAGGTGCTATATCGCGTTTTGAGAAGCATTAGAACTCTATTGCTTCGAAACGTAGACATCTGCAAGCGCTATTTCCTAGCAAGGAAGATTCGCATTTACATTCTTTTGAAGTGAATACGAGGTGTACATGACACTTCGCGATGAATATTATATCTTATCACGAAACATATAAATGAGATGCGATATCGAGATTTCAGTAGCATTAGAACGCTATTGCTACGATACGTAGACATCTGAATACGCTATTTCCTAGCAAGGAAGATTCGCATTTACATTCTTTTGAAGTGAATACGATGTATACATGACTCTTCACAATGAACATTATATCTTATCATGAAGCATAGAAATGAGATGCGATATCGCGTTTTGAGAAGCATTAGAACAATAATGCTACGATACGTAGACATCTGCAAACGCTATTTCCTAGCAGGCAATAGTCGCATTTACTTTCTTTTGAAGTGAATACGAGGTATACATGACACTTCGCAATGAATATTATATCATATCACGAAACATATAGATGAGGTGTCATATCGCGATTGAAGTAGCATTAGAACGCTATTGCTACGATACGTATACATCTGCAAACGCTATTTCCTAGCAAGCAATAGTCGCATTTACATTCTTTTGATGTGAATACAAGGTATACATGACCATTCGCAATGATTATTCTTTCTTATCACGAAACGTAGAAATGAGATGCGATATCGCGATCTAAGCAGCATTAGAACTCTATTGCTACGATACGTAGACATCTGAATACGCTATTTCCTAGCAAGGAAGTGTCGCATTTACATTCTTTTGAAGTGAATACGAGGTATACATGACACTTCGCAATGAATATTATATCTTATCATGAAACATAGAAGTGGGATGCGATATCGCGTTCTAAGAAGCATTAGAACTCTATTGCTACGACACGAAGACATCTGCAACTGCTATTTCCTAGCAAGGAAGTGTCGCATTTACATTCTTTTGAAGTGAATACGAGGTATACATGACACTTCGCAATGAATATTATATCTTATCATGAAACATAGAAGTGAGATGCGATATCGCGTTCTAAGAAACATTAGAAATCTATTGCTACGATACGTAGAGATCTGAATAAGCTATTTCCTAGCAAGGAAGTCTTGCATTTACATTCGTTTGAAGAGAATACGAGGTATACATGACACTTCGCAATGATTATTATATCTTGTCACGAAACATATAAGTGGGATGCGATATAGCGATTTAAGTAGATTAGAACTCTATTGCTACGATACGTAGACATCTGCAAATGCTATTTCCTAGCAAGCAGTAGTCGCATTTACATTATTTTGAAGTGAATACGAGGTTTACATGACACTTCGGTATGAATATTATAACTTATCTCGAAACATAAAAAGGAGATGCGATATCGCGATCTAAGAAGCATTAGAACTCTATTACTACGATACGTAGGCATCTGCAAACGCTATGCCCTAGCAAGGAATAGTCGCATTTACATTCTATTGATGTGTATACGAGGTATACATGACACTTCGCAATGAACATTATATCTTATAATGAATCATAGAAATGAGATGCGATATCGCTATCTAAGAAGCATTAGAACTCTATTGCCTCGACGCATAGATATCTGCAGACGCTATTTCCTAGCATGGAAGTGTCGCATTTTCATTCTTTTGTAGTGAATGCGAGGTATACATTACACTTCGCAATGAATATTATATCTTATCATGAAACATAGAAGAGAGATGCGATATCGCGTTTTCAGAAGCATTAGAACTCTATGGCATCGATGCGGAGACATCAGCAAACGCTATTTCCTAGCATGGAAGTGTCGCACTCACATTCTTTTGAAGTGAATAAGAGGTATACATGACACTTCGCAATGAATATTATATCTTATCAGGAAACATAGAAATGAGATGCGATATCGCGTTTTCAGAAGCATTAGAAATCTATGGCCTCGATGCGGAGACATCTGCAGACGCTATTTCCTAGCATGGAGGTGTCGCACTTACATTCTTTTGAAGTGAATACGAGGTATACATGACTCTTGGCAATGAGTATTATATCTTATCACGAACCATATAAATGGGATACGATATCGCGATTTAAGTAGCATTGGAACTCTATTTCTACGATACGTAGACATCTGCAAATGCTATTTCCTAGCAAGCAATAATCGCATTTACATTCTTTTGAAGTGAATACGAGGTATACATAACACTTCGCAATGAATATTATATCTTATCATGCAACATAGGAGAGAGATGCGATATCGCGTTTAAAGAAGCATTAGAACTCTATCGCTACGATACGTAGACATCTGAACACGCTATTTCCTAGCAAGGAAGTGTCTCATTGACATTCGTTTGGAGTGAATACGAGGTACACATGACACTTCGCAATGAATATTATATCTTATCATGAAGCATAGAAATGAGATGCGATATCGCGTTTTGAGAAGCATTAGAACTCTATTGTTACGATACGTAGGCATCTGCAAACGCTATTTCCTAGCAAGCAATAGTCGCATTTACATTCTTTTGAAGTGAATACGAGGTGTACATGACACTTCGGAATGAATATTATAACTTATCACGAAACATAGAAATGAGATGCGATATCGCGATCTAAGAAGCATTAGAACTCTATTGCTACGATACGTAGGCATCTGCAAACGCTATGCCCTAGCAAGGAATAGTCTCATTTACATTCTTTTGAAGTGAATACGAGGTATACATGACACTCCGCAATGAATATTATATGCTATCATGAAACATAGAAGTGAGATGCGATATCGCGTTTTAAGAAGCATTAGAACTCTATTGCTACGATACGTAGACATCTGAATACGCTATTTCCTTGCAAGGAATAGTCGCATTTACGTTCTTCTGAAGTGAATACGAGGTATACATGACACTTTGCAATGAATATTATCTTATCACGAAACATACAATTGAGATGCGATATCGCGATCTAAGAAGCATAAGAACTCTATTGCTACGATACGTAGGCACCTGCAAACGCTATGCCCTAGCAAGGAATAGTCGCATTTACATTCTCTTGATGTGTATACGAGGTATACATGACACTTCGCAACGAATATTATATCTTATAATGAATCATCGAAATGAGATCCGATATCGCGATCTAAGAAGCATTAGAACTCTATTGCCTCGACGCGTAGACATCTGCAGACGCTATTTCCTAGCATGGAAGTGAAGCATTTTCTTTCTTTTGTAGTGAATGCGAGGTATACATGACACTTCGCAATGGATATTATATCTTGTCACGAAACATAGAAATGAGATGCGATATCGCGATCTAAGCAGCATTAGAACTCTATTGCTACGATACGTAGGCATCTGCAAACGCTATGCCCTAGCAAGGAATGGTCGCATTTACATTCTTTTGATGTGAATACGAGGTATACATGACACTTCGCAATGAATATTATATCTTGTCACGAAACATAGAAATGAGATGCGATATCGCGATCTAAGCAGCATTAGAACTCTATTGCTACGATACGTAGGCATCTGCAAACGCTATGCCCTAGCAAGGAATGGTCGCATTTACATTCTTTTGATGTGAATACGAGGTATACATGACACTTCGCAATGAATATTATATCTTATAATGAAACATAGAAATGAGATGCTATATCGCGATCTAAGAAGCATTAGAACTCTACTGCCTCGACGCGTGGACATCTGCAGACGCTATTTCCTAGCATGGAAGTGTCGCATTTTCATTCTTTTGTAGTCAATGCGAGGTATACATGACACTTCGCAATGAATATTATATCCTATCATGAAACATAGAAGAGAGATGCGATATCGCGTTTTAAGAAGCATTAGAACTCTGTGGCATCGATACGGAGACATCAGCAAACGCTATTTCCTAGCATGGAAGTGTCGCACTTACATTCTTTTGAAGTGAATAAGAGGTGTACATGACACATCGCGATGAATATTATATCTTATCACGAAACATATAAATGAGATACGATATCGAGATTTAGGTAGCATTAGAAATCTATTGCTACGATACGTAGACATCTGAATACGCTATTTCCTAGCAAGGAAGTGTCGCATTTACCTTTGTTTGGAGAGAATACGAGGTATACATGACACTTCGCAATGAATATTATATCTTATCATGAAACATAGAAGAGAGATGCGATATCGAGGTTTAAGAAGCATTACAACTCTATGGCATCGATACGTAGACATCTGCAAACGCTATTTCCTAGCAAGCAATAGTCGCATTTACATTCTTTTGAAGTGAATACAAGGTATACATGACACTTCGCAATGAATATTATATCTTATCACGAAACATATAAATGAGGTGTCATATCGCGATTTAAGTAGCATTAGAAATCTATTGCTACGATACGTAGACATATGCAAACGCTATTTCCTAGCCAGCAGTAGTCGCAATTACATTCCTTTGAAGTGAATACGAGGTATACATGACACCCCGCAATGAATATTATATCTTATCATGAAACATAGAAGTGAGATGCGATATCGCGTTTTAAGAAACATTAGAAATCTATTGCTACGATACGTAGAGATCTGAATAAGCTATTTCCTAGCAAGGAAGTCTTGCATTTACATTCGTTTGAAGAGAATACGAGGTATACATGACACTTCGCAATGATTATTATATCTTGTCACGAAACATATAAGTGGGATGCGATATAGCGATTTAAGTAGATTAGAACTCTATTGCTACGATACGTAGACATATGCAAACGCTATTTGCTAGCAAGCAGTAGTCGCATTTACATTCTTTTGAAGTGAATACGAGGTATACATGACGCTTCACAATTAACATTATATCTTATCATGTAACATATAAGTGAGATGCGATATCGCGTCTTAAGAAGCATTAGAACTCTATGGCCTCGATGCGGAGACATCTGCAAACGCTATTTCCTAGCATGGAAGTGCCGCATTTACATTTTTTTGAAGTGAATACGAGGTATTATGACACTTCGCAAAGAATATTATATCTTATCTCGAAGCATAGAAGTGAGATGCGATATCGCGATTTAAGAAGCTTTAGAACTCTAATGCTAAGATACGTAGACATCTGCAAACGCTATTTCCTAGCATGGAAGTGTCGCAGCTACATTCTTTTGATGTGAATACGAGATATACATGACACTTCGCAATGAATATTATATCTTATCATGAAACATAGGAATGAGGTGCTATATCGCGTTTTAGGCAGCATCAGAACTCTAATGCTACGATACGTAGACATCTGCTAACGCTATTTCCTAGCATGGATGTGTCGCATTTACATTCTTTTGAAGTGAATACGAGATATACATGACACATCGCAATGAATATTATATCTTATCATGAAACATAGGAATGATGTGCTATATCGCGTTTTGAGAAGCTTTAGAAATCTATTGCTGCGATACGTAGACATCTGCAAACGCTATTTTCTAGCATGGAAGTGTCGCATTTACATTCTTTTACAGTGAATACGAGATATACATGACACTTCACAATGGATATTATATCTTATCATGAAACATAGAAATGTGATGCGATATCTCCTTTTAAGAAGTATTAGAACTCTATTCTTTCGATACGTGGTCATCTGGAAACGCTATTTCCTAGCAAGGAAGTGTCGCATTTACATTCGTTTGAAGTGAATACGAGGTATACATGACACTTCGCAATGAATATTATATATTATCATGAAACATAGGAATGAGGTGCTATATTGCGTTTTGAGAAGCATTAGAACTCTATTGCTAATATACGTAGACATCTGCAAACTCTATTTCCTACCATGGAAATGTCGCACTTACATTCCATTGAAGTGAATACGAGGTATACATAACATTACACAATGAATATTATATCTTATTACGAAACATAGAAATGAAATACGACATCTCGTTTTAGGAAGCATTAGTACTCTATTGCTGTGATACGTAGACATCTGCAAACGCTATTTCCTAGCATGGAAGTGTCGCATTTATATTCTTTTGAAGTGAATACGAGGTATACATGACACTTCGCAATGAATATTATATTTTATCATGAAACATAGAAGTGAGATGCGATATCGCGTTTTAAGAAGCATTAGAACTCTCTTGCTACGATGCGTAGACATCTGCAAACGCTATTTCCTACCAAGGAAGTGTCGCATTTACATTCTTTTGAGGTGAATACGAGGTATCACGTCCGGTGAAACTATTTTCCGTTGCTCCGGAGGCTTTACGACACAGGCCTATTTTTCGGTAATTCGGTCCACGGGAACGCGTTAAGACCGGGTCCGACAATTTCGGCTGACACGACACTAGCGAAAACACTCGCGATAATAAGGGAATGACCCTACCTTTCGATGACTTCTCTCTCGATTTGTACGTCGAGAGGGCGTGGAGGATCGTTTGCTGGGATCGTAGCGGATTTCGTTCTGTTGGTTGCTACGGAAATCTCGAACAGTCGCCAGCGAAGAGGAGGACGGCGGTCGGTATTCAGCGATGATGCTGGATGTGGCATAATCGGCGTGATGCTTCGTGGTGTCTGGATCGGATGCGTCGACGGTCGCTTCGGAAAGCTGCGTCTGGGCTGGTGCGAAGGCAGGTCGCTGGTATACGAGGACTCTCGGAGCGCCCTCCAAATATTCACGCACAAGTGATCGTATGAAATTCTTCCTACTCGCACGTCGCGTTCTTCGCAAAACCGGAAGCACGATTCATTCACCAGGGTTTTCTGTACTTTCGAGTAAGATCTGAGGGATAAGCGGCGGTCTCAACGTCACAAAGCCGATTTCTATACTCCTTCAATTTGATGAAGATCAACCCCAGTTGTATGGAAGAACCCGAGGAAGAATTCGTAGTTAAATGTAATGTTAAAAGTAGAACTAGTATTGTAAACACTTGATAAAATTAATGGATGTGGAAATAGTAGACTTGGTAAAAGAACTTGTACTTGGATATAGTAAAAGTAAGAATAAAATATATTCTAGGTTTAAAGTATACAAGAACTGGAATTATTCTAAGACTAAGGCTAAGTTAAAATGGAAATAGAAATACGATGCCTGAACCCCACATTGAGGTGGCTAACGATCTAGAACTAGAGATTTGGACACCTCGGTAGGAGTTCTCGAGTCAGAGTGTGTGCTCTGGGGACGCGTCTCTGACCTCCTCGGTTCGCGGGGCGCTACGGTCGCGGAGGCTCGCGGTAGGGAGATCACGGTCCCGCGAGTGGGGGACTCGAGTCTCGAGGCGGAGAGCGCGCGGTCCAGCGAGTGGGGACTCGCGGCTCGTGGTGGGGCTAGCGGCGCATGCCGCTGGCCGGACACATCTTACTTAGTGTAACTTAGATCTAGGAATTCTTATATATGCGTCATGATATGGTATGTATGTCCTAGCTTAGAAGTAATATATAGGATCTAACAGATCCTGTTCCCGGAATTGGAAAAGACCCCATTCAGGTTATGGGCTGCGGCTACGTCTTCCTACAGGACGGAATCCTCGGTGCGAGGGAAATAGGGCTGCCCGTCCTTGGTGCGGGCGAGACAGGTATACTCGGTGGTGCGAGCGAGACACTGGTGCCCGGTACGAGCGAGACAGGTATACTCGGCGGTGCGAGTGAGGTAGCGGAACTCGGTGTGCAGGTATGCGCGCGCGAACACTTCCAGTTGCTGGTTCAGCAGGCGAGTTTGGCTGGTTGCATGTGTCCAGGGGTTGATGCTGGGGGGTGCGAAGAGGTTGATGGGTGGCAGGCGGTACGCCTGACGTCACAAAATGCGACACTTCCCTTCTAGGAAATTACGTTCCTAGATATCTCTGTATCGAAGCTATAGATTTCTAATTCTCCTTAAAACGCGATATCGCACCTCATCCCTATGTCTCATGATTAGATATAATATTCATTGCGAAGTGTTATGTATTCCTCGTCTACACTTCAAATGAATGTAAATGCGACACATCCTTGCCAGGAAATAACGTTTGCAGATGTATACGTATCGAAGCAATGGAGTTCTAATGCTTCTTGTAACGAGACATCGCATCTCAATTCTACGTTCTATCATAAGATATAATATACTTTCGGAAACGTCATGTATACCTCGTATTCCTTTAAAAAGAATGTAAATGCCACACTTCCATGCTAGGAAATAGCGTCTCCAGATATCTGCGCATCGTAGCAATAGATTTCAAATGCTTCTTAAAACGGGATATCGCATCTCATTCCTATGCTTCATGATAAGATATAATATTCATTGCGAAGTGTCATGTATACCTCGTATTCACCCCAATCGAATGTAAATGCGAAACTTCCTTGCTAGGAAATAGCGTATTCAGATGTCTACGTATCGTAGCAATAGAGTTATAATGCTACGTAAATCGCGATATCGCATGTCATTTCTATGTTTCGTGATAAGATATAATATTCATTGCGAAGTGTCATGTATACCTCGTATTCACTTCAATAAATGTAAATGCGACTATTCCTTGCTAGGAAATAGCGTTTGCAGATGCCTGCGTATCGTAGGAATAGAGTTCTAATGCTTCTTATATCGCGATATCGAATCTCATTTCCATGTTTCGTGATAAGTAATAATATTCATTCCGAAGTGTCATGTACACCTAGAATTCAATTCAAAAGAATCTAAATGCGACATTCCCATGCTAGGAAATAGCCTTTGCAGATATCTCCGCATCGAGGCAATAGAGTTCATTTGCTTCTTAAAATGCGATATCGCATGTCATTTCTGTGTTTCCTGATAAGATATAATATTCATTGCGAATTGTCATGTATACCTCGTATTCACTTCAAAAGAATGTAAGTGCGACACTTCCATACTAGGAAATAGCGTTTGCAGATATCTGCGCATCGAGGCAATAGGGATCTAATGCTTCTTAAAACGCGATATCGCATTTCACTTCCATGTTACATGATAAGATATAATGTTCATTGCGAAGTGTCATGCATACATCGTATTCACTTCAAAAGAATGTAAATGCGACTATTGCTTGCTAGCAAATAGCGTTAGCAGGTGTCTACGTATCGTAGCAATAGAGTTCTAATGCTTCTCAGATCGCGATACCGCATCTCATTTCTATGTTTCGTGATAAGATATAATATTCATTGCGAAGTGTCATGCATACCTCGTATTCACTACAAAAGAATGTAAATGCGACTACTGCTTGCTAGGAAATAGCGATTGTAGATGTCTCCGCATCGAGACCGTAGAGTTCTTATGCTTCTTAAAACGCGATATCGCATCCCTCTTCTTTGTTTCATGATAAGATGTAATATTCATTGCGAAGTGTCATGTATACCTCGTGTTTACTCCAAAAGAATGTAAATGCGACTACTGCTTGCTAGGAAATAGCGTTTGCAGATGTCTCCGCATCGAGGCCATAGATTTCTAATGCTTCTTAAAACGCGATATCGCATCTCTCTTCTATGCTTCCTGATAAGATATAATGTTCATTGCGAAGTGTCATGATTACATCGTATTCACTTCAAAAGAATGTAAATGCGAATCTTCCTTGCTAGGAAATAGCGTTTGCAGATGTCTACGTATCAAAGCAATAGAGTTCTAATGCTTCTCAAAACGCGATATCGCTTCTCATTTCTATGTTTCCTGATAAGGTATAATATTCATTGCGAAGTGTCATGTACACCTCGTATTCACTTCAAAAGAATGTAAATGCGACACTTCCATGCTAGGAAATAGCGTCTACAGATGTGTACGCGTCGAGGCAATAGACTTCTAATGCTTTTTAAAACGCGATATCGCATCCCTCTTCTGTGTTTCATGATAAGATATAATATTCAATGCGAAGTGTCATGTATACCTTGCTTTCACTTCAAAAGAACGTAAATGCGAATGTTGGTTGCTAGGAAATAGCGATTGCAGATGTCTACGTATCGTAGCAATAGCGTTCTAATGCTTCTTAGATCGCGATATCGCATCTCACTTCTATGTTTCATGATAAGATATAATATTCATTGCGAAGTGTCATGAATACCTCGTATTCACTTCAAAAGAATGTAAATGCGACTATTGCTTGCTAGGAAATAGCGTTTGCAGATGCCTACGTATCGTAGCAATAGAGTTCTAATGCTTCTTAGATCGCGAAATCGCATCTCAATCCTATGTTTCGTGATAAGTTATAATATTCCGAAGTGTCATGTACACCTCGAACTCGCTTCAAAAGAATGTAAATGCGACTATTGCTTGCAAGGAAATAGCGTTTGCAGATGTCTACGTATCGTAGCAATAGAGATCTAATGCTTCTCAAAACGCGATACCGCATCTCATTTCTATGCTTCATGATAAGATATAATATTCATTGCAAAGTGTCTTGTACACCTCGTATTCACTTCAAAAGAATGTAAATGCGACACTTCCATGCTAGGAAATAGCGTTTGCAGAATTCTCCGCATCGAGGCCATAGAGTTCTAATGCTTCTTATAACGCGATATCGCATCTCCCTCCTATGTTTCATGATAAGATATAATATTCATTGCGAAGTGTCATGTATACCTCGTATTCACTTTAAAAGAATGTAAATGCGACTATTCCTTGCTAGGGCATAGCGATTGCAGATGCCTACGTATTGTAGCAATAGAGTTCTAATGCTTCTCAGATCGCGATACCGCATCTCATTTCTATGTTTCGTGATAAGTTATAATATTCATTCCGAAGTGTCATGTAGACCTCGAATTCACTTCAAAGGAATGTAAATGCGACTATTGCTTGCTAGCAAATAGCGTTAGCAGATTTCTACGTATCGTAGCGATAGCGTTCTAATGCTACTTAAATCGCGATATCGCATCACATTTCTATGTTTCGTGATAAGTTATAATATTCATTCCGAAGTGTCATGTATACCTCGTATTCACTTCAAAAGAATGTAAATGCGAATCTTCCATGCAAGGAAATAGCGTCTGCAGATGTCTACTCGTCGAGGCAATAGAGTTCTAATGCTTCTTAAAACGCGACATCGCATCTCACTACTATGTTCCGTGATAAGATATAATATTCATTGCGAAGTGTCATGTATACCTCGTATTCACTTCAAAAGAATGTAAATGCGACTATTGTTTGCTAGGAAATAGCGTTTGCAGATTTTTACGTATCGTAGTAATAGCATTCTAATGCTACTTAAATCGCGATATCACATCTCATTTATATGTTTCGTGATAAGATATAATATTCATTGCGAAGTGTCATGTATACCTCGTATTCACTTCAAAAGAATGTAAATGCGACTATTGTTTGCTAGGAAATAGCGTCTGCAGATGTCTACTCGTCGAGGCAATAGAGTTCTAATGCATCTTAAATCGCGATATCGCATCTCATTTCTATGTTTCGTGATAAGGTATAATATTCATTGCGAAGTGTCATGTATACCTCGTATTCGCTTCAAAAGAATGTAAATGCGACTATTGCTTGCTAGGAAATAGCGTTTCCAGATGTCTACGTATCGTAGCAATAGAGGTCTAATGATTCTCAAAACGCGATATCGCATCTCACTTCCATGTTTCGTGATAAGTTATAATATTTATTCCGAAGTGTCATGTATACCTCGTATTTACATCAAAAGAATGTAAATGCGACACTTCCATGCTAGGAAATAGCGTCTGCAGATGTCTACGCGTCGAGGCAATAGTGATCTAATGCTTCTTAAAACGCGATGTCGCATCTCACTTCTATGTTTCATGATAAGATATAATATTCATTGCGAAGTGTCATGTATACCTCGTATTCACTTCAAAAGAATGTAAATGCGACACTTCTATGCTAGGAAATAGCGTTTGCAGAATTCTCCGCATCGAGGCCATAGAGTTCTAATGCTTCTTAAAACGCGATATCGCATCTCCTTTCTATGTTTCATGATAAGATATAATATTCATTGCGAAGTGTCATGTATACCTCGTATTCACTTCAAAAGAATGTAAGTGCGACACTTCCATCCTAGGAAATAGATTCTGCAGATGTCTACACGTCGAGGCAATAGAGTTCTAATGCTTCTTAAAACGCGATGTCGCATCTCACTTCTATGTTTCATGATAAGATATAATATTCATTGTGAAGTGTCATTTATACCTCGTATTCACTTCAAAAGAATGTAAATGCGACTATTCCTTGCTAGGAAATAGCGCTTGCAGATGCCTAGGTATCGTAGCAATAGAGTTCTAATGCTTCTTAGATCGCGATATCGCATCTCGTTTCCATGTTTCGTGATAAGTTATAATATTCATTCCGAAGTGTCATGTATACCTCGTATTCGCTTCAAAAGAATGTAAATGCGACTATTGCATGCTAGGAAATAGCGTTTCCAGATGTCTACGTATCGTAGCAATAGAGGTCTAATGATTCTCAAAACGCGATATGGCATCTCATTTCTGTGTTTCCTGATAAGATATAATATTCATTGGGAAATGTCATGTACACCTCGTATTCACTTCAAGAGAATGTAAATGCGAAACTTCCATGCTAGGAAATAGCGTCTGCAGATGTCTACGCGTCGAGGCAATATAGTTCTAATGATTCTTTAAACACGATATCGAATTTCACTTCTATGTTTCATGATAAGATATAATATTCATTGCGAAGTGTCTTGTATACCTCGTATTCACTCCAAACGAATGTAAATGCGACACTTCCTTCCTAGGAAATAGCGTTTGCAGATGGCTACGTATCGTAGCAATACATTTCTAATGCTACATAAATCGCAATATCGCATCGCATTTCTATGTTCCGTGATAAGATATAATATTCATTGCGAAGTGTCATGTATACCTCGTATTCACTTCAAAGGAATGTAAATGCGACTATTGTTTGCTAGGAAATAGCGTTTGCAGATGCCTACGTATCGTAGCAATAGAGTTCTAATGCTTCTTAGATCGCGAAATCGCATCTCAATCCTATGTTTCGTGATAAGTTATAATATTCATTCCGAAGTGTCATGTACACCTCCAATTCGCTTCAAAAGAATGTAAATGCGACACTTCCATGCTAGGAAATAGCATTTGCTGATATCTCCGCATCGAGGCAATAGGGTTCTAATGCTTCTTCAAACGCGATATCGCACCTCACTTCTACGTTACGTGATAAGATATAATGTTCATTGCGATGTGTCATGTATACCTCGCATTCACTTCAATAGAATGTAAATGCGAATCTTCCTTGGTAGGAAATAGCGTTCGCAGATGACCACGTATCGTAGCAATAGAGTTCTAATGCTTCTTAGATCGCGAAATCGCTTCTCAATCCTATGTTTCGTGATAAGTTATAATATTCATTCCGAAGTGTCATGTGTACCTCGTATTCACTTTAAAAGAATGTAAATGCGACTATTCCTTGCTAGGGCATAGCGATTGCAGATGCCTACGTATCGTAGCAATAGAGTTCTAATGCTTCTCAGATCGCGATACCGCATCTCATTTCTATGTTTCGTGATAAGTTATAATATTCATTCCGAAGTGTCATGTAGACCTCCAATTCACTTCAAAGGAATGTAAATGCGACTATTGCTTGCTATCAAATAGCGTTTGCAGATTTCTACGTATCGTAGCGATAGCGTTCTAATGCTACTTAAATCGCGATATCGCATCTCATTTCTATGTTTCGTGATAAGTAATAATATTCATTCCGAAGTGTCATGTAAACCTCGAATTGACTTCAAAAGAATGTAAATGCGACTATTGCTTGCTAGGAAATAGCGTTTGCAGATGTCTACGTATCGTAGCAATAGAGTTCTAATGCTTCTCAAAACGTGATATCGCATCTCATTTCTATGTTTCCTGATAAGATATAATATTCATTGCGATGTGTCATGTACACCTCGTATTCACAACAAAAGAATGTAAATGCGACACTTCCATGCTAGGAAATAGCGCCTGCAGATGGCTACGCGTCGATGCAATAGAGTTCTAATGCATCTTAAAACGCGATATCGCATCTCACTCCTATGCTTCATGATAAGATATAATATTCATTGCGAAGTGTCATGTATACCTCGTATTCACTCCAAACGAATGTAAATGCGACACTTCCTTGCTAGGAAATTGCGTATTCAGATGTCAACGTATCGTAGCAATTGAGTTCTAATGCTTCTCAAAACGCGATATCGCATCTCATTTCTATGTTTCATGATAAGATATAATATTCATTCCGAAGTGTCATGTATACCTCGTATTCACTTTAAAAGAATGTAATTGCGACTATTCCTTGCTAGGGCACAGCGATTGCAGATGCCTACGTATCGTAGCAATAGAGTTCTAATGCTTCTCAGATCGCGATACCGCATCTCATTTCTATGTTTCGTGATAAGTTATAATATTCATTCCGAAGTGTCATGTAGACCTCCAATTCACTTCAAAGGAATGTAAATGCGACTATTGCTTGCTAGCAAATAGCGTTTGCAGATTTCTACGTATCGTAGCGATAGCGTTCTAATGCTACTTAAATCGCGATATCGCATCTCATTTCTATATTTCGTGATAAGTTATAATATTCATTCCGAAGTGTCATGTATACCTCGAATTCTCTTCAAAAGAATGTAAATGCGACACTTCCATCCTAGGAAATAGCGTTTGCAGATGTCTACGTATCATAGCAATAGAGTTCTAGTGCTACTTAAATCGCGATATCGCATCTCATTTAAATGTTTGGTGATAAGATATAATATTCATTGCGAAGTGTCATGTATACCTCGTACTCACTTCAAAAGAATGTAAATGCAACTATTGCTTGCTAGGAAATAGCGTTTGCAGATGCCTACGTATTGTAGGAATAGAATTCTTATGCTTCTTAGATGGTGATATCGCATCTCATTTCTATGTTTCGTGATAAGTTATAATATTCATTCCGAAGTGTCATGTATACCTCGAATTCACTTCAAAAGAATGTAAATGCGACACTTCCATCCTAGGAAATAGCGTTTGCAGATGTCTACGTATCTTAGCAATAGAGTTCTTGTGCTACTTAAATCGCGATATCGCATCTCATTTAAATGTTTGGTGATAAGATATAATATTCATTGCGAAGTGTCATGTATACCTCGTACTCACTTCAAAAGAATGTAAATGCGACTATTCCTTGCTAGGAATTAGCGTTTGCAGATGCCTACGTATTGTAGCAATAGAGTTCTAATGTTTCTCAAAACGCAATATCGCATCTCACTTCTATGTTTCATGATAAGATCTATTATTCATTGCGAAATGCCACTTATTCCTTGTATTCACTTCAAATGAATGTAAATGCGACACTTCCTTGCTAGGAAATAGCGTTTGCAGATGTCTACGTATCGAAGTAATAGAATTCTAATGCTTCCTAAAACGCGATATCGCATCTCATTTCTGTGTTTCATGATAAGATATAATATCCATTGCGAAGTATCACTTATTCCTCGTATTCACTTCAAATGAATGTAAATGCGACACTTCCTTTCTAGGAAATAGCGTTTGCAGAGGTCTATGTATCGTAGCAATAGAGTTCTAACACTTCTTAAAACGCGATATCGCATCTCTTTTCTATGTTTCATGATAAGATATAATATCCATTCCGAAGTGTCATGTATACCTCGTATTCACTTCAAAGGAATGTAAATGCGATACTTCCTTGCTAGGGAATAGCGTTTGCAGAATTCTACGTTTCGTAGCAATAGTTCTTATGCTTCTTAGATGGTGATATCGCATCTCATTTCTATGTTTCGTGATAAGTTATAATATTCATTCCGAAGTGTCATGTATACCTCGAATTCACTTCAAAAGAATGTAAATGCGACACTTCCATCCTAGGATATAGCGTTTGCAGATGTCTATGTATCGTAGCAATAGAGTTCTAATGTTTCTGAAAACGCGATAGCGCATCTCATTTCTATGCTTCATGATAAGATATAATATTCATTGCGAAGTGTCATGCATACCTCGTATTCACTTCAAAAGAATGTAAATGCGACTATTCCTTGCTAGGAATTAGCGTTTGCAGATGCCTTCGTATTGTAGCAATAGAGTTCTAATGTTTCTCAAAACGCAATATCGCATCTCACTTCTATGTTTCATGATAAGATCTATTATTCATTGCGAAATGTCACTTTTTCCTTGTATTCACTTCAAATGAATGTAAATGCGACACTTCCTTGCTAGGAAATAGCGTTTGCAGATGTCTACGTATCGAAGTAATAGAATTCTAATGCTTCCTAAAACGCGATATCGCATCTCATTTCTGTGTTTCATGATAAGATATAATATCCATTGCGAAGTATCACTCATTCCTCGTATTCACTTCAAATGAATGTAAATGCGACACTTCCTTTCTAGGAAATAGCGTTTGCAGAGGTCTGTGTATCGTAGCAATAGAGTTCTAACACTTCTTAAAACGCGATATCGCATCTCTTTTTTATGTTTCGTGATAAGATATAATATCCATTCCGAAGTGTCATGTATACCTCGTATTCACTTCAAAGGAATGTAAATGCGATACTTCCTTCCTAGGGAATAGCGTTTGCAGAATTCTACGTTTCGTAGCAATAGTTCTAATGCTTCTTAAAACGGGATATCGCATCTCATTTCTATGTTTCATGACATAATTCAAGATTCATTACGAAGTGTTATTTATACCTCGTCTACACTTCAAAAGAATGTAAATGCACCCTTCCTTGCTAGGAAATGCGTTTCCAGATGTCTACGTATCGAAGCAATAGATTTCTAATGCTTCTATAAACGAGATATAACATCTCAGTTCTATGTTTTACGATACGACATAATATTAGTTGCGAAGTGTTATGTATACCTCGTCTACACTTCAAAATAATGTAATTGCCGCACTTCCTTGTATACCTCGTTTGCACTTCAAAATATTGTAAATGCCACACATCCTTGCTAGGAAATGCGTTTCCAGATATCTACGTATCGAAGCACTAGCATCTCATTTCTGTGTTTCATGATAAGATATAATATTCATTGCGAAGTGTTATGTATACCTCGTCTACACTTCAAAAGAATGCAAATGCCACGCTTCCTGGATAGGAAATTGCGTTTCTAGATGTCTACGCATCGAAGCAATAGATTTCTAACTCTTTATAGAACGCGATATCGCATATCAGTTTCTAAGTCACATGATAAGATGTAATTTCAATGCAACGCGTTATGTATATCTCCTCTACACTTCAAATGAATGTAAATGCATCACTTCCTTGCTACGGAAATTTGTTACTATATCTGAAGGTTCTGAAGCAATAGAGTTCGAATGCTTCGTAAAACGCGGCTGCGCATCTTACTTCTATATTTCATGATAAGATGTAATATTCATAGCATCGCGTTATGTTTATCTGCTTCTGCACATGAATTGAGTGTGAACCCTACACTTTCTTGCCCGGGGATAGCGTTTCTAGATGTCCAGGTGCCGAAGCATTTAATTTGTCATGCTTCATGCACCTCAATATCGCATTTCATATAAACAGTTCAAAGTAATTTAGAAGGTTGTAAAGCTCTATGCATCGCATTATGCTTATCTGCTTTTGTGCTTTATAATGCTCTGGGATGTGAGAAGGTCCTCAACCATCCTTAACCCCCTAATGAGAAGTCAAAAGTCCAGCGGCCCTGCAGGTGGGCCATGGGAGCGTGGCGCGCGAGGCGCTACACAATTTAAATGATAAGGAGGATCCCCTCAGGGACACCCAAGGGGGCGAGAAGAGGAAATCGCCGAAATCCACTGATCGATGGACCCGAACAATACCGGAGCCTACAGCCCACTTCACCAAGGAGCCCCGAGTAGGATGCTGGAGACCCGAGGACCACCAGCGAATTCAAGGAACCTGAAGAAGAAAACGTGAGAGCTTATTCCCTAAAGCGTGCCATTTCTTGTGTCGCATATTGTATATTGTATCTTATATCGTGAAGCGAGTTATGATACCCGGTAATTTGCGGCGTGTTGCGTAGTTTCCCGTAGCCCTTGTTAGTTAAACCCACGTCGAGACCATAAATAAACATGCCGTGTCTTCAGTATCTCGCGACCCGAGTATGTGTACTTGGCTAGGCGCAGTCGAGAAGAGGAGCATTTCGAAGTTTCAAGGGTTGTTCCGCCCCAGGGTTCCCGGGGTCGTGTAGTCTATCCCTTTGCTACTTTTTGAGCAGCTGGCGCCCAAGAAAAGTTGTACGTGAGCGGATACCTTGGAACGATAGATCGCTTTAGATTAAAGTACGTTTTACACCTTAAAGCATTTAGATAATTAACCCCTCCGAGCTTCCCTGACTTACTATATATAGGTTTCCGTCACAACTAATAGGAACCATCACTTTACATAGATATATAGAACACACATAGTTTTAAACGTAGAATTGAGAATTTGAGAACTTACTTTGAAACGTTAGTAGTGAGGAATTCCATCGGATTTCATAGAAATTCAGAACTTACTTGCTATGAAACATAGGCTGATAAGGGCCATCGCGTTGCTTAGAACTTTAGAACTTGCTTACTTCAACAAAGATTTCTATTGGCTTCGTCCGTTCTTTTAGAAGAGTTTTTGATAAACCACATACTTTTCACGCTTCTGATATCTTTGAAAGTTCGCGAGATGTAATCGTTTAAGTTTTAAAATGATTACTTAATGTGGATTATAATTTTGTAACACGCTCATAAACGAGTCTGCATAGGATTTAATCCATAAGTTTTTAAGCAGTTTTATGCAGTTATTTGTTATTCACTTATTGCTCAAACGACAAAGATTCTGACCACTTCAAAATGGTTGACTTTCATCAATTTTCTTAAAAATTGAAATACTGCCCAACTTCACATATCCAACATAACTCCACTTACAAAAAAACTATTTTCATCAACGGATGGCCCCTTTGTACTATGCAATTTTATATTAGCAAAAACCAACAAGGCAACGATGAACAGAGTTAAATTTAATATTATGATGTTTATTATTTTACTTATAGTATATTTGTTTCTCTGGAATTTTGCCAAAAGACAATGTTTACGATGTCGACAAATATTTGCCTTAGAATTACAAGAGCCAACAATTTCGAAAGTAGAATATTACTTTACTTCGCTAACCGAATCATTGCAAACGTTGAATAAGGTGCGTGCCTTTTAAAACAGTCAGATGCAAATTACGATACAACGTTTCCAAGAAATGGTACGTGCCACTGTTTTTTAATTTCCGTTTATTTAATCAACGGAAATTTAATTGAAATATCCGCAAAATTTGAGGACAAAAAGTTATTGTAATTTTACGCAACATATATGATGGTGATAAAGGATAAGTATACGGAACTGAAAATGGAAAGTAGCGAGCAGAAAAAGAAACTGATGGAGCTACAAAGTAGATTGATACATCCGTCAAATGATGATTCTAGGTTAATAAAATCTGTTAATCAAAGAACTATTGCAAAAATCAAGTATAATCAATATTACTTCTGCTCAAAGGCTATAATAGAATTGTACCGAAATGGGTACAAAACAGGCCATTATATCTATACGTTCTATTCTATGCAAAGGCAAATATTTCAAAGAGAAAAGATGTGTTACTTACAAATTACTTATGTTCCTAGATATCTCACTAATTCAGGCTTCTTGTCTTGCAGAACTAATCATTCATTTAACATGTAAAGGGGTCCAAGAATAGTAAAAGATTTTTATATTTCATAGCCTCACTTGATACGTCGATTGGATCACGTAAAATATCGGACATTAATTGCATCTACATCTTCAGACCTTAAATATATAATTGCAACAACATATTTAATAGCGTTTTAATAACATTTTTCTAATTGTTTACATCTATGTCTAATAAATATATATTAATCGAATAAGTTGCTTTACCAAAGAATAAAAGTATCTGAGGCTTACAAATCGGAGCATTACATAACAAACGTGCATCAGATATATAATATTACATGTAATAAAAGATGAAGACGAAAAAGATCGTACATAAGCTGAATCCACAATGCGGTCATAGAGATACGGAAACGGCAAAAATTCCAAACAATAATTTAAAAAATTCAAAAAGGGGGGAGTGAAAATCCATCTCCTTGACGATGATAAGGAACAAGTCTGCCTCATGCACTACAATATCCCAAACAGCCAGCGATTGGCACGCCAATGACAACGGATGGAACGAATTCCGTGACAGAACTGTGCTAACAAAGTGCTCCTACTCAGCTTTCGAAATGGCATACTGTTAGTACTGGGGCGGCATTCGTATCACGGCACTATTAAAGCACCGAGATATAGCACACGGGCTACACGGCCCTGACAATGACACTATCAGCTCACCATAGCTACACGCGTGGTTGTGGCGTAGGCTCACATTTACTAATGGGGAAGCTGTTTCCATAAAAATTATAAGCAAATATGAAAAATGACTAAACTGTACAATTTATTTATTTTGATTCCAAAACAGATACACCGGCATAAAACAAAGATATAAGAAATCGATTTTATTATTTTCTATAAACTAGCTCGATAGGGCGATTTTTTCCATAAAGTCGATAATTACTTTGTCATAAAAATATACACACTTATTTTATATATATTTTCTTCAATTTATTGTTGCAAATTCATGCAATTGAGGGTTACATTAAATACGATGAGAGCATGTTATTTCAAAAATTACACAAGGCGAAGTTAGGGACGCAACAGCATGAATTTTTATTTTATAAGTAATATTTTTTTTATAATTAATATTTTTAGTCTATGATGGATTGAAAGAAATATATACGACTCGCTCAATAACTATAAATATAGGAAAACGACCATCAAAATCGCAAATCATATTATATCTTACCATGAAACATAGAAATGAGATGCGATATCGCGTTTTAAGAATCATAAGAACTCTATTGCTACGATACGTAGACATCTGCAAACGCTATTTGCTTGCAAGGAAGTGTCGTATTTACATTCATCTGAAGTGTAGACGAGGAATACATGACACTTCGAAAATCATATTATATCTTACCATGAAACATAGAAATGAGATGCGATATCGCGTTTTAAGAATCATAAAAACTCTATTGCTACGATACGTAGACATCTGCAAACGCTATTTGCTTGCAAGGAAGTGTCGTATTTACATTCATCTGAAGTGTAGACGAGGAATACATGACACTTCGAAAATCATATCATATCTTACCATGAAACATAGAAATGAGATGCGATATCACGTTTTAAAAGCATTAGAAATCTATTGCTACGATACACAGACATCTGCAAACGCTATTTCCTAGCAAGGAAGTGTCGCATTTACATTCATTTGAAGTGTAGGCGAGGAATACATAACACTTCGCAAATCATATTATATCTTACCATGAAACATAGAAATGAGATGCAATATCGCGTTTTAAGAATCATAAGAACTCTGTTGCTACGATAGGTAGACATTTGCAAACGCTATTTCCTTGCAAGCAAGTGTCGCATTTACATTCATTCGAATCGTAGACGAGGAATGCATAACACTTCGCAAATCATATTATACCTTACCGTGAAACATAGAAATGAGAAGCAATATCGCGTTTAAAGAATCATAAGAACTCTATTGCTACGATACGTAGACATCTGCAAACGCTATTTCCTTGCAAGGAAGTGTCGCATTTACATTCATTTGAAGTGTAGACGAGGAATACATAACTCTTCGCAAATCATATTATATCTTACCATGAAACATAGAAATGAGATGCGATATCGCGTTTTAAGAAGCATTAGAACTCTATTGCTACGATACGTAGACATCTGCAAACGCTATTTCCTAGCGAGGAAGTGTCGCATTTACATTCATTTGAAGTGTAGACGAGGAATATATAACACTTCGCAAATCATGTTATATCTTACCATGAAACATAGAAATGAGATGCGATTTCGCGTTTTAAGAAGCATTAGAACTCTATTCCTACGATACGTAGACATCTGCAAACGCTATTTCCTAGCGAGGAAGTGCCGCATTCACATTCATTTGAAGTGTAGAAGAGGAATACATAACACTTCGCAAATCATATTATATCTTACCATGAAACATAGAAGTGTGATTCGAAATCGCGTTCTAAGAAGCATTAGAACACTCCTGCTACGACAGGTAGACATTTGCAAACGCTATTTCCTTGCAAGGAAGTGTCGCATTTACATTCATTTGAAATGTAGACGAGGAATACATAACACTTCGCAAATCATATTATATCTTACTATGAAACATAGAAATGAGATGCGATATCGCGTTTTAAGAATCATAAGAACTCTATTGCTACGATACGCAGACATCCGCAAACGCTATTTCCTTGCAAGGAAGTGTCGCTTTTACATTCTTTTGAAGTGTAGAGGAGGAATACATGACACTTCGCAAATCATATTATATCTTACCATGAAACATAAAAATGAGATGCAATATCGCGTTTTAAGAATCATAAGAACTCTGTTGCTACGATAGGTAGACATTTGCAAACGCTATTTCCTTGCAAGCAAGTGTCGCATTTACATTCATTCGAATCGTAGACGAGGAATGCATAACACTTCGCAAATCATATTATACCTTACCGTGAAACATAGAAATGAGATGCGATATCGCGTTTTAAGAAGCATTAGAACTCTATTGCTACGATACCTAGACATCTGCAGACGCTATTTCCTAGCAAGGAAGTGTCGCATTTACATTCATTTGAAGTGTAGACGAGGAATACATGACACTTCGCAAATCATATTATATCTTACCATGAAACATAGAAATCGGATGCAATATCGCGTTTTAAGATTCATAAGAACTCTGTTGCTACGATAGGTAGACAATTGCAAACGCTATTTCCTTGCAAGCAAGTGTCGCATTTACATTCATTCGAATCGTAGACGAGGAATGCATAACACTTCGCAAATCATATTATATCTTACTATGGAACATAGAAATGAGATGCGATATCGCGTTTTAAGAATCATAAGAACTCTATTGCTACGATACCTAGACATCTGCAGACGCTATTTACTAGCAAGGAAGTGTCGCATTTACATTCATTTGAAGTGTAGACGAGGAATACATGACACTTCGCAAATCATACTATATCTTACCGTGAAACATAGAAATGAGATGCGATATCGCGTTTTATGAAGCATTAGAACTCTATTGCTACGATACGTAGACATCTGCAAACGCTATTTCCTAGCGAGGACGTGTCGCATTTACATTCATTTGAAGTGTAGACGAGGAATACATGACACTTCGCAAATCATATTATATCTTACCATGAAACATAGAAATGAGATGCAATATCGCGTTTTAAGAATCATAAGAACTCTGTTGCTACGATAGGTAGACATTTGCAAACGCTATTTCCTTGCAAGGTAGTGTCGCATTTACATTCATTTGAAGAGTAGACGAGGAATACATAACACTTCGCAAATCATATTGTATCTTACCATGAAACATAGAAATGAGATGCAATATCGCGTTTTAAGAATCACAAGAATTCAATTGCTACGATACGTAGACATCTACAAACGCTATTTCCTTGCAAGGAAGTGTCGCATTTACATTCATTTGAATCGTAGACGAGGAATGCATAACACTTCGCAATGAATATTATATCTTATCATGAAACATAGATAAGAGATGCGATATCGCGTTTTAAGAAGCATTAGAACACTATTGCTGCGATAGGTAGATATTTGCAAACGCTATTTCCTTGCAAGGAAGTGTCGCATTTACATTCATTTGAATCGCAGACGAGGAATGCATAACACTTCGCAATGAATATTATATCTTATCATGAAACACAGATATGAGATGCAATATCTCGTTTTAAGAAGCATTTGAACTCTATTGCTTCGATACGTAGACATCTGCAAACGCTATTTCCTTGCAAGGAAGTGTCGCATTTACGTTCATTTGAAGTGTAGACGAGGAATACATATCACTTCGCAAATCATATTATACCTTACCATGAAACATAGAAATGAGATGCGATATCGCGTTCTAAGAAGCAGCAGAAATCCATTGCTACGATACGTAGACATCTGCAAAAGCTATTTCCTTGCGAGGAAGTGTCGCATTTACATTCATTTGATGTGTAGACGAGGAAAACATGACACTTCGCAATTCATATTATATCTTACCAGGAAACATAGAAATGAGATGCGATATCGCGTTTTAAGAAGCATTAGAAAGCCATTGCTACGATACGTAGACATCTGCAAACGCTATTTCCTAGCAAGGAAGTGTCGCATTTACATTCATTTGAAGTGTAGACGAGGAATACATGACACTTCGCAAATCATATTATACCTTACCATGAAACATAGAAATGAGATGCGATATCGCGTTTTAAGAATCATAAGAACTCTATTGCTACGATACGTAGACATCTGCAAACGCTATTTCCTTGCAAGAAGTGTCGCATTTACATTCATTTGAAGTGTAGACGAGGAATACATAACACTTCGCAAATCATATTATATCTTACCATAACACATAGAAATGTGATGCGATATCGCGTTTTAAGAAGCATTAGAACACTATTGCTACGATAGGTAGACATTTGCAAACGCTATTTCCTTGCAAGGAAGTGTCGCATTAACATTCATTTGAATCGTAGACGAGGAATGCATAACACTTCGCAATGAATATTATATCCTATCATGAAACATAGATATGAGATGCGATATGGTGGTTTAAGAAGCATTAGAACACTATTGCTTCGATACGTAGACATCTGCAAACGCTATTTCCTTGCAAGGAAGTGTCGCATTTACATTCATTTGAAGTGTAGACGAGGAATACATAACACTCCGCAAATTATATTACATCTTACCATGAAACATAGAAATGAGATGCGATATCGCGTTTTAAGAAGCATTAGAACTCTATTGCTACGATACGTAGACATCTGCAAACGCTATTTCCTAGCGAGGAAGTGTCGCATTCATACTCATTTGAAGTGTAGACGAGGAATACATAACACTTCGCAAATCATATTGTATCTTACCATGAAACATAGAAATAAGATGCAATATCGCGTTTTAAGAATCACAAGAATTCTATTGCTACGATACGTAGACATCTACAAACGCTATTTCCTTGCAAGGAAGTGTCGCATTTACATTCATTTGAATCGTAGACGAGGAATGCATAACACTTCGCAAATCATATTATACCTTACCATGAAACATAGAAATGAGATGCGATATCGCGTTTTAAGAATCATAAGAACTCTATTGCTACGATACGTAGACATCTGCAAACGCTATTTCCTTGCAAGGAAGTGTCGCATTTACATTCATTTGAATCGTAGACGAGGAATGCATAACACTTCGCAATGAATATTATATCCTATCATGAAACATAGATATGAGATGCGATATGGTGGTTTAAGAAGCATTAGAACACTATTGCTTCGATACGTAGACATCTGCAAACGCTATTTCCTTGCAAGGAAGTGTCGCATTTACATTCATTTGAAGTGTAGACGAGGAATACATAACACTCCGCAAATTATATTATATCTTACCATGAAACATAGAAATGAGATGCGATATCGCGCTCTAAGAAGCATCAGAAATCCATTGCTACGATACGTAGATATTTGCAAACGCTATTTCCTTGCAAGGAAGTGTCGCATTTACATTCATTCGAATCGTAGACGAGGAATGCATAACACTTCGCAATGAATATTATATCTTATCATGAAACACAGATATGAGATGCAATATCTCGTTTTTAGAAGCATTTGAACTCTATTGCTTCGATACGTAGACATCTGCAAACGCTATTTCCTTGCAAGGAAGTGTCGCATTTACATTCATTTGATGTGTAGACGAGGAATACATGACACTTCGCAATTCATATTATATCTTACCAGGAAACATAGAAATGAGATGCGATATCGCGTTTTAAGAAGCATTAGAAAGCCATTGATACGATACGTAGACATCTGCAAACGCTATTTCCTAGCAAGGAAGTGTCGCATTTACATTCATTTGAAGTGTAGACGAGGAATACATGACACTTCGCAAATCATATTATACCTTACCATGAAACATAGAAATGAGATGCGATATCGCGTTTTAAGAATCATAAGAACTCTATTGCTACGATACGTAGACATCTATAAACGCTATTTCCTTGCAAGAAGTGTCGCATTTACATTCATTTGAAGTGTAGACGAGGAATACATAACACTTCGCAAATCATATTATATCTTACCATAACACATAGAAATGTGATGCGATATCGCGTTTTAAGAAGCATTAGAACACTATTGCTACGATAGGTAGACATTTGCAAACGCTATTTCCTTGCAAGGAAGTGTCGCATTAACATTCATTTGAATCGTAGACGAGGAATGCATAACACTTCGCAATGAATATTATATCCTATCATGAAACATAGATATGAGATGCGATATGGTGGTTTAAGAAGCATTAGAACACTATTGCTTCGATACGTAGACATCTGCAAACGCTATTTCCTTGCAAGGAAGTGTCGCATTTACATTCATTTGAAGTGTAGACGAGGAATACATAACACTCCGCAAATTATATTACATCTTACCATGAAACATAGAAATGAGATGCGATATCGCGTTTTAAGAAGCATTAGAACTCTATTGCTACGATACGTAGACATCTGCAAACGCTATTTCCTAGCGAGGAAGTGTCGCATTCATACTCATTTGAAGTGTAGACGAGGAATACATAACACTTCGCAAATCATATTGTATCTTACCATGAAACATAGAAATAAGATGCAATATCGCGTTTTAAGAATCACAAGAATTCTATTGCTACGATACGTAGACATCTACAAACGCTATTTCCTTGCAAGGAAGTGTCGCATTTACATTCATTCGAATCGTAGACGAGGAATGCATAACACTTCGCAATGAATATTATATCTTATCATGAAACACAGATATGAGATGCAATATCTCGTTTTTAGAAGCATTTGAACTCTATTGCTTCGATACGTAGACATCTGCAAACGCTATTTCCTTGCAAGGAAGTGTCGCATTTACGTTCACTTGAAGTGTAGACGAGGAATACATGACACTTCGCAAATCATATTATATCTTACCATGAAACATAGAAATGAGATGCGATGTCGCGTTCTAAGAAGCATCAGAAATCCATTGCTACGATACGTAGACATCTGCAAACGCTATTTCCTTGCGAGGAAGTGTCGCATTTACATTCATTTGATGTGTAGACGAGGAATACATGACACTTCGCAAATCATATGATATCTTACCATGAAACATAGAAAAGAGATGCGATATCGCGTTTTAAGAATCATAAGAACTCTATTGCTACGATACGTAGACATCTGCAAACGCTATTTCCATGCAAGGAAGTGTCGCATTTACATTCATTTGAATCGTAGACGAGGAATGCATAACACTTCGCAAATCATATTATACCTTACCATGAACTATAGAAATGAGATGCGATATCGCGTTTTAAGAATCATAAGAACTCTATTGCTACGATAGGTAGACATCTGCAAACGCTATTTCCTTGCAAGGAAGTGTCGCATTTACATTCATTTGAATCGTAGACGAGGAATGCATAACACTTCGCAATGAATATTATATCTTATCATGAAACATAGATAAGAGATGCAATATCTCGTTTTAAGAAGCATTAGAACTCTATTGCTACGATACCTAGACATCTGCAGACGCTATTTCCTAGCGAGGATGTGTCGCATTTACATTAATTTGAAGTATAGACGAGGAATACATAACACTTCGCAAATCATATTATATCTTACCATGAGACATAGAAATGAGATCCGATATCGCGTTTTAAGAATTATAAGAACTCTATTGCTACGATACGTAGACATCTGCAAACGCTATTTCCTTGCAAGGAAGTGTAGCATTTACATTCATTTGAAGTGTAGACGAGGAATACATGACACTTCGCAAATCATGTTATATCTTAGCATGAAACATAGAAATGGGATGCGATATCGCGTTCTAAGAAGCTTCAGAAATCCATTGCTACGATACGTAGACATCTGCAAACGCTATTTCCTTGCAAGGAAGTGTCGCAATTACATTCATTTGAAATGTAGACGAGGAATACATATCGCTTCGCAAATCATATTATACCTTACCATGAAACATAGAAATGAGATGCGATATCGCGTTTTAAGAAGCTTTAGAACTCTATTGCTGCGATACGTAGACATCTGCAAATGCTATTTCCTAGCGAGGAAGTGTCGCATTCACATTCATTTGAAGTGTAGACGAGGAATACATAACACTTCGCAATGAATATTATATCTTATCATGAAACACAGATATGAGATGCAATATCTCGTTTTAAGAAGCATTTGAACTCTATTGCTTCGATACGTAGACATCTGCAAACGCTATTTCCTTGCAAGGAAGTGTCGCATTTACGTTCATTTGAAGTGTAGACGAGGAATACATGACACTTCGCAAATCATATTATATCTTACAATGAAACATAGAAATGAGATGCGATATCGCGTTCTAAGAAGCATCAGAAATCCATTGCTACGATACGTAGACATCTGCAAACGTTATTTCCTTGCGAGGAAGTGTCGCATTTACATTCACTTGATGTGTAGACGAGGAATACATGACACTTCGCAATTCATATTATATCTTACCATGAAACATAGAAATGAGATGCGATATCGCGTTTTAAGAAGCATTAGAAAGCTATTGCTACGATACGTAGACATCTGCAAACGCTATTTCCTAGCAAGGAAGTGTCGCATTTACATTCACTTGAAGTGTAGACGAGGAATACATGACACTTCGCAAATCATATGATATCTTACCATGAAACATAGAAAAGAGATGCGATATCGCGTTTTAAGAATCATAAGAACTCTATTGCTACGATACGTAGACATCTGCAAACGCTATTCCTAGCGGGGAAGTATCGCATTCACATTCATTTGAAGTGTAGACGAAGAATACACGACACTTCGCAAATCATGTTATATCTTACCATGAGACATAGAAATGAGATGCGATATAACGTTTCAAGAATCATATGAACTCTATTGCTATGATACGTAGACACCTGCAAACGCTATTTCCTTGCAAGGAAGTGTCGCATTTACTTTCATTTGAATCGTAGGCGAGGAATGCATAACACTTCGCAATGAATATTATATCTTATCATGAAACATAGATAAGAGATGCAATATCTCGTTTTAAGAAGCATTAGAACTCTATTGCTACGATACCTAGACATCTGCAGACGCTATTTCCTAGCGAGGAAGTGTCGCATTTACATTAATTTGAAGTATAGACGAGGAATACATAACACTTCGCAAATCATATTATATCTTACCATGAAACATAGAAATGGGATGCGATATCGCGTTCTAAGAAGCTTCAGAAATCCATTGCTACGATACGTAGACATCTGCAAACGCTATTTCCTTGCAAGGAAGTGTCGCAATTACATTCATTTGAAATGTAGACGAGGAATACATATCGCTTCGCAAATCATATTATACCTTACCATGAAACATAGAAATGAGATGCGATATCGCGTTTTAAGAATCATAAGAACTCTATTGCTACGATACGTAGACATCTGCAAACGCTATTTCCTTGCAAGGAAGTGTCGCATTTACATTCCTTTGAAGTGTAGACGAGGAATACATAACACTTCGCAAATCATATTATATCTTACCACAACACATAGAAATGTGATGCGATATCGCGTTTTAAGAAGCATTAGAACTCTATTGCTGCGATACGTAGACATCTGCAAATGCTATTTCCTAGCGAGGAAGTGTCGCATTCACATTCATTTGAAGTGTAGACGAGGAATACATAACACTTCGCAATGAATATTATATCTTATCATGAAACACAGATATGAGATGCAATATCTCGTTTTAAGAAGCATTTGAACTCTATTGCTTCGATACGTAGACATCTGCAAACGCTATTTCCTTGCAAGGAAGTGTCGCATTCACATTCATTTGAAGTGTAGACGAGGAATACATAACACTTCGCAAATCATATTATACCTTACCATGAAATATAGAAATGAGATGCGATATCGCGTTTTAAGAATCATAAGAACTCTATTGCTACGATAGGTAGACATCTGCAAACGCTATTTCCTTGCAAGGAAGTGTCGCATTTACATTCATTTGAATCGTAGACGAGGAATGCATGACACTTCGCAATGAATACTATATCTTATCATGAAACATAGATATGAGATGCAATATCTCGTTTTAAGAAGCATTTGAACTCTATTGCTTCGATACGTAGACATCTGCAAACGCTACTTCCTTGCAAGGAAGTGTCGCATTTACATTCATTTGAAGTGTAGACGAGGAATACATAACACTTCGCAAATCACATTATATCTTACCATGAAACATAGAAATGAGATGCGATATCGCGTTTTAAGAAGCATTAGAACACTATTGCTACGATAGGTAGACATTTGCAAACGCTATTTCCTTGCAAGGAAGTGTCGCATTTACATTCATTTGAATCGTAGACGAGGAATGCATAACACTTCGCAATGAACATTATATCTTATCATGAAACATAGATATGAGATGCGATATCGCGTTTTAAGAAGCATTAGAACACTATTGCTGCGATATGTAGACATTTGCAAATGCTATTTCCTTGCAAGGAAGTGTCGCATTTACATTCATTCGAATCGTAGACGAGGAATGCATAACACTTCGCAATGAATACTATATCTTATCATGAAACACAGATATGAGATGCAATATCTCGTTTTAAGAAGCATTTGAACTCTATTGCTACGATACGTAGACATCTGCAAACGCTATTTCCTTGCAAGGAAGTGTCGCATTTACATTCATTTGAAGTGTAGACGAGGAATACATAACACTTCGCAAATCATATTATATCTTACCATAACACATAGAAATGTGATGCGATATCGCGTTTTAAGAAGCATTAGAACTCTATTGCTGCGATAGGTAGACATCTGCAAATGCTATTTCCTAGCGAGGAAGTGTCGCATTCACATTCATTTGAAGTGTAGACGAGGAATACATAACACTTCGCAATGAATATTATATCTTATCACGAAACACAGATATGAGATGCAATATCTCGTTTTAAGAAGCATTTGCACTCTATTGCTTCGATACGTAGACGACTGCAAACGCCATTTCCTTGCAAGGAAGTGTCGCATTTACATTCCTTTGAAGTGTAGACGAGGAATACATGATACTTCGCAAATCATATTATATCTTACCATGAAACATAGAAATGAGTTGCGATATCGGGGTTTTACGAAGCATTAGAAAGCTATTGCTACGATACGTAGATATCTGCAAACGCTATTTCCTAGCGGGGAAGTATCGCATTCACATTCATTTGGAGTGTAGACGAAGAATACACGACACTTCGCAAATCATGTTATATCTTACCATGAGACATAGAAATGAGATGCGATATCACGTTTCAAGAATCATATGAACTCTATTGCTATGATTCGTAGACATCTGCAAACGCTATGTCCTTGCAAGGAAGTGCCGCATTTACTTTCATTTGAATCGTAGACGAGGAATGCATAACACTTCGCAATGAATATTATATCTTATCATGAAACACAGATATGAGATGCAATATCTCGTTTTAAGAAGCATTTGAACTCTATTGCTTCGATACGTAGACATCTGCAAACGCTATTTCCTTGCAAGGAAGTGTCGCATTTACGTTCATTTGAAGTGTAGACGAGGAATACATGATACTTCGCAAATCATATTATATCTTACCATGAAACATAGAATTGAGTTGCGATATCGGGGTTTTAAGAAGCATTAGAAAGCTATTGCTACGATACGTAGACATCTGCAAACGCTATTCCTAGCGGGGAAGTATCGCATTCACATTCATTTGAAGTGTAGACGAAGAATACACGACACTTCGCAAATCATGTTATATCTTACCATGAGACATAGAAATGAGATGCGATATAACGTTTCAAGCATCATATGAACTCTATTGCTATGATACGTAGACATCTGCAAACGCTATTTCCTTGCAAGGAAGTGTCGCCTTTACTTTCATTTGAATCGTAGGCGAGGAATGCATAACACTTCGCAATGAATATTATATCTTATCATGAAACATAGATAAGAGATGCAATATCTCGTTTTAAGAAGCATTAGAACTCTATTGCTACGATACCTAGACATCTGCAGACGCTATTTCCTAGCGAGGAAGTGTCGCATTTACGTTAATTTGAAGTATAGACGAGGAATACATAACACTTCGCAAATCATATTATATCTTACCATGAAACATAGAAATGAGATCCGATATCGCGTTTTAAGAATTATAAGAACTCTATTGCTACGATACGTAGACATCTGCAAACGTTATTTCCTTGCAAGGAAGTGTAGCATTTACATTCATTTGAAGTGTAGACGAGGAATACAGGACACTTCGCAAATCATATTATATCTTACCATGAAACATAGAAATGAGATGCGATATCGCGTTCTAAGAAGCATCAGAAATCCATTGCTACGATACGTAGACATCTGCAAACGCTATTTCCTTGCGAGGAAGTGTCGCATTTACATTCACTTGAAGTGTAGACGAGGAATACATGACACTTCGCAAATCATATGATATCTTACCATGAAACATAGAAAAGAGATGCGATATCGCGTTTTAAGAATCATAAGAACTCTATTGCTACGATACGTAGACATCTGCAAACGCTATTTCCTTGCAAGGAAGTGTCGCATTTACAATCATTTGAATCGTAGACGAGGAATGCATAACACTTCGCAATGAATATTATATCTTATCATGAAACATAGATAAGAGATGCAATATCGGGGTTTTAAGAAGCATTAGAAAGCTATTGCTACGATACGTAGACATCTGCAAACGCTATTTCCTAGCGGGGAAGTGTCGCATTCACATTCATTTGAAGTGTAGACGAAGAATACACGACACTTCGCAAATCATGTTATATCTTACCATGAGACATAGAAATGAGATGCGATATCACGTTTCAAGAATCATATGAACTCTATTGCTATTATACGTAGACATCTGCAAACGCTATTTCCTTGCAAGGAAGTGTCGCCTTTACTTTCATTTGAATCGTAGGCGAGGAATGCATAACACTTCGCAATGAATATTATATCTTATCATGAAACATAGATAAGAGATGCAATATCTCGTTTTAAGAAGCATTAGAACTCTATTGCTACGATACCTAGACATCTGCAGACGCTATTTCCTAGCGAGGAAGTGTCGCATTTACATTAATTTGAAGTATAGACGAGGAATACATAACACTTCGCAAATCATATTATATCTTACCATGAAACATAGAAATGAGATCCGATATCGCGTTTTAAGAATTATAAGAACTCTATTGCTACGATACGTAGACATCTGCAAACGCTATTTCCTTGCAAGGAAGTGTAGCATTTACATTCATTTGAAGTGTAGACGAGGAATACAGGGCACTTCGCAAATCATATTATATCTTACCATGAAACATAGAAATGGGATGCGATATCGCGTTCTAAGAAGCTTCAGAAATCCATTGCTACGATACGTAGACATCTGCAAACGCTATTTCCTTGCAAGGAAGTGTCGCAATTACATTCATTTGAAATGTAGACGAGGAATACATATCGCTTCGCAAATCATATTATACCTTACCATGAAACATAGAAATGAGATGCGATATCGCGTTTTAAGAATCATAAGAACTCTATTGCTACGATACGTAGACATCTGCAAACGCTATTTCCTTGCAAGAAAGTGTCGCATTTACATTCACTTGAAGTGTAGACGAGGAATACATGACACTTCGCAAATCATATGATATCTTACCATGAAACATAGAAAAGAGATGCGATATCGCGTTTTAAGAATCATAAGAACTCTATTGCTACGATACGTAGACATCTGCAAACGCTATTTCCTTGCAAGGAAGTGTCGCATTTACATTCATTTGAATCGTAGACGAGGAATGCATAACACTTCGCAATGAATATTATATCATATCATGAAACATAGATAAGAGATGCAATATCGGGGTTTTAAGAAGCATTAGAAAGCTATTGCTACGATACGTAGACATCTGCAAACGCTATTTCCTAGCGGGGAAGTGTCGCATTCACATTCATTTGAAGTGTAGACGAAGAATACACGACACTTCGCAAATCATGTTATATCTTACCATGAGACATAGAAATGAGATGCGATATCACGTTTCAAGAAACATATGAACTCTATTGCTATGATACGTAGACATCTGCAAACGCTATTTCCTTGCAAGGAAGTGTCGCATTTACTTTCATTTGAATCGTAGACGAGGAATACATATCACTTCGCAAATCATATTATACCTTACCATGAAACATAGAAATGAGATGCGATATCGCGTTTTAAGAATCACAAGAACTCTATTGCTACGATACGTAGACATCTGCAAACGCTATTTCCTTGCGAGGAAGTGTCGCATTTACATTCATTTGAAGTGTAGACGAGGAATACATGATACTTCGCAAATCATATTATATCTTACCATGAAACATAGAAATGAGTTGCGATATCGGGGTTTTAAGAAGCATTAGAAAGCAATTGCTACGATACGTAGACATCTGCAAACGCTATTCCTAGCGGGGAAGTATCGCATTTACATTCATTTGAAGTGTAGACGAAGAATACACGACACTTCGCAAATCATGTTATATCTTACCATGAGACATAGAAATGAGATGCGATATAACGTTTCAAGAATCATATGAACTCTATTGCTATGATACGTAGACATCTGCAAACGCTATTTCCTTGCAAGGAAGTGTCGCATTTACTTTCATTTGAATCGTAGACGAGGAATGCATAACACTTCGCAATGAATATTATATCTTATCATGAAACATAGATAAGAGATGCAATATCGGGGTTTTAAGAAGCATTAGAAAGCTATTGCTACGATACGTAGACATCTGCAAACGCTATTTCCTAGCGGGGAAGTGTCGCATTCACATTCATTTGAAGTGTAGACGAAGAATACACGACACTTCGCAAATCATGTTATATCTTACCATGAGACATAGAAATGAGATGCGATATCACGTTTCAAGAATCATATGAACTCTATTGCTATGATACGTAGACATCTGCAAACGCTATTTCCTTGCAAGGAAGTGTCGCATTTACTTTCATTTGAATCGTAGACGAGGAATACATATCACTTCGCAATTCATATTATACCTTACCATGAAACATAGAAATGAGATGCGATATCGCGTTTTAAGAATCATAAAAACTCTATTGCTACGATACGTAGACATCTGCAAACGCTATTTCCTTGCAAGGAAGTGTTGCATTTACATTCATTTGAATCGTAGACGAGGAATGCATAACACTTCGCAATGAATATTATATCTTATCATGAAACATTGATATGAGATGCAATATCTCGTTTTAAGGATCATTAGAACTCTATTGCTACGATACCTAGACATCTGCAGACGCTATTTCCTAGCGAGGAAGTGTCGCATTCACATTCATTTGAAGTGTAGACGAGGAATACATAACACTTCGCAAATCATATTATACCTTACCATGAAATATAGAAATGAGATGCGATATCGCGTTTTACGAATCATAAGAACTCTATTGCTACGATAGGTAGACATCTGCAAACGCTATTTCCTTGCAAGGAAGTGTCGCATTTACATTCATTTGAATCGTAGACGAGGAATGCATAACACTTCGCAATGAACATTATATCTTATCATGAAACATAAATATGAGATGCGATATCGCGTTTTAAGAAGCATTAGAACACTATTGCTGCGATAGGTAGACATTTGCAAACGCTATTTCCTTGCAAGGAAGTGTCGCATTTACATTCATTCGAATCGTAGACATGGAATGCATAACACTTCGCAATGAATATTATATCTTATCATGAAACATAGATATGAGATGCGATATCGCGTTTTAAGAAGCATTAGAACACTATTGCTGCGATAGGTAGACATCTGCAAACGCTATTTCCTTGCGAGGAAGTGTCGCATATACATTCAGTTGATGTGTAGACGAGGAATACGTGACACATCGCAATTCATATTATATCTTACCATGAAACATAGAAAAGAGATGCGATATCGCGTTTTAAGAAGCATTAGAAAGCTATTGTTACGATAGGTAGACATCTGCAAACCCTATTTCCTATCGAGGAAGTGTCGCATTCACATTCATTTGAAGTGTAGACGAGGAATACATAACACTTCGCAATTCATATTATATCTTATCATGAAACATAGAAATGAGATGCGATATCGCGTTTTAAGAAGCATTAGAAAGCTATTGCTTCGATACGTAGACATCTGCAAACGCTATTTCCTTGCAAGGAAGTGTCGCATTTACATTCATTTGAATTGTAGACGAGGAATACATAACACTTCGCAAATCATATTATATCTTACCATGAAACATAGAAATGAGATGCGATATCGCGTTTTAAGAAGCATTAGAACTCTATTGCTACGATACCTAGACATCTGAGGATCTATTTCCTAGCGAGGAAGTGTCGCATTCACATTCCTTTGAAGTGTAGACGAGGAATACATGATACTTCGCAAATCATATTATATCTTACCATGAAACATAGAAATGAGTAGCGATATCGGGGTTTTAAGAAGCATTAGAAAGATATTGCTACGATACGTAGACATCTGCAAACGCTATTCCTAGCGGGGAAGTATCGCATTTACATTCATTTGAAGTGTAGACGAAGAATACACGACACTTCGCAAATCATGTTATATCTTACCATGAGACATAGAAATGAGATGCGATATAACGTTTCAAGTATCATATGAACTCTATTGCTATGATACGTAGACATCTGCAAACGCTATTTCCTTGCAAGGAAGTGTCGCATTTACTTTCATTTGAATCGTAGACGAGGAATGCATAACACTTCGCAATGAATATTATATCTTATCATGAAACATAGATAAGAGATGCAATATCTCGTTTTAAGAAGCATTAGAACTCTATTGCTACGATACCTAGACATCTGCAGACGCTATTTCCTAGCGAGGAAGTGTCGCATTTACATTCATTTGAAGTGTAGACGAGGAATACATAACACATCGCAAACCATATTATATCTTACCATGAAACATAGAAATGAGTTGCGATATCGGGGTTTTAAGAAGCATTAGAAAGCTATTGCTACGATACGTAGACATCTGCAAACGCTATTCCTAGCGGGGAAGTATCGCATTTACATTCATTTGAAGTGTAGACGAAGAATACACGACACTTCGCAAATCATGTTATATCTTACCATGAGACATAGATATGAGATGCGATATAACGTTTCAAGAATCGTATGAACTCTATTGCTATGATACGTAGACATCTGCAAACGCTATTTCCTTGCAAGGAAGTGTCGCATTTACTTTCATTTGAATCGTAGACGAGGAATGCATAACACATCGCAATGGATATTATATCTTATCATGAAACATAGATAAGAGATGCAATATCTCGTTTTAAGAAGCATTAGAACTCTATTGCTACGATACCTAGACATCTGCAGACGCTATTTCCTAGCGAGGAAGTGTCGCATTTACATTCATTTGAAGTGTAGACGAGGAATACATAACACTTCGCAAATCATATTATATCTTACCATGAAACATAGAAATGGGATGCGATATCGCGTTCTAAGAAGCTTCAGAAATCCATTGCTACGTTACGTAGACATCTGCAAACGCTATTTCCTTGCAAGTAAGTGTCGCATTTACATTCATTTGAAATGTAGACGAGGAATACATATCACTTCGCAAATCATATTATACCTTACCATGAAATATAGAAATGAGATGCGATATCGCGTTTTAAGAATCATAAGAACTCTATTGCTACGATACGTAGACATCTGCAAACGCTATTTCCTTGCAAGGAAGTGTCGCATTTACATTCATTTGAAGTGTAGACGAGGAATACATAACACTTCGCAAATCATATTATATCTTACCATGAAACATAGAAATGAGATGTGATATCGTGTTTTAAGAAGCATTAGAACTCTATTGCTACGATACCTAGACATCTGCAGACGCTATTTCCTAGCGAGGAAGTGTCGCATTCACATTCATTTGAAGTGTAGACGAGGAATACATAACACTTCGCAAATCATATTATACCTTACCATGAAATATAGAAATGAGATGCGATATAGCGTTTTAAGAATCATAAGAACTCTATTGCTACGATAGGTAGACATCTGCAAACGCTATTTCCTAGCGGGGAAGTATCGCATTCACATTCATTTGAAGTGTAGACGAAGAATACACGACACTTCGCAAATCATGTTATATCTTACCATGAGACATAGAAATGGGATGCGATATCACGTTTCAAGAATCATATGAACTATATTGCTATGATACGTAGACATCTGCAAACGCTATTTCCTTGCAAGGAAGTGTCGCATTTACTTTCATTTGAATCGTAGACGAGGAATGCATAACACTTCGCAATGAATATTATATCTTATCATGAAACATAGATAAGAGATGCAATATCTCGTTTTAAGAAGCATTAGAACTCTATTGCTACGATACCTAGACATCTGCAGACGCTATTTCCTAGCGAGGAAGTGTCGCATTCACATTCATTTGAAGTGTAGACGAGGAATACATAACACTTCGCAAATCATATTATACCTTACCATGAAATATAGAAATGAGATGCGATATCGCGTTTTAAGAAGCATTAGAAAGCTATTGCTACGATACGTAGACATCTGCAAACGCTAGTTCCTAGCAAGGAAGTGACGCATTTACATTCATTTGAAGTGTAGACGAGGAATACATGACACTTCGCAAATCATATTATATCTTACCATGAAACATAGAAAAGAGATGCGATATCGCGTTTTAAGAATCATAAGAATTCTATTGCTACGATACGTAGACATCTGCAAACGCTATTTCCTTGCAAGGAAGTGTCGCATTTACATTCATTTGAAGTGTAGACGAGGAATACATAACACTTCGCAAATCATATTATATCTTACCATGAAACATAGAAATGAGATGCGATATGGCCTTTTTAAGAAGCATTAGAACTCTATTGCTACGATACCTAGACATCTGCAGACGCTATTTCCTAGCGAGGAAGTGTCGCATTCACATTCATTTGAAGTGTAGACGAGGAATACCTAACACTTCGCAAATCATATTATACCTTACCATGAAATATAGAAATGAGAAGCGATATAGCGTTTTAAGAATCATAAGAACTCTATTGCTACGATAGGTAGACATCTGCAAACGCTATTTCCTTGCAAGGAAGTGTCGCATTGACATTCATTTGAAGTGTAGACGAGGAATACATAACACTTCGCAAATCATATTATATTTTACCATGAAACATAGAAATGAGTTGCGATATCGGGGTTTTAAGAAGCATTAGAAAGATATTGCTACGATACGTAGACATCTGCAAACGCTATACCTAGCGGGGAAGTATCGCATTTACATTCATTTGAAGTGTAGACGAAGAATACACGACACTTCGCAAATCATGTTATATCTTACCGTGAGACATAGAAATGAGATGCGATATAACGTTTCAAGAATCATATGAACTCTATTGCTATGATACGTAGACATCTGCAAACGCTATTTCCTTGCAAGGAAGTGTCGCATTTACTTTCATTTGAATCGTAGACGAGGAATGCATAACACTTCGCAATGAATATTATATCTTATCATGAAACATAGATAAGAGATGCAATATCTCGTTTTAAGAAGCATTAGAACTCTATTGCTACGATACCTAGACATCTGCAGACGCTATTTCCTAGCGAGGAAGTGTCGCATTTACATTCATTTGAAGTGTAGACGAGGAATACATAACACTTCGCAAATCATATTATATCTTACCATGAAACATAGAAATGAGATCCGATATCGCGTTTTAAGAATTATAAGAACTCTATTGCTACGATACGTAGACATCTGCAAACGCTATTTCCTTGCAAGGAAGTGTCGCATTTACATTCATTTGAAGTGTAGACGAGGAATACATAGCACTTCGCAAATCATATTATATCTTACCATGATACATAGAAATGAGATGCGATATCGCGTTTTAAGAAGCATTAGAACTCTATTGCTACGATACCTAGACATCTGCAGACGCTATTTCCTAGCGAGGAAGTGTCGCATTCACATTCATTTGAAGTGTAGACGAGGAATACATAACACTTCGCAAATCATATTATACCTTACCATGAAATATAGAAATGAGATGCGATATAGCGTTTTAAGAATCATAAGAACACTATTGCTACGATAGGTAGACATCTGCAAACGCTATTTCCTAGCGGGGAAGTATCGCATTCACATTCATTTGAAGTGTAGACGAAGAATACACGACACTTCGCAAATCATGTTATATCTTACCATGAGACATAGAAATGGGATGCGATATCACGTTTCAGAATCATATGAACTATATTGCTATGATACGTAGACATCTGCAAACGCTATTTCCTTGCAAGGAAGTGTCGCATTTACTTTCATTTGAATCGTAGACGAGGAATGCATAACACTTCGCAATGAATACTATATCTTATCATGAAACATAGATAAGAGATGCAATATCTCGTTTTAAGAAGCATTAGAACTCTATTGCTACGATACCTAGACATCTGCAGACGCTATTTCTTAGCGAGGAAGTGTCGCATTCACATTCATTTGAAGTGTAGACGAGGAATACATAACACTTCGCAAATCATATTATACCTTACCATGAAATATAGAAATGAGATGGGATATCGCGTTTTAAGAAGCATTAGAAAGCTATTGCTACGATACGTAGACATCTGCAAACGCTAGTTCCTAGCAAGGAAGTGTCGCATTTACATTCATTTGAAGTGTAGACGAGGAATACATGACACTTCGCAAATCATATTATATCTTACCATGAAACATAGAAAAGAGATGCGATATCGCGTTTTAAGAATCATAAGAACTCTATTGCTACGATACGTAGACATCTGCAAACGCTATTTCCTTGCAAGGAAGTGTCGCATTTACTTTCATTTGAATCGTACACGAGGAATGCATAACACTTCGCAATGAATATTATATCTTATCATGAAACATAGATATGAGATGCAATATCTCGTTTTAAGAAGCATTTGAAATCTATTGCTTAGATACGTAGACATCTGCAAACGCTATTTCCTTGCAAGGAAGTGTAGCATTTACATTCATCTGAAATGTAGACGAGGAATACATATCACTTTGCAAATCATATTATATCTTACCATGAAACATAGAAAAGAGATGCGATATCGCGTTTTAAGAATCATAAGAACTTTATTGCTTCGATACGTAGACATCTGCAAACGCTATTTCCTTGCAAGGAAGTGTCGCATTCACATTCTCTTGAAGTGTAGACGAGGAATACATAACACTTCCAAATCATATTACATCTTACCATGAAACCTAGAAATGAGATGCGATATCGCGTTTTAAGAAGCATTAGAACTCTATTGCTACGATACCTAGACATCTGCAGACGCTATTTCCTAACAAGGAAGTGTCGCATTTACATTCATTTGAAGTGTAGACGAGGAATACCTAACACTTCGCAAATCATATTATACCTTACCATGAAATATAGAAATGAGATGCGATATAGCGTTTTAAGAATCATAAGAACTCTATTGCTACGATAGGTAGACATCTGCAAACGCTATTTCCTTGCAAGGAAGTGTCGCATTTACTTTCATTTGAATCGTAGACGAGGAATGCATAACACTTCGCAATGAATATTATATCTTATCATGAAACATAGATAAGAGATGCAATATCTCGTTTTAAGAAGCATTAGAGCTCTATTGCTACGATACCTAGACATCTGCAGACGCTATTTCCTAGCGAGGAAGTGTCCATTTACATTCATTTGAAGTGTAGACGAGGAATACATGATACTTCGCAAATCATATTATATCTTACCATGAAACATAGAAATGAGTTGCGATATCGGGGTTTTAAGAAGCATTAGGAAGCTATTGCTACGATACGTAGACATCTGCAAACGCTATTCCTAGCGGGGAAGTATCGCATTTACATTCATTTGAAGTGTAGACGAAGAATACACGACACTTCGCAAATCATGTTATATCTTACCATGAGACATAGAAATGAGATGCGATATAACGTTTCAAGAATCATATGAACTCTATTGCAATGATACGTAGACATCTGCAAACGCTATTTCCTTGCAAGGAAGTGTCGCATTTACTTTCATTTGAATCGTAGACGAGGAATGCATAACACTTCGCAATGAATATTATATCTTATCATGAAACATAGATAAGAGATGCAATATCTCGTTTTAAGAAGCATTAGAACTCTATTGCTACGATACCTAGACATCTGCAGACGCTATTTCCTAGCGAGGAAGTGTTGCATTTACATTCATTTGAAGTGTAGACGAGGAATACATGATACTTCGCAAATCATATTATATCTTACCATGAAACATAGAAATGAGTTGCGATATCGGGGTTTTAAGAAGCATTAGGAAGCTATTGCTACGATACGTAGACATCTGCAAACGCTATTCCTAGCGGGGAAGTATCGCATTTACATTCATTTGAAGTGTAGACGAAGAATACACGACACTTCGCAAATCATGTTATATCTTACCATGAGACATAGAAATGAGATGCGATATAACGTTTCAAGAATCATATGAACTCTATTGCAATGATACGTAGACATCTGCAAACGCTATTTCCTTGCAAGGAAGTGTCGCATTTACTTTCATTTGAATCGTAGACGAGGAATGCATAACACTTCGCAATGAATATTATATCTTATCATGAAACATAGATAAGAGATGCAATATCTCGTTTTAAGAAGCATTAGAACTCTATTGCTACGATACCTAGACATCTGCAGACGCTATTTCCTAGCGAGGAAGTGTTGCATTTACATTCATTTGAAGTGTAGACGAGGAATACATAACACTTCGCAAATCATATTATATCTTACCATGAAACATAGAAATGAGATCCGATATCGCGTTTTAAGAATTATAAGAACTCTATTGCTACGATACGTAGACATCTGCAAACGCTATTTCCTTGCAAGGAAGTGTCGCATTTACATTCATTTGAAGTGTAGACGAGGAATACATAGCACTTCGCAAATCATATTATATCTTACCATGAAACATAGAAATGAGATGCGATATCGCGTCTTAGGAAGCACTAGAAAGCTATTGCTACGATACGTAGAGATCTGCAAACGTTATTTCCTAGCGAGGAAGTATCGCATTCACATTCACTTGAAGTGTAGGCGAGGAATACATAACACTTCGCAAATCATGTTATATCTTACCATGAAACATAGAAATGAGATGCGATATCGCGTTTTAAGAAGCATTAGAACTCTATTGCTACGATACGCAGACATCTGCAAACGCTATTTCCTTGCAAGGAAGTGTCACATTTACATTCCTTTGAAGTGTAGACGAGGAATACACGATACTTCGCAAATCATATTATATCTTACCATGAAACATAGAAATGATTTGCGATATCGGAGTTTTAAGAATCATAAGAACTCTATTGCTACGATACGTAGACATCTGCAAACGCTATTTCCTTGCTAGGAAGTGTCGCATTTACATTCATTTGAAGTGTAGACGAGGAATACATAACACTTCGCAAATCATATTATATCTTACCATGAGACATAGAAATGGGATGCGATATCACGTTTCAAGAATCATATGAACTATATTGCTATGATACGTAGTCATCTGCAAACGCTAGTTCCAAGCAAGGAAGTGTCGCATTTACATTCATTTGAAGTGTAGACGAGGAATACATGACACTTCGCAAATCATATTATATCTTACCATGAAACATAGAAAAGAGATGCGATATCGCGTTTTAAGAATCATAAGAACTCTATTGCTACGATACGTAGACATCTGCAAACGCTATTTCCTTGCAAGGAAGTGTCGCATTTACATTCATTTGAAGTGTAGTCGAGGAATACATAACACTTCGCAAATCATATTACATCTTACCATGAAACGTAGAAATGAGATGCGATATCGCGCTTTAAGAAGCATTAGAACCCTATTGCTACGATACCAAGACATCTGCAGACGCTATTTCCTTACAAGGAAGTGTCGCATTTACATTCATTTGAAGTGTAGACGAGGAATACATGACACTTCGCAAATCATATTATATCTTACCATGAAACATAGAAATGAGATTCGATATCGCGTTTTAAGAAGCACTAGAAAGCTATTGCTACGATACGTAGAGATCTGCAAACGCTATTTCCTAGCGAGGAAGTATCGCATTCACATTCACTTGAAGTGTAGGCGAGGAATACATAACACTTCGCAAATCATGTTATATCTAACCATGAAACATAGAAATGAGATGCGATATCGCGTTTTAAGAATCATATGAACTCTATTGCTACGATACCTAGACATCTGCAAACGCTGTTTCCTTGCAAGGAAGTGTCGCATTTACTTTCATTTGAATCGTAGACGAGGAATGCATAACACTTCGCAATGAATATTATATCTTATCATGAAACATAGATATGAGATGCAATATCTCGTTTTAAGAAGCATTTGAAATCTATTGCTTAGATACGTAGACATCTGCAAACGCTATTTCCTTGCAAGGAAGTGTAGCATTTACATTCATCTGAAATGTAGACGAGGAATACATATCACTTTGCAAATCATATTACACCTTACCATGAAACATAGAAATGAGATGCGATATCGCGTTTTAAGAATCATAAGGACTCAATTGCTACGATACGTAGACATCTGCAAACGCTATTACCTAGCGAGGAAGTGTCGCATTCACATTCATTTGAAGGGTAGACGAGGAATACATGACACTTCGCAAATCATATTATATCTTACCAAGAAACATAGAAATGAGATGCGATATCGCGTTTTAAGAAGCATTGCAACTCTATTGCTACGATACCTAGACATCTGCAGACGCTATTTCCTAGCAAGGAAGTGTCGCATTTACATTCATTTGAAGTGTAGACGAGGCATACATGACACTTCGCAAATCATATTATATCTTACCATGAAACATAGAAATGAGATGCGATATCGCGTTTTAAGAATCATATGAACACCATTGCTACGATACGTAGACATCTGCAATCGTTATTTCCTTGCAAGGAAGTGTCGCATTCACATTCATTTGAAACGTATACGAGGAATGCATAACACTTCGCAATGAATATTATATCTTATCAAGAAACATAGATGTGAGATGCTATATCTCGTTTTAAGGAGCATTTGTACTCTATTGCTACGATACCTAGACATCTGCAGACGCTATTTCCTAGCAAGGATGTGTCGCATTTGCATTCATTTGAAGTGTAGACGAGGAATACATGACACTTCGCAAATCATATTATATCTTACCATGAAACATAGAAATGAGATGCGATATCTCGATTTAAGAAGCATTAGAAAGCTATTGCTACGATACGTAGACATCTGCAAACGCTATTTCCTAGCGAGAAAGTATCGCATTCACATTCATTTGAAGTGTAGACGAGGAATACATAACACTTCGCAAATCATTTTATATCTTATCATGAAACATAGAAATGAAATGCGATATCGCGTCTTAAGAATCATATGAACTCCATTGCTACGATACGTAGACATCTGCAATCGCTATTTCCTTGCAAGGAAGTGTCGCAATTACTTTCATTTGAATCGTAGACGAGGAATGCATAACACTTCGCAATGAATATTACATCTTACCATGAAACATAGAGATGAGATGCGAAATCGCGCTTTAAGAAGCATTAGAAATCTATTGCTACGATACGTAGACATTTGCAAACGCTATTTCCTAGCGAGGAAGTGTCGCATTCACATCCATTTGAAGTGTAAACGAGGAATACATGACACTTCGCAATGAATATTATATCTTACCATGAAACATAGAAATGAGATGCGATATCTCGATTTAAGATGCATTAGAAAGCTATTGCTACGATACGTAGACATCTGCAAACGCTATTTCCCAGCGAGGAAGTATCGCATTCACATTCATTTGAAGTGTAGACGAGGAATCCATAACACTTCGCAAATCATTTTATATCTTATCATGAAACATAGAAATGAGATGCGATATCGCGTCTTAAGAATCATATAAACTCTATTGCTACGATGCGTAGACATCTGCAAACGCTATTTCCTTGCAAGGAAGTGTCGCATTTACTTTCATTTGAATCGTAGACGAGGAATGCATAACACTTCGCAAATCATGTTATATCTTACCATGAAACATAGAAATGAGATGCGATATCGCGATTTAAGAAGCATTAGAACTCTATTGCTACGATACGTAGACATCTGCAAACGCTATTTCCTTGCAAGGAAGTGTCGCATTTACATTCCTTTGAAGTGTAGACGAGGAATACATAACACTTCGCAAATCATATTATACCTTACCATGAAACATAGAAATGGGATGCGATATCGCGTTTTAAGAATCATAAGAACTCTATTGCTACGATACGTAGACATCTGCAAACGCTATTTCCTTGCAAGGAAGTGTCGCATTTACATTCATCTGAAGTGTAGACGAGGAATACATAACACTTCGCAAATCATATTATATCTTACCATGATACATAGAAATGAGATGCGATATCGCGTTTTAAGAAGCATTAGAACTCTATTGCTACGATACCTAGACATCTGCAGACGCTATTTCCTAGCGAGGAAGTGTCGCATTCACATTCATTTGAAGTGTAGACGAGGAATACATAACACTTCGCAAATCATATTATACCTTACCATGAAATATAGAAATGAGATGCGATATAGCGTTTTAAGAATCATAAGAACTCTATTGCTACGATAGGTAGACATCTGCAAACGCTATTTCCTAGCGGGGAAGTATCGCATTCACATTCACTTGAAGTGTAGACGAAGAGTACACGACACTTCGCAAATCATGTTATATCTTACCATGAGACATAGAAATGGGATGCGATATCACGTTTCAAGAATCATATGAACTATATTGCTATGATACGTAGACATCTGCAAACGCTATTTCCTTGCAAGGAAGTGTCGCATTTACTTTCATTTGAATCGTAGACGAGGAATGCATAACACTTCGCAATGAATACTATATCTTATCATGAAACATAGATAAGAGATGCAATATCTCGTTTTAAGAAGCATTAGAACTCTATTGCTACGATACCTAGACATCTGCAGACGCTATTTCCTAGCGAGGAAGTGTCGCATTCACATTCATTTGAAGTGTAGACGAGGAATACATAACACTTCGCAAATCATATTATACCTTACCATGAAATATAGAAATGAGATGCGATATCGCGTTTTAAGAAGCATTAGAAAGCTATTGCTACGATACGTAGACATCTGCAAACGCTAGTTCCTAGCAAGGAAGTGTCGCATTTACATTCATTTGAAGTGTAGACGAGGAATACATGACACTTCGCAAATCATATTATATCTTACCATGAAACATAGAAAAGAGATGCGATATCGCGTTTTAAGAATCATAAGAACTCTATTGCTACGATACGTAGACATCTGCAAACGCTATTTCCTTGCAAGGAAGTGTCGCATTTACATTCATTTGAAGTGTAGACGAGGAATACATAACACTTCGCAAATCATATTACATCTTACCATGAAACGTAGAAATGAGATGCGATATCGCGCTTTAAGAAGCATTAGAACCCTATTGCTACGATACCAAGACATCTGCAGACGCTATTTCCTAACAAGGAAGTGTCGGATTTACATTCATTTGAAGTGTAGACGAGGAATACATGACACTTCGCAAATCATATTATATCTTACCATGAAACATAGAAATGAGATTCGATATCGCGTTTTAAGAAGCACTAGAAAGCTATTGCTACGATACGTAGAGATCTGCAAACGCTATTTCCTAGCGAGGAAGTATCGCATTCACATTCACTTGAAGTGTAGGCGAGGAATACATAACACTTCGCAAATCATGTTATATCTAACCATGAAACATAGAAATGAGATGCGATATCGCGTTTTAAGAATCATATGAACTCTATTGCTACGATACCTAGACATCTGCAAACGCTGTTTCCTTGCAAGGAAGTGTCGCATTTACTTTCATTTGAATCGTAGACGAGGAATGCATAACACTTCGCAATGAATATTATATCTTATCATGAAACATAGATATGAGATGCAATATCTCGTTTTAAGAAGCATTTGAAATCTATTGCTTAGATACGTAGACATCTGCAAACGCTATTTCCTTGCAAGGAAGTGTAGCATTTACATTCATCTGAAATGTAGACGAGGAATACATATCACTTTGCAAATCATATTACACCTTACCATGAAACATAGAAATGAGATGCGATATCGCGTTTTAAGAATCATAAGGACTCAATTGCTACGATACGTAGACATCTGCAAACGCTATTACCTAGCGAGGAAGTGTCGCATTCACATTCATTTGAAGGGTAGACGAGGAATACATGACACTTCGCAAATCATATTATATCTTACCATGAAACATAGAAATGAGATGCGATATCGCGTCTTAAGAAGCACTAGAAAGCTATTGCTACGATACGTAGAGATCTGCAAACGTTATTTCCTAGCGAGGAAGTATCGCATTCACATTCACTTGAAGTGTAGACGAGGAATACATAACACTTCGCAAATAATGTTATATCTTACCATGAAACATAGAAATGAGATGCAATATCGCGTTTTAAGAATCATATAAACTCTATTGCTACGATGCGTAGACATCTGCAAACGCTATTTCCTTGCAAGGAAGTGTCGCATTCACTTTCATTTGAATCGTAGACGAGGAATGCATAACACTTCGCAAATCATGTTATATCTTACCATGAAACATAGAAATGAGATGCGATATCGCATTTTAAGAAGCATTAGAACTCTATTGCTACGATACGTAGACATCTGCAAACGCTATTTCCTTGCAAGGAAGTGTCGCATTTACATTCCTTTGAAGTGTAGACGAGGAATACATAACACTTCGCAAATCATATTATATCTTACCATGAAACATAGAAATGAGATGCGATATCGCGTTTTAAGAATCATAAGAACTCTATTGCTACGATACGTAGACATCTGCAAACGCTATTTCCTCGCGAGGAAGTATCGCATTCACATTCATTTGAAATGTAGACGAGGAATACATAACACTTCCAAATCATATTACATCTTACCAAGAAACATAGAAATGAGATGCGATATCGCGTTTTAAGAAGCATTGCAACTCTATTGCTACGATACCTAGATATCTGCAGACGCTATTTCCTAGCAAGGAAGTGTCGCATTTACATTCATTTGAAGTGTAGACGAGGCATACATGACACTTCGCAAATCATATTATATCTTACCATGAAACATAGAAATGAGATGCGATATCGCGTTTTAAGAATCATATGAACACCATTGCTACGATACGTAGACATCTGCAATCGTTATTTCCTTGCAAGGAAGTGTCGCATTCACATTCATTTGAAACGTATACGAGGAATGCATAACACTTCCCAATGAATATTATATCTTATCAAGAAACATAGATGTGAGATGCTATATCTCGTTTTAAGGAGCATTTGTACTCTATTGCTACGATACCTAGACATCTGCAGACGCTATTTCCTAGCAAGGATGTGTCGCATTTGCATTCATTTGAAGTGTAGACGAGGAATACATGACACTTCGCAAATCATATTATATCTTACCATGAAACATAGAAATGAGATGCGATATCTCGATTTAAGAAGCATTAGAAAGCTATTGCTACGATACGTAGACATCTGCAAACGCTATTTCCTAGCGAGGAAGTATCGCATTCACATTCATTTGAAGTGTAGACGAGGAATACATAACACTTCGCAAATCATTTTATATCTTATCATGAAACATAGAAATGAAATGCGATATCGCGTCTTAAGAATCATATGAACTCCATTGCTACGATACGTAGACATCTGCAATCGCTATTTCCTTGCAAGGAAGTGTCGCAATTACTTTCATTTGAATCGTAGACGAGGAATGCATAACACTTCGCAATGAACATTACATCTTACCATGAAACATAGAGATGAGATGCGAAATCGCGCTTTAAGAAGCATTAGAAATCTATTGCTACGATACGTAGACATTTGCAAACGCTATTTCCTAGCGAGGAAGTGTCGCATTCACATCCATTTGAAGTGTAAACGAGGAATACATGACACTTCGCAATGAATATTATATCTTACCATGAAACATAGAAATGAGATGCGATATCTCGATTTAAGATGCATTAGAAAGCTATTGCTACGATACGTAGACATCTGCAAACGCTATTTCCCAGCGAGGAAGTATCGCATTCACATTCATTTGAAGTGTAGACGAGGAATCCATAACACTTCGCAAATCATTTTATATCTTATCATGAAACATAGAAATGAGATGCGATATCGCGTCTTAAGAATCATATGAACTCCATTGCTACGATACGTAGACATCTGCAATCGCTATTTCCTTGCAAGGAAGTGTCGCAATTACTTTCATTTGAATCGTAGACGAGGAATGCATAACACTTCGCAAATCATATTACATCTTACCATGAAACATAGAAATGAGTTGCGAAATCGCGCTTTAAGAAGCATTAGAAATCTATTGCTACGATACGTAGACATCTGCAAACGCTATTTCCTAGCGAGGAAGTGTCGCATTCACATTCATTTGAAGTGTAGACGAGGAATACATGACACTTCGCAAATCATATTATATCTTACCATGAAACATAAAAATGAGATGCGATATCGCGTTATAAGTATCATAAGAACTCTATTGCTACGGTACGTAGACATCTGCAATCAATATTTTCTTGCAAGGAAGTGTCGCATTTACATTCATTTGAATCGTAGACGAGGAATGCATAACACTTCGCAATGAATATTATATCTTATCATGAAACATAGATATGAGATGCAATATATCGTTTTAAGAAGCATTAGAACTCTATTGCTACGATACCTAGACATCTGCAGACGCTATTTCCTAGCAAGGAAGTGTCGCATTTACATTCATTTGAAGTGTAGACGAGGAATACATGACACTTCGCAAATCATATTATATCTTACCATGAAACATAGAAATGAGATGCGATATCGCGTTGTGAGAATAATATGAACTCTATTGCTACGATACGTAGACATCTGCAAACGCTATTTCCTAGCGAGGAAGTGTCGCATTTACATTCATTTGAATCGTAGACGAGGAATGCATAACACTTCGCAATGAATATTATATCTTATCATGAAACATAGATATGAGATGCAATATCTCGTTTTAAGAAGCATTTGAACTCTATTGCTTCGACACGCAGACATCTGCATACGCTATTTCCTTGCAAGGAAGTGTCGCATTTACATTCATTTCAAGTGCAGACGAGGAATACATAACACTTCGCAAATCATATTACATCTTACCATGAAACATAGAAATGAGATGCGATATCGCGTTTTAAGAAGCATTAGAAATCTAATGCTACGATAGGTAGACATTTGCAAACGCTATTTCCTTGCAAGGAAGTGTCGCATTTACATTCATTTGAAGTGTAGACGAGGAATACGTGACACTTCGCAAATCATATTATATCTTACCATGAAACATAAAAATGAGATGCGATGTCGCGTTTTAAGTATCATAAGAACTCTATTGCTACGGTACGTAGACATCTGCAAACGCTATTTTCTTGCAAGGAAGTGTCGCATTTACATTCATTTGAATCGTAGACGAGGAAAGCATAACACTTCGCAATGAATATTATATCTTATCATGAAACATAGATATGAGATGCAATATATCGTTTTAAGAAGCATTAGAACTCTATTGCTACGATACCTAGACATCTGCAGACGCTATTTCCTAGCAAGGAAGTGTCGCATTTACATTCATTTGAAGTGTAGACGAGGAATACATGACACTTCGCAAATCATATTATATCTTACCATGAAACATAGAAATGAGATGCGATATCTCGTTTTAAGAAGCATTTGAACTCTATTGCTACGATACCTAGACATCTTCAGTCGCTATTTCCTAGCAAGGAAGTGCCGCATTTACATTGATTTGAAGTGTAGACGAGGAATACATGACACTTCGCAAATCATGTTATATCTTACCTTGAAGCATAGAAATGAGATGCGATATCTCGTTTTAAGAAGCATTTGAACTCTATAGCTACGATACCTAGACATCTGCAGTCGCTATTTCCTAGCAAGGAAGTGCCGCATTTACATTGATTTGAAGTGTAGACGAGGAGTGGATAACACTTCGCAAATCATATTATATCTTACATGAAACATAGAAATGAGATGGGATATCGCGTTTTGAGGATCATAAGAAATCTATTGCTACGATACGTAGACATCTGCAAACGCTCTTTCCTTGCAAGGAAGTGTCGCATTAGCATTCATATGAAGTGTAGACAAGGAATACATAACACTTCGCAAATCATATTATATCTTACCATGAAACATAGAAATGAGATGCGATATCGCGTTTTAAGAAGCATTAGAAATCTATTGCTACGATACGTAGACGTCTGCAAACGCCATTTCCTAGAGAGGAAGTGTCGCATTCACATTCATTTGAAGTGTAGACGAGGAATGCATAACACTTCGCAAATCATATTATATCTTACCATGAAACGTAGAAATGAGATACATTGTCGCGTTTTAAGAAGCATAAGAACTCTATTGCTACGATACGTAGACATCTGCAAACGCTATTTCCTAGCAAGGAAGTGTCGCATTTACGTCCATTTCATTCGTAGACGAGGAATGCATAATACTACGCAATGAATATTATATCTTAACACGAAACATACATATGAGATGCAATATCTCGGTTTAAGAAGCATTTGAACTCTATTGCTACGAAACCTAGACATCTGCAGACGCTATTTCCTAGCAAGGAAGTGTCGCATTTACATTCATTTGAAGTGTAGACGAGGAATACATAGCACTTCGCAAATCATATTGTATCTTACCATGAAACCTAGAAATGAGATGCGATATCGCGTTTTAAGAAGCATTAGAACTCTATTGCTACGAAACCTAGACATCTGCAGACGCTATTTCCTAGCAAGGAAGTGTCGCATTTACATTCATTTGAAGTGTAGACGAGGAATACATAGCACTTCGCAAATCATATTATATCTTACCATGAAACCTAGAAATGAGATGCGATATCGCGTTTTAAGAAGCATTAGAACTCTATTGCAGCGATACGTAGACATCTGCAAACGCTATTTCCTAGCAAGGAAGTGTCGCATTTACATTCATTTGAAGTGTAGGCGAGGAATACATAACACTTCGCAAATCATATTATATCTTACCATGAAACATAGAAATGAGATGCGATATCGCGTTTTAAGAAGCATTAGAACTCTATTGCTACGATACCTAGACATCTGCAGACGCTATTTCCTAGCAAGGAAGTGTCGCATTTACATTCATTTGAAGTGTAGACGAGGAATACATTACACTTCGCAAATCATATTATATCTTACCATGAAACATAGAAATGAGATGTGATATCGCGTTTTAAGAAGCATTAGAAATCTATTGCTACGATACGTAGACATCTGCAAACGCCATTTCCTAGCGCGGAAGTGTAGCATTCACATTCATTTGAAGTGTAGACGAGGAAAACATAACACTTCGCAATGAATATTATATCTTACCATGAAACATAGAAATGAGATGCGATATCGCGTTTTAAGGATCATAAGAATTCTATTGCTACGATACGTAGACATCTGCAAACGCTATTTCCTTGCAAGGAAGTGTCGCATTTACATTCATTTGAAGTGTAGACGAGGAATACATAACACACTGCAAATCATATTATATCTTACCATGAAACATAGAAATGAGATGCGATATCGCGTTTTAAGTAGCATTAGAACACTATTGCTACGATAGGTAGACATCTGCAAACGCTATTTCCTTGCCAGGAAGTGTCGCATTTACATTCATTTGAAGTGTAGACGAGGAATACATAAAACTTCGCAAATCATATTATATCTTACCATGAAACATAGAAATGAGATGCGATATCGCGTTTTTAGAAGCATTTGAACTCTATTGCTATGATACGTAAACATCTGCAGACGCTATTTCCTAGCAAGGAAGTGTCGCATTTACATTCATTTGAAGTGTAGACGAGGAATACATTACACTTCGCTAATCATATTATATCTTACCATGAAACATAGAAATGAGATGTGATATCGCGTTTTAAGGATCATAAGAACTCTATTGCTGCGATACGTAGACATCTGCAAACGCTATTTCCTTGCAAGGAAGTGTCGCATTTACATTCATTTGAAGTGTAGACGAGGAATGCATAACTCTTCGCAATGAATATTATATCTTAGCATGAAACATAGACATGAGGTGAGATATCTCGTTTTAAGAAGCATTTGAACTCTATTGCTTCGATACGTAGACATCTGCAAACGCTATTTCCTTGCAAGGAAGTGTCGCATTTACATACTTCTGAAGTGAATACGAGGTATACATAACACTTTACAATGAATATTATATCTTATCATGCGACATAGTAATGTGATGCGATATCGCGTTTTAAGAAGCACTAGAACACTATTGCTACGATATGTAGACATCTGCAAACGCTATTTCCTAGCGAGGAAGTGTCGTATTCACATTCATTTGAAGTGTAGACGAGGAAAACATAACACTTCGCAATGAATATTATATCTTACCATGAAACATAGAAATGAGATGCGATATCGCGTTTTAAGGATCATAAGAATTCTATTGCTACGATACGTAGACATCTGCAAACGCTAATTCCTTGCAAGGAAGTGTCGCATTTACATTCATTTGAAGTGTAGACGAGGAATGCATAACTCTTCGCAATGAATATTATATCTTACCATGAAACATAGAAATGAGATGCGATATCACGTTTTAAGAAGCATTAGAACTCTATCCCTACGATGCGTAAACATCTGCAAAAACTATTTCCTAGCAAGGAAGAGTGCATTTACATTCATTTGAATCGTAGACGAGGAATGCATAACACTTCGCAATGAATATTATATCTTATCATGAAACATAGACATGAGGTGCGATATCTCGTTTTAAGAAGCATTTGAACTCTATTGCTTCGATACGCAGACATCTGTAAACGCTATTTCCTTGCAAGGAAGTGTCGCATTTACATTCTTCTGAAGTGAATACGAGGTATACATAACACTTTACAATGAATATTATATCTATCATGCGACATAGTAATGTGATGCGATATCGCGTTTTAAGAAGCATTAGAAATCTATTGCTACGATATGTAGACATCTGCAAACGCTATTTCCTAGCGAGGAAGTGTCGTATTCACATTCATTTGAATTGTGGACGAGGAATACATAACACACTGCAAATCATATTATATCTTACCATGAAACATAGAAATGAGATGCGATATCGCGTTTTAAGTAGCATTAGAACACTATTGCTACGATAGGTAGACATCTGCAAACGCTATTTCCTTGCCAGGAAGTGTCGCATTTACATTCATTTGAAGTGTAGACGAGGAATACATAAAACTTCGCAAATCATATTATATCTTACCATGAAACATAGAAATGAGATGCGATATCGCGTTTTTAGAAGCATTTGAACTCTATTGCTATGATACGTAAACATCTGCAGACGCTATTTCCTAGCAAGGAAGTGTCGCATTTACATTCATTTGAAGTGTAGACGAGGAATACATTACACTTCGCTAATCATATTATATCTTACCATGAAACATAGAAATGAGATGTGATATCGCGTTTTAAGGATCATAAGAACTCTATTGCTGCGATACGTAGACATCTGCAAACGCTATTTCCTTGCAAGGAAGTGTCGCATTTACATTCATTTGAAGTGTAGACGAGGAATGCATAACTCTTCGCAATGAATATTATATCTTAGCATGAAACATAGACATGAGGTGAGATATCTCGTTTTAAGAAGCATTTGAACTCTATTGCTTCGATACGTAGACATCTGCAAACGCTATTTCCTTGCAAGGAAGTGTCGCATTTACATACTTCTGAAGTGAATACGAGGTATACATAACACTTTACAATGAATATTATATCTTATCATGCGACATAGTAATGTGATGCGATATCGCGTTTTAAGAAGCATTAGAACACTATTGCTGCGATACGTAGACATCTGCAAACGCTATTTCCTAGCAAGGACGTGTCGCATTTACATTCATTTGAAGTGTAGGCGATGAATACATAACACTTCGCAAATCATATTATATCTTACCATGAAACATAGAAATGAGATGCGATATCGCGTTTTAAGAAGCATTAGAACTCTATTGCTACGATACCTAGACATCTGCAGACGCTATTTCCTAGCAAGGAAGTGTCGCATTTACATTCATTTGAAGTGTAGACGAGGAATACATTACACTTCGCAAGTCATATTATATCTTACCATGAAACATAGAAATGGGATGTGATATCGCGTTTTAAGAAGAATTAGAACTCTATTGCTACGATACCTAGACATCTGCAGACGCTATTTCCTAGCAAGGAAGTGTCGCATTTACATTCATTTGAAGTGTAGACGAGGAATACATGACACATCGCAAATCATATTATATCTTACCATGAAACATAGAAATGAGATGCGATATCGCGTTTTTAGAAGCATTTGAACTCTATTGCTATGATACCTAGACATCTGCAGACGCTATTTCCTAGCAAGGAAGTGTCGCATTTACGTCCATTTCATTCGTAGACGAGGAATGCATAATACTACGCAATGAATATTATATCTTATCACGAAACATACATATGAGATGCAATATCTCGTTTTAAGAAGCATTTGAACTCTATTGCTTCGATACGTAGACATCTGCAAACGATATTTCCTTGCAAGGAAGTGTCGCATTTACATTCTTCTGAAGTGAATACGAGGTATACATAACACTTTACAATGAATATTATATCTTATCATGCAACATAGTAATGAGATGCGATATCGCGTTTTAAGAAGCATTGGAACTCTATTGCTACGATACGTTGACATCTGCAAACGCTATTTCCTAGCAAGGAAGTGTTGCATTTACGTCCATTTCATTCGTAGACGAGGAATGCATAACACTTCGCAATGAATATTATATCTTATCATGAAACATAGATATGAGATGCAATATCTCGTTTTAAGAAGCATTTGAACTCTATTGCTACGAAACCTAGACATCTGCAGACGCTATTTCCTAGCAAGGAAGTGTCGCATTTACATTCATTTGAAGTGTAGACGAGGAATACATAGCACTTCGCAAATCATATTATATCCTACCATGAAACATAGAAATGAGATGGGATATCGCGTTTTAAGAAGCATTAGAACTCTATTGCTACGATACCTAGACATCTGCAGACGCTATTTCCTAGCAAGGAAGTGTCGCATTTACATTCATTTGAAGTGTAGACGAGGAATACATGACACTTCGCAAATCATATTAAATCTTACCATGAAACATATAAATGAGATGCGATATCGCGTTTTAAGAATCATAAGAACTCTATTGCTGCGATACGTAAACATCTGCAAACGCTATTTCCTAGCATGGAAGTGTCGCATTTACATTCATTTGAAGTGTAGACGAGGAATACATTACACTTCGCAAATCATATTATATCTTACCATGAAACATAGAAATGAGATGCGATATCGCGTTTTAAGAATCATAAGAACTCTATTGCTGCGATACCTAGACATCTGCAGACGCTATTTCCTAGCAAGGAAGTGTCGCATTTACATTCATTTGAAGTGTAGACGAGTAATACTTTACACTTCGCAAATCATATTATATCTTACCATGAAACATAGAAATGAGATGCGATATCGCGTTTTAAGAAGCATTAGAACTCTATTGCTACGATAGGTAGACATATGCAAACGCTATTTTCCTTGCAAGGAAGTGTCGCATTTACATTCATTTGAAGTGTCGACGAGGAATACATAACACATCGCAAATCATATTATATCTTACCATGAAACATAGAAATGAGATGCGATATCGCGTTTTAAGAAGCATTAGAGCTCTATTGCTGCGATACGTAGACATCTGCAAACGCTATTTCCTTGCAAGGAAGTGTTGCATTTACATTCATTTGAAGTGTAGACGAGGAATGCATAACACTTCGCAATGAATATTATATCTCACCATGAAACATAGAAATGAGATGCGATATCACGTTTTAAGAAGCATTAGAACTCTATCCCTACGATACGTAAACATCTGCAAACGCTATTTCCTAGCAAGGAAGTGTCGCATTTACATTCATATGAAGTGTAGACGAGGAATACATAACACTTCGCAAATCATATTATATCTTACCATGAAACATAGAAATGAGATGCGATATTGTGTTTTGAGAAGCATTAGAACTCCATCGCTACGATACCTAGACATCTGCAGACGCTATTTCCTTTCAAGGAAGTGTCGCATTTACATTCATTTGAAGTGTAGACGAGGAGTAGATAACACTTCGCAAATCATATCATATCTTACAAGAAACATAGAAATGAGATGCGATATCGCGTTTTAAGAATCATAAGAACTCTATTGCTACGATACGTAGACATCTGCAAACGGTATTTCCTAGGATGGAAGAGTCGCATTTACATTCATTTGAATCGTAGACGAGGAATGCATAACACTTCGCAATGAATATTATATCTTATCATGAAACATAGATATGAGATGCAATATCGCGTGTTAAGAAGCATGAGAACTCTATTGCTACGATACGTAGATATCTGCAAACGCTATTTCCTAGCAAGGAAGTGTCGCATTTACATTCATTTGAATCGTAGACGAGGAATGCATAACACTTCGCAAATCATATTATATCTTACCATGAAACATAGAAATGATATGCGAGATCGCGTTTTAAGAAGCATTAGAACTCTATTGCTGCGATAGGTAGACATCTGCAAACGCTATTTCCTTGCAAGGAAGTGTCGCATTTACATTCATATGAAGTGTAGACGAGGAATACATAACACTTCGCAAATCATATTATATCTTACCATGAAACATAGAAATGAGATGCGATATTGTGTTTTGAGAAGCATTAGAACTCTATCGCTACGATACCTAGACATCTGCAGACGCTATTTCCTTTCAAGGAAGTGTCGCATTTACATTCATTTGAAGCGTAGACGAGGAGTAGATAACACTTCGCAAATCATATTATATCTTACAAGAAACATAGAAATGAGATGCGATATCGCGTTTTAAGAATCATAAGAACTCTATTGCTGCGATACGTAAACATCTGCAAACGCTATTTCCTAGCATGGAAGTGTCGCATTTACATTCATTTGAAGTGTAGACGAGGAATACATTACACTTCACGAATCATATTATATCTTACCATGAAACATAGAAATGAGATGCGATATCGCGTTTTAAGAATCATAAGAACTCTATTGCTGCGATACCTAGACATCTGCAGACGCTATTTCCTAGCAAGGAAGTGTCGCATTTACATTCATTTGAAGTGTAGACGAGTAATACTTTACACTTCGCAAATCATATTATATCTTACCATGAAACATAGAAATGAGATGCGATATCGCGTTTTAAGAAGCATTAGAACTCTATTGCTACGATAGGTAGACATCTGCAAACGCTATTTTCCTTGCAAGGAAGTGTCGCATTTACATTCATTTGAAGTGTCGACGAGGAATACATAACACATCGCAAATCATATTATATCTTACCATGAAACATAGAAATGAGATGCGATATCGCGTTTTAAGAAGCATTAGAACTCTATTGCTGCGATACGTAGACATCTGCAGACGCTATTTCCTTGCAAGGAAGTGTTGCATTTACATTCATTTGAAGTGTAGACGAGGAATGCATAACACTTCGCAATGAATATTATATCTCACCATGAAACATAGAAATGAGATGCGATATCACGTTTTATGAAGCATTAGAACTCTATCCCTACGATACGTAAACATCTGCAAACGCTATTTCCTAGCAAGGAAGTGTCGCATTTACATTCATATGAAGTGTAGACGAGGAATACATAACACTTCGCAAATCATATTATATCTTACAAGAAACATAGAAATGAGATGCGATATCGCGTTTTAAGAATCATAAGAACTCTATTGCTACGATACGTAGACATCTGCAAACGGTATTTCCTAGGAAGGAAGAGTCGCATTTACATTCATTTGAATCGTAGACGAGGAATGCATAACACTTCGCAATGAATATTATATCTTATCATGAAACATAGATATGAGATGCAATATCGCGTGTTAAGAGGCATGAGAACTCTATTGCTACGATACGTAGATATCTGCAAACGCTATTTCCTAGCAAGGAAGTGTCGCATTTACATTCATTTGAATCGTAGACGAGGAATGCATAACACTTCGCAAATCATATTATATCTTACCATGGAACATAGAAATGATATGCGAGTTCGCGTTTTAAGAAGCATTAGAACTCTATTGCTACGATAGGTAGACATCTGCAAACGCTATTTCCTTGCAAGGAAGTGTCGCATTTACATTCATATGAAGTGTAGACGAGGAATACATAACACTTCGCAAATCATATTATATCTTACCATGAAACATAGAAATGAGATGCGATATTGTGTTTTGAGAAGCATTAGAACTCTATCGCTACGATACCTAGACATCTGCAGACGCTATTTCCTTTCAACGAAGTGTCGCATTTACATTCATTTGAAGTGTAGACGAGGAGTAGATAACACTTCGCAAATCATATTATATCTTACAAGAAACATAGAAATGAGATGCGATATCGCGTTTTAAGAATCATAAGAACTCTATTGCTACGATACGTAGACATCTGCAAACGCTCTTTCCTTGCAAGAAAGTGTCGCATTAACATTCATATGAAGTGTAGACGAGGAATACATAACACTTCGCAAATCATATTATATCTTACCATGAAACATAGAAATGAGATGCGATATCGCGTTTTAAGAATCATAAGTACTCCATTGCTACGATACGTAGTAATCTGCAAACGCTATTTCCTTGCAAGGAAGTGTCGCATTTATATTCATTTGAAGTGTAGACGTGGAATACATAACACTTCGCAAATCATATTATATCTTACCATGAAACGTAGAAATGAGATGCGATATCGCGTCTTAAGAAGCATTAGAAATCTATTGCTACGATACGTAGACGTCTGCAAACGCCATTTCCTAGAGAGGAAGTGTCGCATTCACATTCATTTGAAGTGTAGACGAGGAATGCATAACACTTCGCAAATCATATTATATCTTACCATGAAACATAGAAATGAGATACATTGCCGCGTCTTAAGAAGCATTAGAACTCTATTGCTACGATACGTAGACATCTGCAGACGCTATTTCCTAGCAAGGAAGTGTCGCATTTACATTCATTTGAAGTGTAGACGAGGAGTAGATAACACTTCACAAATCATATCATATATCTTACCATGAAACATAGAAATGAGATGCCATATCGCGTTTTAAGAAGCATTAGAACTCTATTGCTACGATACGTAGACATCTGCAGACGCTATTTCCTAGCAAGGAAGTGTCGCATTTACATTCATTTGAAGTGTAGACGAGGAGTAGATAACACTTCGGAAATCATATTATATCTTACCATGAAACATAGAATTGAGATGCGATATCGCGTTTTAAGAAGCACTAGAACTCTATTGCTACGATAGGCAGACATCTGCAAACGCTATTTTCCTTGCAAGGAAGTGTCGCATTTACATTCATTTGAAGTGTCGACGAGGAATACATAACACATCGCAAATCATATTATATCTTACCATGAAACATAGAAATGAGATGCGATATCGCGTTTTAAGAAGCATTAGAACTCTATTGCTGCGATACGTAGACATCTGCAAACGCTATTTCCTTGCAAGGAAGTGTCGCATTTACATTCATTTGAAGTGTAGACGAGGAATGCATAACACTTCGCAATGAATATTATATCTCACCATGAAACATAGAAATGAGATGCGATATCACGTTTTAAGAAGCATTAGAACTCTATTGCTACGATAGGTAGACATCAGCAAACGCTATTTCCTTGCAAGGAAGTGTCGCATTTACATTCATATGAAGTGTAGACGGGGAATACATAACACTTCGCAAATCATATTATATCTTACCATGAAACATAGAAATGAGATGCGATATTGTGTTTTGAGAAGCATTAGAACACTATCGCTACGATACCTAGACATCTGCAGACGCTATTTCCTTTCAAGGAAGTGTCGCATTTACATTCATTTGAAGTGTAGACGAGGAGTAGATAACACTTCGCAAATCATATTATATCTTACAAGAAACATAGAAATGAGATGCGATATCGCGTTTTAAGAATCATAAGAACTCTATTGCTACGATACGTAGACATCTGCAAACGCTCTTTCCTTGCAAGAAAGTGTCGCATTAACATTCATATGAAGTGTAGACGAGGAGTAGATAACACTTCGCAAATCATATTATATCTTACCATGAAACATAGAATTGAGATGCGATATCGCGTTTTAAGAAGCACTAGAACTCTATTGCTACGATAGGTAGACATCTGCAAACGCTATTTTCCTTGCAAGGAAGTGTCGCATTTACATTCATTTGAAGTGTCGACGAGGAATACATAACACATCGCAAATCATATTATATCTTACCATGAAACATAGAAATGAGATGCGATATCGCGTTTTAAGAAGCATTAGAACTCTATTGCTGCGATACGTAGACATCGCAAACGCTATTTCCTTGCAAGGAAGTGTCGCATTTACATTCATTTGAAGTGTAGACGAGGAATGCATAACACTTCGCAATGAATATTATATCTCACCATGAAACATAGAAATGAGATGCGATATCACGTTTTAAGAAGCATTAGAACTCTATTGCTACGATAGGTAGACATCAGCAAACGCTATTTCCTTGCAAGGAAGTGTCGCATTTACATTCATATGAAGTGTAGACGGGGAATACATAACACTTCGCAAATCATATTATATCTTACCATGAAACATAGAAATGAGATGCGATATTGTGTTTTGAGAAGCATTAGAACTCTATCGCTACGATACCTAGACATCTGCAGACGCTATTTCCTTTCAAGGAAGTGTCGCATTTACATTCATTTGAAGTGTAAACGAGGAGTAGATAACACTTCGCAAATCATATTATATCTTACAAGAAACATAGAAATGAGATGCGATATCGCGTTTTAAGAATCATAAGAACTCTATTGCTACGATACGTAGACATCTGCAAACGGTATTTCCTAGGAAGGAAGAGTCGCATTTACATTCATTTGAAGTGTAGACGAGGAATGCATAACACTTCGCAATGAATATTATATCTTACCATGAAACATAGAAATGAGATGCGATATCGCGTTTTAAGGATCATAAGAATTCTATTGCTACGATACGTAGACATCTGCAAACGCTATTTCCTTGCAAGGAAGTGTTGCATTTACATTCATTTGAAGTGTAGACGAGGAATGCATAACACTTCGCAATGAATATTATATCTCACCATGAAACATAGAAATGAGATGCGATATCACGTTTTAAGAAGCATTAGAACTCTATCCCTACGATACGTAAACATCTGCAAACGCTATTTCCTAGCAAGGAAGTGTCGCATTTACATTCATATGAAGTGTAGACGAGGAATACATAACACTTCGCAAATCATATTATATCTTACAAGAAACATAGAAATGAGATGCGATATCGCGTTTAAGAATCATAAGAACTCTATTGCTACGATACGTAGACATCTGCAAACGGTATTTCCTAGGAAGGAAGAGTCGCATTTACATTCATTTGAATCGTAGACGAGGAATGCATAACACTTCGCAATGAATATTATATCTTATCATGAAACATAGATATGAGATGCAATATCGCGTGTTAAGAGGCATGAGAACTCTATTGCTACGATACGTAGATATCTGCAAACGCTATTTCCTAGCAAGGAAGTGTCGCATTTACATTCATTTGAATCGTAGACGAGGAATGCATAACACTTCGCAAATCATATTATATCTTACCATGGAACATAGAAATGATATGCGAGTTCGCGTTTTAAGAAGCATTAGAACTCTATTGCTACGATAGGTAGACATCTGCAAACGCTATTTCCTTGCAAGGAAGTGTCGCATTTACATTCATATGAAGTGTAGACGAGGAATACATAACACTTCGCAAATCATATTATATCTTACCATGAAACATAGAAATGAGATGCGATATTGTGTTTTGAGAAGCATTAGAACTCTATCGCTACGATACCTAGACATCTGCAGACGCTATTTCCTTTCAACGAAGTGTCGCATTTACATTCATTTGAAGTGTAGACGAGGAGTAGATAACACTTCGCAAATCATATTATATCTTACAAGAAACATAGAAATGAGATGCGATATCGCGTTTTAAGAATCATAAGAACTCTATTGCTACGATACGTAGACATCTGCAAACGCTCTTTCCTTGCAAGAAAGTGTCGCATTAACATTCATATGAAGTGTAGACGAGGAATACATAACACTTCGCAAATCATATTATATCTTACCATGAAACATAGAAATGAGATGCGATATCGCGTTTTAAGAATCATAAGTACTCCATTGCTACGATACGTAGTAATCTGCAAACGCTATTTCCTTGCAAGGAAGTGTCGCATTTATATTCATTTGAAGTGTAGACGTGGAATACATAACACTTCGCAAATCATATTATATCTTACCATGAAACGTAGAAATGAGATGCGATATCGCGTCTTAAGAAGCATTAGAAATCTATTGCTACGATACGTAGACGTCTGCAAACGCCATTTCCTAGAGAGGAAGTGTCGCATTCACATTCATTTGAAGTGTAGACGAGGAATGCATAACACTTCGCAAATCATATTATATCTTACCATGAAACATAGAAATGAGATACATTGCCGCGTCTTAAGAAGCATTAGAACTCTATTGCTACGATACGTAGACATCTGCAGACGCTATTTCCTAGCAAGGAAGTGTCGCATTTACATTCATTTGAAGTGTAGACGAGGAGTAGATAACACTTCGCAAATCATATTATATCTTACCATGAAACATAGAATTGAGATGCGATATCGCGTTTTAAGAAGCACTAGAACTCTATTGCTACGATAGGCAGACATCTGCAAACGCTATTTTCCTTGCAAGGAAGTGTCGCATTTACATTCATTTGAAGTGTCGACGAGGAATACATAACACATCGCAAATCATATTATATCTTACCATGAAACATAGAAATGAGATGCGATATCGCGTTTTAAGAAGCATTAGAACTCTATTGCTGCGATACGTAGACATCTGCAAACGCTATTTCCTTGCAAGGAAGTGTCGCATTTACATTCATTTGAAGTGTAGACGAGGAATGCATAACACTTCGCAATGAATATTATATCTCACCATGAAACATAGAAATGAGATGCGATATCACGTTTTAAGAAGCATTAGAACTCTATTGCTACGATAGGTAGACATCAGCAAACGCTATTTCCTTGCAAGGAAGTGTCGCATTTACATTCATATGAAGTGTAGACGGGGAATACATAACACTTCGCAAATCATATTATATCTTACCATGAAACATAGAAATGAGATGCGATATCGCGTTTTAAGAATCATAAGTACTCCATTGCTACGATACGTAGTAATCTGCAAACGCTATTTCCTTGCAAGGAAGTGTCGCGTTTATATTCATTTGAAGTGTAGACGTGGAATACATAACACTTCGCAAATCATATTATATCTTACCATGAAACGTAGAAATGAGATGCGATATCGCGTCTTAAGAAGCATTAGAAATCTATTGCTACGATACGTAGACGTCTGCAAACGCCATTTCCTAGAGAGGAAGTGTCGCATTCACATTCATTTGAAGTGTAGACGAGGAATGCATAACACTTCGCAAATCATATTATATCTTACCATGAAACATAGAAATGAGATACATTGCCGCGTCTTAAGAAGCATTAGAACTCTATTGCAACGATACGTAGACATCTGCAGACGCTATTTCCTAGCAAGGAAGTGTCGCATTTACATTCATTTGAAGTGTAGACGAGGAGTAGATAACACTTCACAAATCATATCATATATCTTACCATGAAACATAGAAATGAGATGCCATATCGCGTTTTAAGAAGCATTAGAACTCTATTGCTACGATACGTAGACATCTGCAGACGCTATTTCCTAGCAAGGAAGTGTCGCATTTACATTCATTTGAAGTGTAGACGAGGAGTAGATAACACTTCGCAAATCATATTATATCTTACCATGAAACATAGAATTGAGATGCGATATCGCGTTTTAAGAAGCACTAGAACTCTATTGCTACGATAGGCAGACATCTGCAAACGCTATTTTCCTTGCAAGGAAGTGTCGCATTTACATTCATTTGAAGTGTCGACGAGGAATACATAACACATCGCAAATCATATTATATCTTACCATGAAACATAGAAATGAGATGCGATATCGCGTTTTAAGAAGCATTAGAACTCTATTGCTGCGATACGTAGACATCTGCAAACGCTATTTCCTTGCAAGGAAGTGTCGCATTTACATTCATTTGAAGTGTAGACGAGGAATGCATAACACTTCGCAATGAATATTATATCTCACCATGAAACATAGAAATGAGATGCGATATCACGTTTTAAGAAGCATTAGAACTCTATTGCTACGATAGGTAGACATCAGCAAACGCTATTTCCTTGCAAGGAAGTGTCGCATTTACATTCATATGAAGTGTAGACGGGGAATACATAACACTTCGCAAATCATATTATATCTTACCATGAAACATAGAAATGAGATGCGATATTGTGTTTTGAGAAGCATTAGAACACTATCGCTACGATACCTAGACATCTGCAGACGCTATTTCCTTTCAAGGAAGTGTCGCATTTACATTCATTTGAAGTGTAGACGAGGAGTAGATAACACTTCGCAAATCATATTATATCTTACAAGAAACATAGAAATGAGATGCGATATCGCGTTTTAAGAATCATAAGAACTCTATTGCTACGATACGTAGACATCTGCAAACGCTCTTTCCTTGCAAGAAAGTGTCGCATTAACATTCATATGAAGTGTAGACGAGGAGTAGATAACACTTCGCAAATCATATTATATCTTACCATGAAACATAGAATTGAGATGCGATATCGCGTTTTAAGAAGCACTAGAACTCTATTGCTACGATAGGTAGACATCTGCAAACGCTATTTTCCTTGCAAGGAAGTGTCGCATTTACATTCATTTGAAGTGTCGACGAGGAATACATAACACATCGCAAATCATATTATATCTTACCATGAAACATAGAAATGAGATGCGATATCGCGTTTTAAGAAGCATTAGAACTCTATTGCTGCGATACGTAGACATCTGCAAACGCTATTTCCTTGCAAGGAAGTGTCGCATTTACATTCATTTGAAGTGTAGACGAGGAATGCATAACACTTCGCAATGAATATTATATCTCACCATGAAACATAGAAATGAGATGCGATATCACGTTTTAAGAAGCATTAGAACTCTATTGCTACGATAGGTAGACATCAGCAAACGCTATTTCCTTGCAAGGAAGTGTCGCATTTACATTCATATGAAGTGTAGACGGGGAATACATAACACTTCGCAAATCATATTATATCTTACCATGAAACATAGAAATGAGATGCGATATTGTGTTTTGAGAAGCATTAGAACTCTATCGCTACGATACCTAGACATCTGCAGACGCTATTTCCTTTCAAGGAAGTGTCGCATTTACATTCATTTGAAGTGTAAACGAGGAGTAGATAACACTTCGCAAATCATATTATATCTTACAAGAAACATAGAAATGAGATGCGATATCGCGTTTTAAGAATCATAAGAACTCTATTGCTACGATACGTAGACATCTGCAAACGGTATTTCCTAGGAAGGAAGAGTCGCATTTACATTCATTTGAAGTGTAGACGAGGAATGCATAACACTTCGCAATGAATATTATATCTTACCATGAAACATAGAAATGAGATGCGATATCGCGTTTTAAGGATTATAAGAATTCTATTGCTACGATACGTAGACATCTGCAAACGCTATTTCCTTGCAAGGAAGTGTCGCATTTACATTCATTTGAAGTGTAGACAAGGAATGCATAACTCTTCGCAATGAATATTATATCTTACCATGAAACATAGAAATGAGATGCGATATCACGTTTTAAGAAGCATTAGAACTCTATCCCTACGATGCGTAAACATCTGCAAAAACTATTTCCTAGCAAGGAAGAGTCGCATTTACATTCATTTGAATCGTAGACGAGGAATGCATAACACTTCGCAATGAATATTATATCTCACCATGAAACATAGAAATGAGATGCGATATCACGTTTTAAGAAGCATTAGAACTCTATCCCTACGATACGTAAACATCTGCAAACGCTATTTCCTAGCAAGGAAGTGTCGCATTTACATTCATATGAAGTGTAGACGAGGAATACATAACACTTCGCAAATCATATTATATCTTACCATGAAACATAGAAATGAGATGCGATATTGTGTTTTGAGAAGCATTAGAACTCCATCGCTACGATACCTAGACATCTGCAGACGCTATTTCCTTTCAAGGAAGTGTCGCATTTACATTCATTTGAAGTGTAGACGAGGAGTAGATAACACTTCGCAAATCATATCATATCTTACAAGAAACATAGAAATGAGATGCGATATCGCGTTTTAAGAATCATAAGAACTCTATTGCTACGATACGTAGACATCTGCAAACGGTATTTCCTAGGATGGAAGAGTCGCACTTACATTCATTTGAATCGTAGACGAGGAATGCATAACACTTCGCAATGAATATTATATCTTATCATGAAACATAGATATGAGATGCAATATCGCGTGTTAAGAAGCATGAGAACTCTATTGCTACGATACGTAGATATCTGCAAACGCTATTTCCTAGCAAGGAAGTGTCGCATTTACATTCATTTGAATCGTAGACGAGGAATGCATAACACTTCGCAAATCATATTATATCTTACCATGAAACATAGAAATGATATGCGAGATCGCGTTTTAAGAAGCATTAGAACTCTATTGCTGCGATAGGTAGACATCTGCAAACGCTATTTCCTTGCAAGGAAGTGTCGCATTTACATTCATATGAAGTGTAGACGAGGAATACATAACACTTCGCAAATCATATTATATCTTACCATGAAACATAGAAATGAGATGCGATATTGTGTTTTGAGAAGCATTAGAACTCTATCGCTACGATACCTAGACATCTGCAGACGCTATTTCCTTTCAAGGAAGTGTCGCATTTACATTCATTTGAAGTGTAGACGAGGAGTAGATAACACTTCGCAAATCATATTATATCTTACAAGAAACATAGAAATGAGATGCGATATCGCGTTTTAAGAATCATAAGAACTCTATTGCTGCGATACGTAAACATCTGCAAACGCTATTTCCTAGCATGGAAGTGTCGCATTTACATTCGTTTGAAGTGTAGACGAGGAATACATTACACTTCGCAAATCATATTATATCTTACCATGAAACATAGAAATGAGATGCGATATCGCGTTTTAAGAATCATAAGTACTCTATTGCTGCGATACCTAGACATCTGCAGACGCTATTTCCTAGCAAGGAAGTGTCGCATTTACATTCATTTGAAGTGTAGACGAGTAATACTTTACACTTCGCAAATCATATTATATCTTACCATGAAACATAGAATTGAGATGCGATATTGTGTTTTGAGAAGCATTAGAACTCCATCGCTACGATACCTAGACATCTGCAGACGCTATTTCCTTTCAAGGAAGTGTCGCATTTACATTCATTTGAAGTGTAGACGAGGAGTAGATAACACTTCGCAAATCATATCATATCTTACAAGAAACATAGAAATGAGATGCGATATCGCGTTTTAAGAATCATAAGAACTCTATTGCTACGATACGTAGACATCTGCAAACGGTATTTCCTAGGATGGAAGAGTCGCATTTACATTCATTTGAATCGTAACGAGGAATGCATGACACTTCGCAATGAATATTATATCTTATCATGAAACATAGATATGAGATGCAATATCGCGTGTTAAGAAGCATGAGAACTCTATTGCTACGATACGTAGATATCTGCAAACGCTATTTCCTAGCAAGGAAGTGTCGCATTTACATTCATTTGAATCGTAGACGAGGAATGCATAACACTTCGCAAATCATATTATATCTTACCATGAAACATAGAAATGAGATGCGATATTGTGTTTTAAGAAGCATTAGAACTCTATTGCTGCGATAGGTAGACATCTGCAAACGCTATTTCCTTGCAAGGAAGTGTCGCATTTACATTCATATGAAGTGTAGACGAGGAATACATAACACTTCGCAAATCATATTATATCTTACCATGAAACATAGAAATGAGATGCGATATTGTGTTTTGAGAAGCATTAGAACTCTATCGCTACGATACCTAGACATCTGCAGACGCTATTTCCTTTCAAGGAAGTGTCGCATTTACATTCATTTGAAGTGTAGACGAGGAGTAGATAACACTTCGCAAATCATATTATATCTTACAAGAAACATAGAAATGAGATGCGATATCGCGTTTTAAGAATCATAAGAACTCTATTGCTACGATACGTAGACATCTGCAAACGGTATTTCCTAGGAAGGAAGAGTCGCATTTACATTCATTTGAATCGTAGACGAGGAATGCATAACACTTCGCAATGAATATTATATCTTATCATGAAACATAGATATGAGATGCAATATCGCGTGTTAAGAGGCATGAGAACTCTATTGCTACGATACGTAGATATCTGCAAACGCTATTTCCTAGCAAGGAAGTGTCGCATTTACATTCATTTGAATCGTAGACGAGGAATGCATAACACTTCGCAAATCATATTATATCTTACCATGGAACATAGAAATGATATGCGAGATCGCGTTTTAAGAAGCATTAGAACTCTATTGCTACGATAGGTAGACATCTGCAAACGCTATTTCCTTGCAAGGAAGTGTCGCATTTACATTCATATGAAGTGTAGACGAGGAATACATAACACTTCGCAAATCATATTATATCTTACCATGAAACATAGAAATGAGATGCGATATTGTGTTTTGAGAAGCATTAGAACTCTATCGCTACGATACCTAGACATCTGCAGACGCTATTTCCTTTCAACGAAGTGTCGCATTTACATTCATTTGAAGTGTAGACGAGGAGTAGATAACACTTCGCAAATCATATTATATCTTACAAGAAACATAGAAATGAGATGCGATATCGCGTTTTAAGAATCATAAGAACTCTATTGCTACGATACGTAGACATCTGCAAACGCTCTTTCCTTGCAAGAAAGTGTCGCATTAACATTCATATGAAGTGTAGACGAGGAATACATAACACTTCGCAAATCATATTATATCTTACCATGAAACATAGAAATGAGATGCGATATCGCGTTTTAAGAATCATAAGTACTCCATTGCTACGATACGTAGTAATCTGCAAACGCTATTTCCTTGCAAGGAAGTGTCGCATTTATATTCATTTGAAGTGTAGACGTGGAATACATAACACTTCGCAAATCATATTATATCTTACCATGAAACGTAGAAATGAGATGCGATATCGCGTTTTAAGAAGCATTAGAAATCTATTGCTACGATACGTAGACGTCTGCAAACGCCATTTCCTAGAGAGGAAGTGTCGCATTCACATTCATTTGAAGTGTAGACGAGGAATGCATAACACTTCGCAAATCATATTATATCTTACCATGAAACATAGAAATGAGATACATTGCCGCGTCTTAAGAAGCATTAGAACTCTATTGCTACGATACGTAGACATCTGCAGACGCTATTTCCTAGCAAGGAAGTGTCGCATTTACATTCATTTGAAGTGTAGACGAGGAGTAGATAACACTTCACAAATCATATCATATATCTTACCATGAAACATAGAAATGAGATGCCATATCGCGTTTTAAGAAGCATTAGAACTCTATTGCTGCGATACGTAGACATCTGCAGACGCTATTTCCTAGCAAGGAAGTGTCGCATTTACATTCATTTGAAGTGTAGACGAGGAGTAGATAACACTTCGCAAATCATATTATATCTTACCATGAAACATAGAATTGAGATGCGATATCGCGTTTTAAGAAGCACTAGAACTCTATTGCTACGATAGGTAGACATCTGCAAACGCTATTTTCCTTGCAAGGAAGTGTCGCATTTACATTCATTTGAAGTGTCGACGAGGAATACATAACACATCGCAAATCATATTATATCTTACCATGAAACATAGAAATGAGATGCGATATCGCGTTTTAAGAAGCATTAGAACTCTATTGCTGCGATACGTAGACATCTGCAAACGCTATTTCCTTGCAAGGAAGTGTCGCATTTACATTCATTTGAAGTGTAGACGAGGAATGCATAACACTTCGCAATGAATATTATATCTCACCATGAAACATAGAAATGAGATGCGATATCACGTTTTAAGAAGCATTAGAACTCTATTGCTACGATAGGTAGACATCAGCAAACGCTATTTCCTTGCAAGGAAGTGTCGCATTTACATTCATATGAAGTGTAGACGGGGAATACATAACACTTCGCAAATCATATTATATCTTACCATGAAACATAGAAATGAGATGCGATATTGTGTTTTGAGAAGCATTAGAACTCTATCGCTACGATACCTAGACATCTGCAGACGCTATTTCCTTTCAAGGAAGTGTCGCATTTACATTCATTTGAAGTGTAGACGAGGAGTAGATAACACTTCGCAAATCATATTATATCTTACAAGAAACATAGAAATGAGATGCGATATCGCGTTTTAAGAATCATAAGAACTCTATTGCTACGATACGTAGACATCTGCAAACGGTATTTCCTAGGAAGGAAGAGTCGCATTTACATTCATTTGAATCGTAGACGAGGAATGCATAACACTTCGCAATGAATATTATATCTTATCATGAAACATAGATATGAGATGCAATATCGCGTGTTAAGAAGCATGAGAACTCTATTGCTACGATACGTAGATATCTGCAAACGCAATTTCCTAGCAAGGAAGTTTCGCATTTACATTCATTTGAATCGTATACGAGGAATGCATAACACTTCGCAAATCATATTATATCTTACCATGAAACATAGAAATGATATGCGAGATCGCGTTTTAAGAAGCATTAGAACTCTATTGCTACGATAGGTAGACATCTGCAAACTCTATTTCCTTGCAAGGAAGTGTCGCATTTACATTCATATGAAGTGTAGACGAGGAATACATAACACTTCGCAAATCATATTATATCTTACCTTGAAACATAGAAATGAGATGCGATATTGTGTTTTGAGAAGCATTAGAACTCTATCGCTACGATACCTAGACATCTGCAGACGCTATTTCCTTTCAAGGAAGTGTCGCATTTACATTCGTTTGAAGTGTAGACGAGGAGTAGATAACACTTCGCAAATCATATTATATCTTACAAGAAACATAGAAATGAGATGCGATATCGCGTTTTAAGAATCATAGGAACTCTATTGCTACGATACGTAGACATCTGCAAACGCTCTTTCCTTGCAAGAAAGTGTCGCATTAACATTCATATGAAGTGTAGACGAGGAATACATAACACTTCGCAAATCATATTATATCTTACCATGAAACATAGAAATGAGATGCCATATCGCGTTTTAAGAAGCATTAGAACTCTATTGCTACGATAGGTAGACATCTGCAAACGCTATTTCCTTGCAAGGAAGTGTCGCATTTACATTCATTTGAATCGTAGACGAGGAATGCATAACACTTCGCAATGAATATTATATCTTATCATGAAACATAGATATGAGATGCAATATCGCGTGTTAAGAAGCATGAGAACTCTATTGCTACGATACGTAGATATCTGCAAACGCTATTTCCTAGCAAGGAAGTGTCGCATTTACATTCATTTGAATCGTAGACGAGGAATGCATAACACTTCGCAAATCATATTATATCTTACCATGAAACATAGAAATGATATGCGAGATCGCGTTTTAAGAAGCATTAGAACTCTATTGCTACGATAGGTAGACATCTGCAAACGCTATTTCCTTGCAAGGAAGTGTCGCATTTACATTCATTTGAAGTGTAGACGAGGAGTAGATAACACTTCGCAAATCATATTATATCTTACAAGAAACATAGAAATGGGATGCGATATCGCGTTTTAAGAATCATAAGAACTCTATTGCTACGATACGTAGACATCTGCAAACGGTATTTCCTAGGAAGGAAGAGTCGCATTTACATTCATTTGAATCGTAGACGAGGAATGCATAACACTTCGCAATGAATATTATATCTTATCATGAAACATAGATATGAGATGCAATATCGCGTGTTAAGAAGCATGAGAACTCTATTGCTACGATACGTAGATATCTGCAAACGCTATTTCCTAGCAAGGAAGTGTCGCATTTACATTCATTTGAATCGTAGACGAGGAATGCATAACACTTCGCAAATCATATTATATCTTACCATGAAACATAGAAATGATATGCGAGATCGCGTTTTAAGAAGCATTAGAACTCTATTGCTACGATAGGTAGACATCTGCAAACGCTATTTCCTTGCAAGGAAGTGTCGCATTTACATTCATATGAAGTGTAGACGAGGAATACATAACACTTCGCAAATCATATTATATCTTACCATGAAACATAGAAATGAGATGCGATATTGTGTTTTGAGAAGCATTAGAACTCTATCGCTACGATACCTAGACATCTGCAGACGCTATTTCCTTTCAAGGAAGTGTCGCATTTACATTCATTTGAAGTGTAGACGAGGAGTAGATAACACTTCGCAAATCATATTATATCTTACAAGAAACATAGAAATGAGATGCGATATCGCGTTTTAAGAATCATAAGAACTCTATTGCTACGATACGTAGACATCTGCAAACGGTATTTCCTAGGAAGGAAGAGTCGCATTTACATTCATTTGAATCGTAGACGAGGAATGCATAACACTTCGCAATGAATATTATATCTTATCATGAAACATAGATATGAGATGCAATATCGCGTGTTAAGAAGCATGAGAACTCTATTGCTACGATACGTAGATATCTGCAAACGCTATTTCCTAGCAAGGAAGTGTCGCATTTACATTCATTTGAATCGTAGACGAGGAATGCATAACACTTCGCAAATCATATTATATCTTACCATGAAACATAGAAATGATATGCGAGATCGCGTTTTAAGAAGCATTAGAACTCTATTGCTACGATAGGTAGACATCTGCAAACGCTATTTCCTTGCAAGGAAGTGTCGCATTTACATTCATATGAAGTGTAGACGAGGAATACATAACACTTCGCAGATCATATTATATCTTACCATGAAACATAGAAATGAGATGCGATATTGTGTTTTGAGAAGCATTAGAACTCTATCGCTACGATACCTAGACATCTGCAGACGCTATTTCCTTTCAAGGAAGTGTCGCATTTACATTCATTTGAAGTGTAGACGAGGAGTAGATAACACTTCGCAAATCATATTATATCTTACAAGAAACATAGAAATGAGATGCGATATCGCGTTTTAAGAATCATAAGAACTCTATTGCTACGATACGTAGACATCTGCAAACGCTCTTTCCTTGCAAGAAAGTGTCGCATTAACATTCATATGAAGTGTAGACGAGGAATACATAACACTTCGCAAATCATATTATATCTTACCATGAAACATAGAAATGAGATGCGATATCGCGTTTTAGGAATCATAAGTACTCCATTGCTACGATACGTAGAAATCTGCAAACGCTATTTCCTTGCAAGGAAGTGTCGCATTTATATTCATTTGAAGTGTAGACGTGGAATACATAACACTTCGCAAATCATATTATATCTTACCATGAAACGTAGAAATGAGATGCGATATCGCGTTTTAAGAATCATAAGAACTCTATTGCTACGATACGTAGACATCTGCAAACGGTATTTCCTAGGAAGGAAGAGTCGCATTTACATTCATTTGAATCGTAGACGAGGAATGCATAACACTTCGCAATGAATATTATATCTTATCATGAAACATAGATATGAGATGCAATATCGCGTGTTAAGAAGCATGAGAACTCTATTGCTACGATACGTAGATATCTGCAAACGCTATTTCCTAGCAAGGAAGTGTCGCATTTACATTCATTTGAATCGTAGACGAGGAATGCATAACACTTCGCAAATCATATTATATCTTACCATGAAACATAGAAATGATATGCGAGATCGCGTTTTAAGAAGCATTAGAACTCTATTGCTACGATAGGTAGACATCTGCAAACGCTATTTCCTTGCAAGGAAGTGTCGCATTTACATTCATATGAAGTGTAGACGAGGAATACATAACACTTCGCAAATCATATTATATCTTACAAGAAACATAGAAATGAGATGCGATATCGCGTTTTAAGAATCATAAGAACTCTATTGCTACGATACGTAGACATCTGCAAACGGTATTTCCTAGGAAGGAAGAGTCGCATTTACATTCATTTGAATCGTAGACGAGGAATGCATAACACTTCGCAATGAATATTATATCTTATCATGAAACATAGATATGAGATGCAATATCGCGTGTTAAGAAGCATGAGAACTCTATTGCTACGATACGTAGATATCTGCAAACGCAATTTCCTAGCAAGGAAGTTTCGCATTTACATTCATTTGAATCGTAGACGAGGAATGCATAACACTTCGCAAATCATATTATATCTTACCATGAAACATAGAAATGATATGCGAGATCGCGTTTTAAGAAGCATTAGAACTCTATTGCTACGATAGGTAGACATCTGCAAACTCTATTTCCTTGCAAGGAAGTGTCGCATTTACATTCATATGAAGTGTAGACGAGGAATACATAACACTTCGCAAATCATATTATATCTTACCTTGAAACATAGAAATGAGTTGCGATATTGTGTTTTGAGAAGCATTAGAACTCTATCGCTACGATACCTAGACATCTGCAGACGCTATTTCCTTTCAAGGAAGTGTCGCATTTACATTCATTTGAAGTGTAGACGAGGAGTAGATAACACTTCGCAAATCATATTATATCTTACAAGAAACATAGAAATGAGATGCGATATCGCGTTTTAAGAATCATAAGAACTCTATTGCTACGATACGTAGACATCTGCAAACGCTCTTTCCTTGCAAGAAAGTGTCGCATTAACATTCATATGAAGTGTAGACGAGGAATACATAACACTTCGCAAATCATATTATATCTTACCATGAAACATAGAAATGAGATGCCATATCGCGTTTTAAGAAGCATTAGAACTCTATTGCTACGATAGGTAGACATCTGCAAACGCTATTTCCTTGCAAGGAAGTGTCGCATTTACATTCATATGAAGTGTAGACGAGGAGTAGATAACACTTCGCAAATCATATTATATCTTACAAGAAACATAGAAATGAGATGCGATATCGCGTTTTAAGAATCATAAGAACACTATTGCTGCGATACGTAAACATCTGCAAACGCTATTTCCTAGCAAGGAAGTGTCGCATTTACATTCATTTGAAGTGTAGACGAGGAATACATTACACTTCGCAAATCATATTATATCTTATCATGAAACATAGAAATGAGATGCGATATCGCGTTTTAAGAATCATAAGAACTCTATTGCTGCGATACCTAGACATCTGCAGACGCTATTTCCTAGCAAGGAAGTGTCGCATTTACATTCATTTGAAGTGTAGACGAGTAATACTTTACACTTCGCAAATCATATTATATCTTACCATGAAACATAGAAATGAGATGCGATATCGCGTTTTAAGAAGCACTAGAACTCTATTGCTACGATAGGTAGACATCTGCAAACGCTATTTTCCTTGCAAGGAAGTGTCGCATTTACATTCATTTGAAGTGTAGACGAGGAATACATTACACTTCGCAAATCATATTATATCTTACCATGAAACATAGAAATGATATGCGAGATCGCGTTTTAAGAAGCATTAGAACTCTATTGCTACGATAGGTAGACAACTGCAAACGCTATTTCCTTGCAAGGAAGTGTCGCATTTACATTCATATGAAGTGTAGACGAGGAATACATAACACTTCGCAAATCATATTATATCTTACCATGAAACATAGAAATGAGATGCGATATTGTGTTTTGAGAAGCATTAGAACTCTAACGCTACGATACCTAGACATCTGCAGACGCTATTTCCTTTCAAGGAAGTGTCGCATTTACATTCATTTGAAGTGTAGACGAGGAGTATATAACACTTCGCAAATCATATTATATCTTACAAGAAACATAGAAATGAGATGCGATATCGCGTTTTAAGAATCATAAGAACTCTATTGCTACGATACGTAGACATCTGCAAACGGTATTTCCTAGGAAGGAAGAGTCGCATTTACATTCATTTGAATCGTAGACGAGGAATGCATAACACTTCGCAATGAATATTATATCTTATCATGAAACATAGATATGAGATGCAATATCGCGTGTTAAGAAGCATGATAACACTATTGCTACGATACGTAGATATCTGCAAACGCTATTTCCTAGCAAGGAAGTGTCGCATTTACATTCATTTGAATCGTAGACGAGGAATGCATAACACTTCGCAAATCATATTATATCTTACCATGAAACATAGAAATGATATGCGAGATCGCGTTTTAAGAAGCATTAGAACTCTATTGCTACGATAGGTAGACATCTGCAAACGCTATTTCCTTGCAAGGAAGTGTCGCATTTACATTCATATGAAGTGTAGACGAGGAATACATAACACTTCGCAAATCATATTATATCTTACCATGAAACATAGAAATGAGATGCGATATTGTGTTTTGAGAAGCATTAGAACTCTATCGCTACGATACCTAGACATCTGCAGACGCTATTTCCTTTCAAGGAAGTGTCGCATTTACATTCATTTGAAGTGTAGACGAGGAGTAGATAACACTTCGCAAATCATATTATATCTTACAAGAAACATAGAAATGAGATGCGATATCGCGTTTTAAGAATCATAAGAACTCTATTGCTACGATACGTAGACATCTGCAAACGGTATTTCCTAGGAAGGAAGAGTCGCATTTACATTCATTTGAATCGTAGACGAGGAATGCATAACACTTCGCAATGAATATTATATCTTATCATGAAACATAGATATGAGATGCAATATCGCGTGTTAAGAAGCATGAGAACTCTATTGCTACGATACGTAGATATCTGCAAACGCAATTTCCTAGCAAGGATGTTTCGCATTTACATTCATTTGAATCGTAGACGAGGAATGCATAACACTTCGCAAATCATATTATATCTTACCATGAAACATAGAAATGAGATGCGATATTGTGTTTTGAGAAGCATTAGAACTCTATCGCTACGATACCTAGACATCTGCAGACGCTATTTCCTTTCATGGAAGTGTCGCATTTACATTCATTTGAAGTGTAGACGAGGAGTAGATAACACTTCGCAAATCATATTATATCTTACAAGAAACATAGAAATGAGATGCGATATCGCGTTTTAAGAATCATAAGAACTCTATTGCTACGATACGTAGACATCTGCAAACGCTCTTTCCTTTCAAGAAAGTGTCGCATTAACATTCATATGAAGTGTAGACGAGGAATACATAACACTTCGCAAATCATATTATATCTTACCATGAAACATAAAAATGAAATGCGATATTGTGTTTTGAGAAGCATTAGATCTCTATCGCTACGATACCTAGACATCTGCAGACGCTATTTCCTTTCAAGGAAGTGTCGCATTCACATTCCTTTGAAGTGTAGACGAGGAATACATAACACTTCGCAAATCATACAATATCTTACCATGAAACATAGAAATGAGATGCGATATCGCATTTTAAGAATCATAAGAACTCTATTGCTACGATACATAGACATCTGCAAACGCTCTTTCCTTCCAAGGAAGTGTCGCATTAACATTCATAAGAAGTGTAGACGAGGAATACATAACACTTCACAAATCATATCATATATCTTACCATGAAACATAGAAATGAGATGCCATATCGCGTTTTAAGAAGCATTAGAACTCTATTGCTACGATACGTAGACATCTGCAAACGCGATTTCCTAGCAAGGAAGTGTTGCATTTACGTCCATTTCATTCGTAGACGAGGAATGCATAACACTTCGCAATGAATATTATATCTTATCATGAAACATAGATATGAGATGCAATATCTCGTTTTAAGATGCATTTGAACTCTATTGCTTCGATACGTAGATATCTGCAAACGCTATTTCCTTGCAAGGAAGTGTCGCATTTACATTCATTTGAAGTGTAGACGAGGGATACATAGCTCTTCGCAAATCATATTGTATCTTACCATGAAACCTAGAAATGAGATGCGATATCGCGTTTCAAGAAGCATTAGAACTCTATTGCTACGAAACCTAGACATCTGCAGACGCTATTTCCTTGCAAGGAAGTGTCGCATTTACATTCATTTGAGGTGTAGACGAGGAATACATAACACTTCGCAAATCATATTATATCTTACCATGAAACATAGAAATGAGATGCGATATCGCGTTTTAAGGATCATAAGTACTCCATTGCTACGATACGTAGAAATCTGCAAACGCTATTTCCTTGCAAGGAAGTGTCGCATTTATATTCATTTGAAGTGTAGACGTGGAATACATAACACTTCGCAAATCATATTATATCTTACCATGAAACATAGAAATGAGATGCGATATCGCGTTTTAAGAAGCATTAGAAATCTATTGCTACGATACGTAGACGTCTGCAAACGCCATTTCCTAGAGAGGAAGTGTCGCATTCACATACATTTGAAGTGTAGACGAGGAATGCATAACACTTCGCAAATCATATTATATCTTACCATGAAACATAGAAATGAGATACATTGTCGCGTCTTAAGAAGCATAAGAACTCTATTGCTACGATACGTAGACATCTGCAAACGCTATTTCCTAGCAAGGAAGTGTCGCATTTACGTCCATTTCATTCGTAGACGAGGAATGCATAATACTACGCAATGAATATTATATCTAATCACGAAACATACATATGAGATGCAATATCTCGTTTTAAGAAGCATTTGAACTCTATTGCTTCGATACGTAGACATCTGCAAACGATATTTGCTTGCAAGGAAGTGTCGCATTTACATTCTTCTGAAGTGAATACGAGGTATACATAACACTTTACAATGAATATTATATCTTATCATGCTACATAGTAATGAGATGCGATATCGCGTTTTAAGAAGCATTGGAACTCTATTGCTACGATACGTAGACATCTGCAAACGCTATTTCCTTGCAAGGAAGTGTCGCATTTACATTCATTTGAAGTGTAGACGAGGAATACATAGCACTTCGCAAATCATATTGTATCTTACCATGAAACATAGAAATGAGATGCGATATCGCGTTTTAAGAAGCATTAGAACTCTATTGCTACGAAACCTAGACATCTGCAGACGCTATTTCCTAGCAAGGAAGTGTCGCATTTACATTCATTTGAAGTGTAGACGAGGAATACATAACACTTCGCCAATTATATTATGTCTTACCATGAAACATAGAAATGAGATGCGATATCGCGTTTTAAGAAGCATTAGAACACTATTGCTACGATAGGTAGACATCTGCAAACGCTATTTTCCTTGCAAGGAAGTGTCGCATTTACATTCATTTGAAGTGTCGACGAGGAATACATAACACTTCGCAAATCATATTATATCTTACCATGAAACATAGAAATGAGATGCTATTTCGCGTTTTAAGAAGCATTAGAAATCTATTGCTACGATACGTAGACATCTGCAAACGCAATTTTCTTTGCAAGGAAGTGTCGCATTTACATTCATTTGAAGTGTAGACGAGGAATACATAACACATCGCACATCATATTATATCTTACCATGAAACATAGAAATGAGATGCGATATCGCGTTTTAAGAACCATAAGAACTCTATTGCTTTGATACGTAGACATCTGCAAACGCTATTTCCTAGCAAGGAAGTGTCGCATTTACATTCATTTGAAGTGTAGACGAGGAATACATAACACTTCGCAAATCATATTATATCTTACCATGAAACATAGAAATGAGATGCGATATCGCGTTTTTAGAAGCATTTGAACTCTATTGCTATGATACCTAGACATCTGCAGACGCTATTTCCTAGCAAGGAAGTGTCGCATTTACATTCATTTGAAGTGTAGACGAGGAATACATTACACTTCGCTAATCATATTATATCTTACCATTAAACATAGAAATGAGATGTGATATCGCGTTTTAAGAATCATAAGAACTCCATTGCTGCGATACGAAGACATCTGCAAACGCTATTTCCTTGCAAGGAAGTGTCGCATTTACATTCATTTGAAGTGTAGACGAGGAATGCATAACTCTTCGCAATGAATATTATATCTTAGCATGAAACATAGACATGAGGTGCGATATCTCGTTTTAAGAGGCATTTGAACTCTATTGCTTCGATACGTAGACATCTGCAAACTATATTTCCTTGCAAGGAAGTGTCGCATTTACATACTTCTGAAGTGAATACGAGGTATACATAACACTTTACAATGAATTTTATATCTTATCATGCGACATAGTAATGTGATGCGATATCGCGTTTTAAGAAGCATTAGAACACTATTGCTGCGATACGTAGACATCTGCAAACGCTATTTCCTAGCAAGGAAGTGTCACATTTACATTCATTTGAAGTGTAGGCGAGGAATATATAACACTTCGCAAATCATATTATATCTTACCATGAAACATAGAAATGAGATGCGATATCGCGTTTTAAGAAGCATTAAAACTCTATTTCTACGATACCTAGACATCTGCAGACGCTATTTCCTAGCAAGGAAGTGTCGCATTTACATTCATTTGAAGTGTAGACGAGGAATACATTACACTTCGCAAATTATATTATATCTTACCATGAAACATAGAAATGAGATGTGATATCGCGGTTTAAGAAGGATTAGAACCCTATTGCTACGATACCTAGACATCTGCAGACGCTATTTCCTAGGAAGGAAGTGTCGCATTTACATTCATTTGAAGTGTAGACGAGGAATACATGACACATCGCAAATCATATTATATCTTACCATGAAACATAGAAATGAGATGCGATATCGCGTTTTTAGAAGCATTTGATCTCTATTGCTATGATACCTAGACATCTGCAGACGCTATTTCCTAGCAAGGAAGTGTCGCATTTACATTCATTTGTAGTGTAGACGAGGAATACATTACACTTCGCTAATCATATTATATCTTACCATGAAACATAGGAATGAGATGTGATATCGCGTTTTAAGAATCATAAGAACTCTATTGCTGCGATACGTAGACATCTGCAAACGCTATTTCCTTGCAAGGAAGTGTCGCATTTACATTCATTTGAAGTGTAGACGAGGAATACATGACACTTCGCAAATCATATTAAATCTTACCATGAAACATATAAATGAGATGCGATATCGAGTTTTAAGAATCATAAGAACTCTATTGCTGCAATACGTAAACATCTGCAAACGCTATTTCCTAGCAAGGAAGTGTCGCATTTACATTCATTTGAAGTGTAGACGAGGAATACATTGCACTTCGCAAATCATATTATATCTTACCATGAAACATAGAAATGAGATGCGATATCGCGTTTTAAGAAGCATTCGAACTCTATTGCCTCGACGATTAGGCATCTGCAGACGCAATTTCCTAGCATGGAAGTGTCGCATTTACATTCTTTTGAAGTGAATACGAGGTATACACGACACTTCGCAATGAATATTATATCTTATCATGAAACATAGAAGTGAGATGCGATATCGCGTTTTAAGAAGCATTAGAACGCTTGTGCTACGATAAGTAGATTTCTGCAAACTCTATTTCCTAGCAAGCAATAGACGCATTTACATTCCTTTGAAGTGAATACGGGGTATACATGACACTTCGCAATGAATATTATATCTTATCACGAAACATAGAAATGAGATGCGAAATCGCGATTTATGTAGCATTAGAACTCTATTGCTATGATACGTAGACATCTGCAAACGCTATTTCCTAGCAAGAAAGATTCGCATTTACATTCATATGGAGCGAATAGGAGGTATACATGACACTTCGCAATGAATATTATATCTTATCACGAAACATAGAAATGAGATGCGATATCGCGATTTAAGTAGCATTAGAACTCTATTGCTACGATACGTAGACATCTGAATACGCTATTTCCTATCAGGGAAGTGTCGCATTTACATTCGTTTGGAGTGAATACGAGGAATACTTGACACCTCGTAATGAATATTATATCTTATCATGAAGGACAGAAATGAGATGCGATATCGCGATTTGAGAAGCATTAGAACTCTATTAGTACGATACGTATTCATCTGCAAACGCTATTTCCTAGCAACGAATAGTCGCATTTACATTCTTTTGAAGTGAATACGAGGTATACATGACACTTCGCAATGAATATTATATCTTATCAGGAAACATAGAAGTGAGATGCGATATCGCATTTTAAGAAGCATTAGAACTCTATTGCTACGATACGTAGACATCTGCAAACGCTATTTCCTAGCAAGCAATAGTCGCATTTACATTCTTTTGAAGTGAATAGGAGGTATACATGACACTTCGCAATGAATATTATATCTTATCACGAAACATATAAATGAGATGTGATATCGCGATTTAAGTATCATTAGAACGCTTTTGCTACGATACGTAGATTTCTGCAAACGCTATTTCTTAGCAAGCAATAGACGCATTTACATTCCTTTGTTGTGAATACGGGGTATACTTGACACTTCGCAATGAATATTATATCTTATCACGAAACATAGAAATGAGATGCGAAATTGCGATTTATGTAGCATTAGAACTCTATTGCTACGATACGTAGACATCTGAGTACGCTATTTCCTAGCAAGGAAGTGTCGCATTTACATTCGTTTGGAGTGAACACGAGGTATACATGACACTTCGCAATGAATATTATATCTTATCATGAAGCACAGAAATGAGATGCGATGTCTCGTTTTAAGAAGCATTAGAACTCTATTGCTACGATATGTAGACATCTGCAAGCGCTATTTCCTAGCAAGGAAGTGTCGCATTTACATTCATTTGAAGTGTAGACGAGGAATACATAACACTTCGCAATGAATATTATACCTTATCATGAATCATAAAAATGTGATGCGACATCTCGTTTTAAGAACCATTAGAACTCTATTGCTTCCATACGTAGACATCTGCAGGCGCTATTTCCTAGCAAGGAAATGTCGCATTTACATTCTTTTGAAGTGAATACGTGGTATACATAACACTGCACAGTGAATATTATATCTTATCATGAAACACAGAAACGAGATGCGATATTGCGATTTAAGAAGCTTTAGAACCCTAATGCTTCGATTCGTAGACATCTGCTAACGCTATTTCCTAGCAAGGAAGTGTCGCATTTACATTCTTTTGAAGTGAATGCGAGGTATACATAACACCCGACAGTGAATATTATATCTTATCATGAAACATAGAAATGAGATGCGATGTGACGATTTAAGAAGCATTAGAACTCTATTGCTTCGATACGTAGACATCTGCAAACGCTTTTCCTAACATGGATGTGTCGCATTTACATTCTTTTGAAAGGAATACGAGGTATACATGACACTTCGCAATGAATATTATATCTTATCACGTAATATAGAAATAAGATGCGATATCGCGATTTAAGTAGCATTAGAACACTATTGCTACGATACGTAGTCATCTGCAAACGCTACTTCCTAGCAAGCAATAGTCGCATTTACATTCTTTTGAAGTGAATACGAGGTATACATGACACTTCGCAAAGAATATTATATCTTATCACGAAATATAGAAATGAGATGCGATATCGCGATTTAAGTAGCATTAGAAATCTATTGCTACGATACGTAGGCATCTGAATACGCTATTTCCTAATAAGGAAGTGTCGCATTTACATTCGTTTGGTGTGAATACGAGGTATACATGACACTTCGCAATGAATATTATGTCTTATCACGAAACATATAAATAAGATGCGATATCGCGATTTAAGTAGCATTAGAACTCTATTGCTACGATACGTAGACATCTGAGTACGCTATTTCCTAGCAAGGAAGTGTCGCATTTACATTCGTTTGGAGTGAACACGAGGTATACATGACACTTCGCAATGAATATTATATCTTATCATGAAGCACAGAAATGAGATGCGATGTCTCGTTTTAAGAAGCATTAGAACTCTATTGCTACGATATGTAGACATCTGCAAGCGCTATTTCCTAGCAAGGAAGTGTCGCATTTACATTCATTTGAAGTGTAGACGAGGAATACATAACACTTCGCAATGAATATTATACCTTATCATGAATCATAAAAATGTGATGCGACATCTCGTTTTAAGAACCATTAGAACTCTATTGCTTCCATACGTAGACATCTGCAGGCGCTATTTCCTAGCAAGGAAATGTCGCATTTACATTCTTTTGAAGTGAATACGTGGTATACATAACACTGCACAGTGAATATTATATCTTATCATGAAACACAGAAACGAGATGCGATATTGCGATTTAAGAAGCTTTAGAAACCTAATGCTTCGATTCGTAGACATCTGCTAACGCTATTTCCTAGCAAGGAAGTGTCGCATTTACATTCTTTTGAAGTGAATGCGAGGTATACATAACACCCGACAGTGAATATTATATCTTATCATGAAACATAGAAATGAGATGCGATGTGACGATTTAAGAAGCATTAGAACTCTATTGCTTCGATACGTAGACATCTGCAAACGCTTTTCCTAACATGGATGTGTCGCATTTACATTCTTTTGAAAGGAATACGAGGTATACATGACACTTCGCAATGAATATTATATCTTATCACGTAATATAGAAATAAGATGCGATATCGCGATTTAAGTAGCATTAGAACACTATTGCTACGATACGTAGTCATCTGCAAACGCTACTTCCTAGCAAGCAATAGTCGCATTTACATTCTTTTGAAGTGAATACGAGGTATACATGACACTTCGCAAAGAATATTATATCTTATCACGAAATATAGAAATGAGATGCGATATCGCGAATTAAGTAGCATTAGAAATCTATTGCTACGATACGTAGGCATCTGAATACGCTATTTCCTAATAAGGAAGTGTCGCATTTACATTCGTTTGGTGTGAATACGAGGTATACATGACACTTCGCAATGAATATTATATCTTATCACGAAACATATTAATGAGATGTGATTTCGCGATTTAAGTAGCATTAGAACGCTATTGCTACGATACGTAGACATCTTCAAACGCTATTTCCTAGCAAACAATAGTCGCATTTACATTCTTTTGAAGTGAATAGGAGGTAGACATGACACTTCGCAATGAATATTATATCTTATCATGAAACATAGATGTGAGATGCGATATCGCGTTTTAAGAAGCATTAGAACTCTATTGCCTCGATGCGGAGACATCTGCAAACGCTATTTCCTAGCATGGAGGTGTCGTGCTTCCTCGTGCATGGAGGTTCGCATTGACATTCTTTTGATGTGAATAAGAGGTATACATGACACTTCGCAATGAATATTATACCTAATCACGAAACATAGGAATGAGATGCGATATCGCGATTTACGAAGCATTATAACTCTGTTGCTTCGATAGGGAGACATCTGCAGTCGCTATTTCCTAGTAAGGAAGTGTCGCATTTACATTCTTTTGAAGTGAATGCGAGGTATACATAACACCCGACAGTGAATATTATATCTTATCATGAAACATAGAAATGAGATGCGATGTGACGATTTAAGAAGCATTAGAACTCTATTGCTTCGATACGTAGACATCTGCAAACGCTTTTCCTAACATGGATGTGTCGCATTTACATTCTTTTGAAAGGAATACGAGGTATACATGACACTTCGCAATGAATATTATATCTTATCACGTAATATAGAAATAAGATGCGATATCGCGATTTAAGTAGCATTAGAACACTATTGCTACGATACGTAGTCATCTGCAAACGCTACTTCCTAGCAAGCAATAGTCGCATTTACATTCTTTTGAAGTGAATACGAGGTACACATGACACTTCGTAATGAATATTATATCTTATCATGAAACATAGAAGAGAGATGCGATATCGCGTTTTCAGAAGCATTAGAACTCTATGGCCTCGATGCGGAGATATCTGCAAACGCTATTTCCTAGCATGGAGGTGTTGCACTTACATTCTTTTGAAGTGAATACTGGATATACATTGCACTTCGCAATGAATATTATATCTTATCACGAAACATAGAAATGAAATGCGACATCTCGTTTTAAGAAGCATTAGGACACTTTTGCTGCGAGTCGTAGACATCTGCAAACGCTATTTCCTAGCAAGCAATAGTCGCATTTACATTATTTTGAAGTGAATACGAGGTATACATGACACTTCGCAATGAGTATCATATCTTATCATGAAACATAGTAGTGAGGTGCGATATCGCGTTTTAAGAAGCATTAGAACTCTATGGCCTCGATGCGGAGACATCTGCAAACGCTATTTCCTAGCATGGAAGTATCGCATTTACATTCTTTTGAAGTTAATACGAGGTATACATGACACTTCGCAATGAATATTGTATCTTATCATGAAACATAGATGTGAGATGCGATATCGCGTTTTAGGAAGCATTAGAACTCTATTGCCTCGACGCGTAGACATCTGCAGACGCTATTTCCTAGCATGGAAGTGTCGTATTTACATTCGTTTGGAGTGAATACCAGGTATACTTGACACTTCGCGATGAATATTATATCTTATCATGAAGCACAGAAATGAGATGCGATATCGCGTTTTGAGAAGCATTAGAACTCTATTACTACGATACGTAGACATCTGCAAACGCTATTTCCTAGCAACGAATAGTCGCATTTACATTCTTTTGAAGTGAATACGAGGTATACATGACACTTCGCAATGAATATTATGTCTTATCACGAAACATATAAATAAGATGCGATATCGCGATTTAAGTAGCATTAGAACTCTATTGCTACGATACGTAGACATCTGAGTACGCTATTTCCTAGCAAGGAAGTGTCGCATTTACATTCGTTTGGAGTGAACACGAGGTATACATGACACTTCGCAATGAATATTATATCTTATCATGAAGCACAGAAATGAGATGCGATGTCTCGTTTTAAGAAGCATTAGAACTCTATTGCTACGATATGTAGACATCTGCAAGCGCTATTTCCTAGCAAGGAAGTGTCGCATTTACATTCATTTGAAGTGTAGACGAGGAATACATAACACTTCGCAATGAATATTATACCTTATCATGAATCATAAAAATGTGATGCGACATCTCGTTTTAAGAACCATTAGAACTCTATTGCTTCCATACGTAGACATCTGCAGGCGCTATTTCCTAGCAAGGAAATGTCGCATTTACATTCTTTTGAAGTGAATACGTGGTATACATAACACTGCACAGTGAATATTATATCTTATCATGAAACACAGAAACGAGATGCGATATTGCGATTTAAGAAGCTTTAGAACCCTAATGCTTCGATTCGTAGACATCTGCTAACGCTATTTCCTAGCAAGGAAGTGTCGCATTTACATTCCTTTGAAGTGAATGCGAGGTATACATAACACCCGACAGTGAATATTATATCTTATCATGAAACATAGAAATGTGATGCGATGTGACGATTTAAGAAGCATTAGAACTCTATTGCTTCGATACGTAGACATCTGCAAACGCTTTTCCTAACATGGATGTGTCGCATTTACATTCTTTTGAAAGGAATACGAGGTATACATGACACTTCGCAATGAATATTATATCTCATCATGAAACATAGAAATGAGATGCGATATGACGATTTGAGAAGCATTAGAACTCTATTGCATGGATACGTAGACATCTGCAAACGCTATTTCCTAGTAAGGAAGTGTCGCATTTACATTCATTTGAAGTGTAGACGAAGAATACGTAACACATCGCAATGAATATTGTATCTTTTCATGAAACATTGCAGTGAGATGCGATATCGCTCTTTAAGAAGCATTGGAGCTCTGCTGCTACGACACGTAGACATCTGCAAACGCTACTTCCTAGCCATGAAGTGTCGCATTTTCATTCTTTTGAAGTGATTACGAGGTACACATGACACTACGCAATGAATATTATACCTTATCACGAAACATAGAAATGAAATGCTATATCGCGATTTAAGAAGCATCAGAACTCTGCTGCTTCGATACGTAGACATCTGGATACGCTATTTCCTAGCAAAGAAGTTACATTCTTTTTAAGTGAATTCGAGGTATGCATGACACTTCGCAATTAAAATTGTCTCTTATCATGAAACAGAAATGAGATGCGATATAGCGATTTAAAACGCACAGGAAGACTATTGCTTCGATAAGTAGACATCTGCAGGCGCTATTTCCTAGCAAGGAAGTGTCGCATTTACATTCTTTTGAAGTGAATACGAGATATACATAACACTCCACAATGAATACTATATATTATCATGAAACATAGTAAAGTGTAGCGATATCGCGTTTTGAGAAGCATTAGAACTCTAATGCCACGATACGCAGGCATCTGCAAACGCTATTTCCTAGCAAGGAATGTAGTGTTATGTATACCTCGTATTAACTTCAAAAGAATGTAAATGCGACACTTCCATGCTAGGAAATAGCGTTTGCAGATGTCTCCGCACCGAGGCCATAGAGTTCTAATGCTTCTTACAACGCGATATCGCATCTCTCTTCTATGTCTCATGATAAGATATAGTATTCATTGCGAAGTGTCATGTGTACCTCGTATTCACTTCATAAGAATGTAAATGCGACACTTCCATGCATGAAAATAGCGTTTGCAGATATCTCCGCATCGAGGCGATAGGGTTCTAATGCTTATTAAAACGCGATATCGCATATCCCTTCTAGGTTTCATGAGAAGATATAATATTCATTGCGAAGTCTCATGTATACCTCATATTCTTTCCAAACGAATGTAAATGCAACACTTCCTTGCTAGGAAATAGCTTATTCAGATGTCTACGTATCGTAGCAATAGAGTTCTAATGCTTCTTAAGTCGCAATATCGCATCTCATTTCTATGTTTCGTGATAAGATATAATATTCATTTCGAAGTGTCATGTACACCTCGTATTCAATTCAAAAGAAAGTAAATGCGACTATTGCTTGCTAGGAAATAGAGTTTGCAAATGTCTATGTATCGTAGCAATAGAGTTCTAATGCTACTTAAATCGCGATATCGCAACTCATTTCTATGTTTCGTGATAAGATATAATATTCATTGCGAAGTGTCATGTACACCTCGTATTCACTTCAAAAGAATGTAAATGCGACTATTGCTTGCTAGGAAATAGCGTTTGCAGATGTCTACGTATCGTAGCAATAAAGTTCTAATGCTACTTAAATCGCGATATCGCATCTCACATATATGTTTCATGATAAGATATCATATTCATTGCAAACTGTCATGTATACCTCGTATTCAATACAAATGAATGTAAATGCGACTATTGCTTGCTAGGAAATAGCGTTTGCAGATGTCTACGTAGCGTAGCAATAGAGTTCTAATGCTACTTAAATCGCGATATCGCATCTCATTTATATGTTTCGTGATGAGATATAATATTCATTGCGAATTCTCATGTATACCTCCTATTCACTTCAAAAGAATGAAAGTGCGACACTTCCATGCTAGGAAATAGCGTTTGCTGATGTCTCCTCATCGAGGCCATAGAGTTCCAATGCTTCTTACAACGCGATATCGCATCTCTCTTCTATGTTTCATGATAAGATATAATATTCATTGCGAAGTGTCATGTATACCTCATATTCTTTCCAAACGAATGTAAATGCAACACTTCATTGCTAGGAAATAGCTCATTCAGATGTCTACGTATCGTAGCAATAGTGTTCTAATGCTACTTAAATCGCGATATCGCATCTCTTTTCTATGTTTCGTGATAAGATATAATATTCATTGCGAAGTGTCATCTATACCTCGTATTCACTTCAAAAGAATGTAAATGCGACTATTGCTTGCTAGGAAATAGCGTTTGCAGAGTTCTACGTATCGTAGCAATAGTGTTCTAATGCTTCTTAGAAAGGGATATCGCATCTCATTTCTATGCTTTATGATAAGATCTATTATTCATTGCGAAGTGCCACTTATACATCGTCTTCTCTCCAAACGAATGTAAATGCGACACTTACTTGCTAGGAAATAGCGTATTCAGATGTCTACGTTTCGTAGCAATAGAGTTCTAATGCTACTTAAATCGCGATATCGCATCTCATTTCTATGTTTCGTGATAAGATATAATATTCATAGCGAAGTGTCATGTACACCTCGTATTCACTACAAAAGAATGTAAATGCGACACTGCCATGCTAGGAAATAGCGTCTGCAGATGTCTATGCGTCGAGGCAATAGTGCTCTATTACTTCTTAAAACGCGATATAGCATCTCATTTCTATGTTACGTGATAAGATATAATATTCATTGCGAAGTGTCATGTACACCTCGTATTCACTTAAAAGAATGTAAATGGGACACTTCCGTGCTAGGAAATAGCGTCTGCAGATGTCTACGCGTCGGGGCAATAGAGTTCTAATGCTTCTTAAAACGCGATATCGCATCTCACGTCTATGTTTCATGATAAGATATAATATTCATTGCGAAGTGTCATGTATACCTCGTATTCACCTCAAAAGCATGTAAATGCGACGTTTCCATCCTAGGAAGTAGCGTTTGCAGATGCCTACATATCGTAGCAATAAAATTCTAATGCTACTTATATCGCGATATCGCATCTCATTTATATGTTTCGTGAAAAGATATAATATTCACTGCGAAGTGTCATATATACCTTGTATTCACATCAAAAGAATGTAAATGCGACTATTGCTTGCTAGGAAATAGCGTTTGCAGATGCCTACGTATCGTAGCAATACGGTTCCAGTGTTTCTTAGAACGCGATATCGCATCTCACTTCTATGTTACATGATAAGATATAATGTTCAGTGCGAAGTGTCATGTATACCTCGTATTCACTTCAAAAGAATGTAAATGCGACTATTCCTTGCTAGGAAATAGCGTTTGCAGATGTCTACGTATAGTAGCAAAGGAGTCCTAATGCTTCTGAAAACGAGATGTCGCATTTCATTTCTATGTTTCGTGATAAGATATAATATTCACTGCGAAGTGTCATGTATACCTCGTATTCACTTCAAAAGAATGTAAATGCGACTATTGCTTGCTAGGAAATAGCGTTTGCAGATGTCTACGTGTCGTAGCAATAGCGTTCTAATGCTACTTAAATCGCGATATCGCATCCCATTTCTATGTTTCGTGATAAGATATAATATTCGTTGCGAAGTGTCATGTACACCTCGTATTCACTTCAAAAGTATGTAAATGCGACGTTTCCATCCTAGGAAATAGCGTTTCCAGATGTCTACGTATAGTAGCAAAAGAGTCCTAATGCTTCTTAAAACGAGATGTCGCATTTCACATCTGTGTTTCGTGATAAGATATAATATTCATTGCGAAGTGTTATCTATACCTCGTATTCACTTCAAAAGTATGTAAATGCGACGTTTCCATCCTAGGAAATAGCGTTTCCAGATGTCTACGTATAGTAGCAAAAGAGTCCTAATGCTTCTTAAAACGAGATGTCGCATTTCACTTCTGTGTTTCGTGATAAGATATAATATTCATTGCGAAGTGTTATGTATACCTCGTATTCACCTCAAAAGCATGTAAATGCGACGTTTCCATCCTTGGAAGTAGCGTTTGCAGATGCCTACATATCGTAGCAATAAAATTCTAATGCTACTTATATCGCGATATCGCATCTCATTTATATGTTTCGTGAAAAGATATAATATTCACTACGAAGTGTCATGTATACCTTGTATTCACATCAAAAGAATGTAAATGCGACTATTGCTTGCTAGGAAATAGCGTTTGCAGATGCCTACGTATCGTAGCAATACGGTTCCAGTGCTTCTTAAAACGCGATATCGCATCTCACTTCTATGTTACATGATAAGATATAATGTTCAGTGCGAAGTGTCATGTATACCTCGTATTCACTTCAAAAGAATGTAAATGCGACTATTCCTTGCTAGGAAATAGCGTTTGCAGATGTCTACGTATAGTAGCAAAAGAGTCCTAATGCTTCTTAAAACGAGATGTCGCATTTCACTTCTATGTTTCGTGATAAGATATAATATTCATTGCGAAGTGTTATGTATACCTCGTATTCACTCCAAACGAATGTAAATGCGACACTTCCTTGCTAGAAAATAGCGTTTGCAGATGTCTACGTATCGTAGCAATAGATTTCTAATGCTTCTTAGATCTCGATATCGCATCTCAATTCTGTGTTGCGTGATAAGTTATAATATTCATTCCGAAGTGTCATGTATACCACGAATTCACTTCAAAAGAATGTAAATGCGACACCTCCATGCTAGGAAATAGCGTTCGCAGATGTCTACGTATCGTAGCAATAGAGTTCTAATGCTTCTTAAAACGCGATATCGCATGTCTCTTCTATGTTTCATGATAAGATATATATTCATTGCGAAGTGTCATGTATACCTCGTATTCACTTCAAAAGCATGTTAATGCGACGTTTCCATCCTAGGAAGTAGCGTTTGCAGATGTCTACGTATCGTAGCAAAAGAGTCCTAATGCTTCTTAAAACGAGATGTCGCATTTCATTTCTATGTTTCGTGATAAGATATAATATTCACTGCGAAGTGTCATGTATACCTCGTATTCACTTCAAAAGAATGTAAATGCGACTATTGCTTGCTAGGAAATAGCGTTTGCAGATGTCTACGTGTCGTAGCAATAAAATTCTAAAGCTACTTATATCGCGATATCGCATCTCATTTATATGTCTCGTGAAAAGATATAATATTCACTGCGAAGTGTCATGTATACCTTGTATTCACATCAAAAGAATGTAAAAGCGACTATTGCTTGCTAGGAAATAGCGTTTGCAGATGCCTACGTATCGTAGCAATACGGTTCCAGTGCTTCTTAAAACGCGATATCGCATCTCACTTCTATGTTACATGAGAAGATACAATGTTCAGTGCGAAGTGTCATGTATACCTCGTATTCACTTCAAAAGAATGTAAATGCGACTATTCCTTGCTAGGAAATAGCGTTTGCAGATGTCTACGTATCGCAGCAATAGATTTCTAATGCTTCTTAGATCTCGTTATCGCATCTCAGTTCTATGTTTCGGGATAAGTTATAATATTCATTCCGAAGTGTCATGTATACCACGAATTCACTTCAAAAGAATGTAAATCCGACTATTCCTTGCTAGAAAATAGCGTTTGCGGATGCCAACGTCTCGTAGCAATAGAGTTCTAATGCTTCTTAAAACGCGATATCGCATGTCTCTTCTATGTTTCATGATAAGATATATATACATTGCGAAGTGTCATGTATACCTCGTATTCACTTCAAAAGCATGTAAATGCGACGTTTCCATCCTAGGAAGTAGCGTTTGCAGATGTCAACGTATCATAGCAAAAGAGTCCTAATGCTTCTTAAAACGAGATGTCGCATTTCATTTCTATGTTTCGTGATAAGATATAATATTCACTGAGAAGTGTCATGTATACCTCGTATTCACTTCAAAAGAATGTAAATGCGACTATTCCTTTGGAGGAAATAGCGTTTGCAGATGCCTACATGTCGTAGCAATAAAATTCTAATGCTACTTATATCGCGATATCGCATCTCATTTATATGTTTCGTGAAAAGATATAATATTCACTGCGAAGTGTCATGTATACCTTGTATTCACATCAAAAGAATGTAAATGCGACTATTGCTTGCTAGGAAATAGCGTTTGCAGATGTCTACGTATCGCAGCAATAGATTTCTAATGCTTCTTAGATCTCGTTATCGCATCTCAGTTCTATGTTTCGGGATAAGTTATAATATTCATTCCGAAGTGTCATGTATACCACGAATTCACTTCAAAAGAATGTAAATCCGACTATTCCTTGCTAGAAAATAGCGTTTGCGGATGCCAACGTCTCGTAGCAATAGAGTTCTAATGCTTCTTAAAACGCGATATCGCATGTCTCTTCTATGTTTCATGATAAGATATATATACATTGCGAAGTGTCATGTATACCTCGTATTCACTTCAAAAGCATGTAAATGCGACGTTTCCATCCTAGGAAGTAGCGTTTGCAGATGTCAACGTATCATAGCAAAAGAGTCCTAATGCTTCTTAAAACGAGATGTCGCATTTCATTTCTATGTTTCGTGATAAGATATAATATTCACTGAGAAGTGTCATGTATACCTCGTATTCACTTCAAAAGAATGTAAATGCGACTATTCCTTTGGAGGAAATAGCGTTTGCAGATGCCTACATGTCGTAGCAATAAAATTCTAATGCTACTTATATCGCGATATCGCATCTCATTTATATGTTTCGTGAAAAGATATAATATTCACTGCGAAGTGTCATGTATACCTTGTATTCACATCAAAAGAATGTAAATGCGACTATTGCTTGCTAGGAAATAGCGTTTGCAGATGTCTACGTATCGTAGCAATAGCGTTCTAATGCTTCTCAAAAGGCCATATCGCATCTCACTTCCATGTTTCGTGATAAGATATAATATTCATTGCGAAGTGTCATGTATACCTCGTATTCACTTCAAAAGAATGTAAATGCGACTATTCCTTTCTAGGAAATAGCGTTTGCAGATGCCTACATATCGTAGCAATAAAATTCTAATGCTACTTATATCGCGATAGCGCATCTCATTTACATGTTTCGTGAAAAGATATAATATTCACTGCGAAGTATCATGTATACCTTGTATTCACATCAAAAGAATGTAAATGCGACTATTGCTTGCTAGGAAATAGCGTTTGCAGATGTCTACGTATCGTTGCAATAGCGTTCTAATGCTACTTAAATCGCGATATCACATCTCATTTCTATGTTTCGTGATAAGATATAATATTCATTGCGAAGTGTCATGTACACCTCGTATTCACTTCAAAAGAATGTAAGTGCGACACTTCCATGCTAGGAAATAGCGTTTGCAGATGCCTACATATCGTAGCAATAAAATTCTAATGCTACTTATATCGCGATATCGCATCTCATTTATACGTTTCGTGAAAAGATATAATATTCACTGCGAAGTGTCATGTATACCTTGTATTCACATCAAAAGAATGTAAATGCGACTATTGCTTGCTAGGAAATAGCGTTTGCAGATGTCTACGTATCGTTGCAATAGCGTTCTAATGCTACTTAAATCGCGATATCACATCTCATTTCTATGTTTCGTGATAAGATATAATATTCATTGCGAAGTGTCATGTACACCTCGTATTCACTTCAAAAGAATGTAAGTGCGACACTTCCATGCTAGGAAATAGCGTTTGCAGATGCCTACGTATCATAGCAATAGAGTTCTAATGCTTCTTAAAACGCGATATCGCATGTCTCTTCTATGTTTCATGATAAGATATATATTCATTGCGAAGTGTCATGTATACCTCGTATTCACTTCGAAAGCATGTAAATGGGACGTTTCCATCCTAGGAAGTAGCGTTTGCAGATGTCTACGTATCGTAGCAAAAGAGTCCTAATGCTTCTTAAAACGAGATGTCGCATTTCATTTCTATGTTTCGTGATAAGATATAATATTCACTGCGAAGTGTCATGTATACCTCGTATTCACTTCAAAAGAATGTAAATGCGACTATTGCTTGCTAGGAAATAGCGTATGCGGATGCCAACGTCTCGTAGCAATAGAGTTCTAATGCTTCTTAAAACGCGATATCCCATGCCTCTTCTATGTTTCATGATAAGATATATATTCATTGCGAAGTGTCACGTATACCTCGTATTCACTTCAAAAGCATGTAAATGCGACGTTTCCATGCTAGGAAGTAGCGTTTGCAGATGTCTACGTATCATAGCAAAAGAGTCCTAATGCTTCTTAAAACGAGATGTCGCATTTCATTTCTATGTTTCGTGATAAGGTATAATATTCACTGCGAAGTGTCATGTATACCTTGTATTCACTTCAAAAGAATGTAAATGCGACTATTGCTTGCTAGGAAATAGCGTTTGCAGATGTCTACGTGTCGTAGCAATAGCGTTCTAATGCTACTTAAATCGCGATATCACATCTCATTTCTATGTTTCGTGATAAGATATAATATTCGTTGCGAAGTGTCATGTACACCTCGTATTCACTTCAAAAGTATGTAAATGCGACGTTTCCATCCTAGGAAATAGCGTTTGCAGATGTCTACGTATAGTAGCAAAAGAGTCCTAATGCTTCTTAAAACGAGATGTCGCATTTCACTTCTATGTTTCGTGATAAGATATAATGTTCATTGCGAAGTGTTATGTATACCTCGTATTCACTCCAAACGAATGTAAATGCGACACTTCCTTGCTAGAAAATAGCGTTTGCAGATGTCTACGCATCGAGGCAATAGAGTTCTAATGCTTCTTAAAACGCGATGTCGCATCTCACTTCTATGTTTCATGATAAGATATAATATTCATTCCGAAGTGTCATGTATACCTCGAATTCACTTCAAAAGAATGTAAATGCGACACTTCCATGCTAGGAATTATCGTCTGCAGATGTCTACACGTCGAGGCAATAGAGTACTAATGCTTCTTATATCGCGATATCGCATCTCATATCTATGATTCGTGATAAGTTAGAATATTCATTCCGAAGTGTCATGTATACCTCGAATTCTCTTCAAAAGATTGTAAATGCGACACTTCCATGCTAGGAAATTGCGTTTGCCGATATCTTCGCATCGAGGCAATACGGTTCCAGTGCTTCTTAAAAAGCGATATCGCACCTCACTTCTATGTTACATGATAAGATATAATGTTCAGTGCGAAGTGTTCTGTATACCTCGTATTCACTTCAAAAGTATGTAAATGCGAATCTTCCTTGCTAGGAAATAGCGTTTGCAGATGTCTACGTATCGTAGCAATAGAGTTCTAATGCTTCTTAAAACGCGATATCGCATGCCTCTTCTATGTTTCATGATAAGATATATATTCATTGCGAAGTGTCATGTATACCTCGTATTCACTTCAAAAGCATGTAAATGCGACGTTTCCATCCTAGGAAGTAGCGTTTGCAGATGTCTACGTATCATAGAAAAAGAGTCCTAATGCTTCTTAAAACGAGATGTCGCATTTCATTTCTATGTTTCGTGATAAGATACAATATTCGTTGCGAAGTGTCATGTACACCTCGTATTCACTTCGAAAGTATGTAAATGCGACGTTTCCATCCTAGGAAATAGCGTTTCCAGATGTCTACGTATAGTAGCAAAAGAGTCCTAATGCTTCTTAAAACGAGATGTCGCATTTCACTTCTGTGTTTCGTGATAAGATATAACATTCATTGCGAAGTGTTATGTATACCTCGTATTCACTCCAAACGAATGTAAATGCGACACTTCCTTGCTAGAAAATAGCGTTTGCAGATGTCTACGCATCGAGGCAATAGAGTTCTAATGCTTCTTAAAACGCGATACCGCATCTCACTTCTATGTTTCATGATAAGATATAATATTCATTGCGATGTGTCATTTATACCTCGTATTCACCTCAAAAGCATGTAAATGCGACGTTTCCATCCTAGGAAGTAGCGTTTGCAGATGCCTACATATCGTAGCAATAAAATTCTAATGCTACTTATATCGCGATATCGCATCTCATTTATATGTTTCGTGAAAAGATATAATATTCACTGCGAAGTGTCATGTATACCTCGTATTCACTTCAAAAGAATGTAAATGCGACTATTCCTTGCTAGGAAATAGCGTTTGCAGATGTCTACGTATCGTAGCAATAGATTTCTAATGCTTCTTAGATCTCGATATCGCATCTCAATTCTATGTTTCGGGATAAGTTATAATATTCATTCCGAAGTGTCATGTATACCACGAATTCACTTCAAAAGAATGTAAATCCGACTATTCCTTGCTAGGAAATAGCGTTTGCGGATGCCAACGTCTCGTAGCAATAGAGTTCTAATGCTTCTTAAAACGCGATATCGCATGTCTCTTCTATGTTTCATGATAAGATATATATTCATTGCGAAGTGTCATGTATACCTCGTATTCACTTCAAAAGCATGTAATTGCGACGTTTCCATCCTAGGAAGTAGCGTTTGCAGATGTCAAAGTATCATAGCAAAAGAGTCCTAATGCTTCTTAAAACGAGATGTCGCATTTCATTTCTATGTTTCGTGATAAGATATAATATTCACTGCGAAGTGTCATGTATACCTCGTATTCACTTCAAAAGAATGTAAATGCGACTATTGCTTGCTAGGAAATAGCGTCTGCAGATGTCTACGCGTCGAGGCAATAGAGTTCTAATGCTTCTTAAAACGCGATATCGCATCTCACTTCTATGTTTCATGATAAGATATAATATTCATTGCGAAGTGTCATGTATACCTCGTATTCACTTCAAAAGAATGTAAATGCGACTATTCCTTTCGAGGAAATAGCGTTTGCAGATGCCTACATATCGTAGCAATAAAATTCTAATGCTACTTATATCGCGATATCGCATCTCATTTATATGTTTCGTGAAAAGATATAATATTCACTGCGAAGTGTCATGTATACCTTGTATTCACATCAAAAGAATGTAAATGCGACTATTGCTTGCTAGGAAATAGCGTTTGCAGATGTCTACGTATCGTAGCAATAGCGTTCTAATGCTTCTCAAAAAGCCATATCGCATCTCATTTCCATGTTTCGTGATAAGATATAATATTCATTGCGAAGTGTCATGTATACCTCGTATTCACTTCAAAAGAATGTAAATGCGACTATTCCTTTCTAGGAAATAGCGTTTGCAGATGCCTACATATCGTAGCAATAAAATTCTAATGCTACTTATATCGCGATATCGCATCTCATTTATATGTTTCGTGAAAAGATATAATATTCACTGCGAAGTATCATGTATACCTTGTATTCACATCAAAAGAATGTAAATGCGACTATTGCTTGCTAGGAAATAGCGTTTGCAGATGTCTGCGTATCGTTGCAATAGCGTTCTAATGCTACTTAAATCGCGATATCACATCTCATTTCTATGTTTCGTGATAAGATATAATATTCATTGCGAAGTGTCATGTACACCTCGTATTCACTTCAAAAGAATGTAAGTGCGACACTTCCATGCTAGGAAATAGCGTTTGCAGATGCCTACATATCGTAGCAATAAAATTCTAATGCTACTTATATCGCGATATCGCATCTCATTTATACGTTTCGTGAAAAGATATAATATTCACTGCGAAGTGTCATGTATACCTTGTATTCACATCAAAAGAATGTAAATGCGACTATTGCTTGCTAGGAAATAGCGTTTGCAGATGTCTACGTATCGTTGCAATAGCGTTCTAATGCTACTTAAATCGCGATATCACATCTCATTTCTATGTTACGTGATAAGATATAATATTCATTGCGAAGTGTCATGTACACCTCGTATTCACTTCAAAAGAATGTAAGTGCGAAACTTCCATGCTAGGAAATAGCGTTTGCAGATTCCTACGTATCATAGCAATAGAGTTCTAATGCTTCTTAAAACGCGATATCGCATGTCTCTTCTATGTTTCATGATAAGATATATATTCATTGCGAAGTGTCATGTATACCTCGTATTCACTTCGAAAGCATGTAAATGGGACGTTTCCATCCTAGGAAGTAGCGTTTGCAGATGTCTACGTATCGTAGCAAAAGAGTCCTAATGCTCCTTAAAACGAGATGTCGCATTTCATTTCTATGTTTCGTGATAAGATATAATATTCACTGCGAAGTGTCATGTATACCTCGTATTCACTTCAAAAGAATGTAAATGCGACTATTGCTTGCTAGGAAATAGCGTTTGCAGATGTCTACGTATCGTAGCAATGGATTTCTAATGCTTCTTAGACCTCGATATCGCATCTCAATTCTATGTTTCGTGATAAGTTATAATATTCATTCCGAAGTGTCATGTATACCTCGAATTCACTTCAAAAGAATGTAAATGCGACACTTCCATGCTAGGAAATAGCCTTTGCAGATATCTCCGCATCGAGGAAATAGGGTTCTACTGCTTCTTAGAACGCGATATCGCATCTCACGTTTATGTTACATAATAAGATATAATATTCATTGCGAAGTGTCATGTACACCTCGTATTCGCTTCAAAAGCATGTAAATGCGACATTTCCATCCTAGGAAGTAGCGTTTGCAGATGTCTACGTATCATAGCAAAAGAGACCTAATGCTTCTTGAAACGAGATGTCGCATTTCATTTCTATGTTTGGTGATAAGTTATAATATTCATTCCGAAGTGTCATGTATACCACGAATTCACTTCAAAAGAATGTAAATGCGACACCTCCATGCTAGGAAATAGCGTTTGCAGATGTCTACGTATCGTAGCAATAGAGTCCTAATGCTTCTTAAAACGAGATATCGCATTTCATTTCTATGTTTCGTGATAAGATATAATATTCATTGCGAAGTGTCATGTATACCTACTATTCACTCCAGACGAATGTAAATGCGACACTTCCTTGCTAGAAAATATCGTTTGCAGATGTCTACGTATCGTAGCAATAGATTTCTAATGCTTCTTATATCTCGATATCGCCTCTCAATTCTATGTTTCGTGATAAGTTATAATATTCATTCCGAAGTGTCATGTATACCACGAATTCACTTCAAGAGAATGAAAATGCGACACCTCTATGCTAGGAAAAAGCGTTCGCAGATGTCTACGTATCGTAGCAATAGAGTCCTAATGCTTCTTAAAACGAGATATCGCATTTCATTTCTATGTTTCGTGATAAGATATAATTTTCATTGCGAAGTGTCATGTATACCTACTATTCACTCCAGACGAATGTAAATGCGCCACTTCCTTGCTAGGAAATAGCGTCTGCAGATGTCTACGCATCGAGGCAATAGAGTTCTAATGCTTCTTAAAACGCGATATCGCATCTCACTTCTATGTTACATGATAAGATATAATGTTCAGTGCGAAGTGTTCTGTATACCTCGTATTCACTTCAAAAGTATGTAAATGCGACACTTCGTTGATAGGAAAAAGAGTTTGCAGATGTCTACGTATATTAGCAATAGAGTTCTAATGCTTCTTAGAACGCGATATCGCATCTCACTTCTATGTTTCATGATAAGATATAATGTTCATTGCGAAGTGTCATGTATACCTCGTATTCACTTCACAAGAATGTAAATGCGACACATGCATGCTAGGAAATAGCGTTTGCAGATGTCTACGTATCGTAGCAATAGAGTTCTAATGCTTCCTAAAACGAGATGTCGCATCTCATTTCTATGTTTCATGATAAAATATAATATCCATTGCGAAGTGTCTTGTGTACCTCGTATTCACATCAAAAGAATGTAAATGCGACACTCCCTTGCTAGGAAATAGAGTTTGCAGATGTCTACGTATATTAGCAATAGAGTTCTAATGCTTCTCAAAACGCCATATCGCATCTCATTTCCATGTTTCGTGATAAGATATAATATTCATTGCGAAGTGTCATGTATACCTCGTACTCACTTCAAAAGAATGTAAGTACGACACTTTCATGCTAGGAAATAACGTCTGCGGATGTCTACGTATCGTAGCAATAGAGTTCTAATGCTTCTCAAACGCGATATCGCATCTCACTTCTATGTTTCATGATAAGTTAAAATATTCATTGCGAAGTGTCACGTATACCTCGTATTCACTTCAAAAGTATGTAAATGCGAATCTTCCTTGCTAGGAAACAGCGTTTGCAGATGTCTACGTATCGTAGCAATAGAGTTCTAATGCTTCTCAAAACGCCGTATCGCATCTCATTTCCATGGTTCATGATAAGATCTATTATTCATTGCGAAGTGTCACTTGTACCTCGTATTCACTTCAAATGAATGTAAATGCGACACTTCCTTGCTAGGAAATAGCGTTTGCAGATGTCTACGTATCGAGGATATAGTGCTCTAATGCTTCTTAAAACGCGATATCGCATCTCTCTTCTATGTTTCATGATAAGATATAATACTCATCACGAAGTGTCATGTACACCTCGTATTCACTTCAAAAGAATGTAAATGCGACACTTCCATGCTAGGAAATAGCGTCTGCAGGTATCTCCGCATCGAGGCAATAGGGGTCTAATGCTTCTTAAAACGCGATATCGCATCTCTCTTCTATGTTTCATGATAAGATGTAATACTCATTGCGATGTGTCATGTATACCTCGTATTCACTTCAAAAGAATGCAAATGCGACTATTGCTTGCTAGGAACTAGCGTTTGCAGATATATACGTATCGTAGCAACAGAGTTCTAATGCTTCTTAAATCGCGATTTCGCATCTCATTTATATGTTACATGATAAGATATAATATTGACTGCGAAGTGTCATGTACACATCGTATTTACTTCAAAGGAATATCAATGTGACACTCCCATGTAAGGAAATAGCGTTTGCAGATATATACGTATCGTAGCAATAGAGTTCTAATGCTTCTTAAAACGCGATATCGCATCTCACCTCCATGTTTCATGATAAGATATAATATCCATTGCGAAGTGTCATGTATACCTCGTATTCACTTCACAAGAATGTAAATGCGACACATGCATGCTAGGAAATAGCGTTTGCAGATGTCTACGTATCGTAGCAATAGAGTTCTAATGCTTCCTAAAACGAGATGTCGCATCTCATTTCTATGTTTCATGATAAAATATAATATCCATTGCGAAGTGTCTTGTGTACCTCGTATTCACATCAAAAGAATGTAAATGCGACACTCCCTTGCTAGGAAATAGAGTTTGCAGATGTCTACGTATATTAGCAATAGAGTTCTAATGCTTCTCAAAACGCCATATCGCATCTCATTTCCATGCTTCGTGATAAGATTAATATTCATTGCGAAGTGTCATGTATACCTCGTACTCACTTCAAAAGAATGTAAGTACGACAATTTCATGCTAGGAAATAACGTCTGCGGATGTCTACGTATCGTAGCAATAGAGTTCTAATGCTTCTCAAACGCGATATCGCATCTCACTTCTATGTTTCATGATAAGTTATAATATTCATTGCGAAGTGTCACGTATACCTCGTATTCACTTCAAAAGTATGTAAATGCGAATCTTCCTTGCTAGGAAACAGCGTTTGCAGATGTCTAGGTATCGTAGCAAGAGAGTTCTAATGCTTCTCAAAACGCCATATCGCATCTCATTTCCACAGTTCATGATAAGATCTATTATTCATTGCGAAGTGTCACTTGTACCTCGTATTCACTTCAAATGAATGTAAATGCGACACTTCCTTGCTAGGAAATAGCGTTTGCAGATGTCTACGTATCGAGGATATAGTGCTCTAATGCTTCTTAGATCGCGATATCGCATCCCATATATATGTTTCGTGATAAGATATAATATTCATTGCGAAGTGTCAAGTATACCTCGTATTCACTTCAAAAGAATGTAAATCCGACTATTGCTTGCTCGGAAATAGCGTTTGCAGATGCCTACGTTTCGTAGCAATAAATTTCTAATGCTACTTAAATCGCGATATCGCATCTCATTTCTATGTTTCGTGATAAGATGTAATATTCATTGCGAAGTGTCATGTATACCTCGTATTCACTTCAAAAGAATTTAAATGCGACACTTCCATGCTAGAAAGTAGAGTTTGCAGATGTCTACGTATCGTAGCAATAGGGTTCTAATGCTTCTTAAAACGCGATATCGCATCTCACTTCTATGTTTCATGATAAGTTATAATATTCATTGCGAAGTGTCACGTATACCTCGTATTCACTTCAAAAGTATGTAAATGCGAATCTTTCTTGCTAGGAAATAGCGTTTGCAGATGTCTACGTATCGTAGCAGTAGCGTTCGGATGCTACTTAAATAGCAATATCGCATCTCATTTATAGGTTTCGTGATAAGATATAATATTCATTGCGAATTGTCGCGTATACCTCGTATTCACTTCAAAAGAATGTAAGTGCGACACTTCCATGCTAGGAAATAGCGACTGCAGATGTCTCCGCATCGAGGCCATAGAGTTCTAATGCTTCTGAAAACGCGATATCGCATCTCTCTTCTATGTTTCATGATAGGATATAATACTCATTACGAAGTGTCATGTACACCACGTATTCACTTCAAAAGAATGTAAATGCGACACTTCCATGCTAGGAAATAGCGTCTGCAGATATCTCCGCATCGAGGCAATAGTGTTCTAATGCTTCTTAAAACGCGATATCGCATCTCTCTTCTATGTTTCATGATAAGATATAATACTCATTGCGAAGTGTCATGTATACCTCGTATTCACTTCAAAAGAATGCAAATGCGACTATTGCTTGCTGGGAAATAGCGTTTGCAGATATATACGTATCGTAGCAACAGAGTTCTAATGCTTCTTAAATCGCGATATCGCATCTCATTTATATGTTACATGATAAGATATAATATTGACTGCGAAGTGTCATGTACACCTCGTATTTACTTCAAAGGAATGTAAATGTGACACTCCCATGTAAGGAAATAGCGTTTGTAGATATCTACGTATCGTACCAATAGAGTTCTAATGCTTCTGAAAACGCGATATCGCATCTCACCTCCATGTTTCATGATAAGATATAATATCCATTGCGAAGCGTCATGTATACCTCGTATTCACTTCAAAAGAATGTAAATGCGACACTTCCATGCTAGGAAATAGCGTTTGTAGATGTCTACGTATCGTAGCAATAGCGTTCTAATGCTTCTCAAAAAGCCATATCGCATCTCACTTCCATGTTTCGTGATAAGATATAATACTCATTGCGAAGTGTCATGTATACCTCGTATTCACTCCAAAAGAATGTAAATGCGACACTTCCATGCTAGGAAATAGCGTTTGCAGATGTCTACGTATCGTAGCAATAGATTTCTAATGCTTCTCAAAACCCGATATCGCAACTCATTCCTATGTTTCATGATAAGATATAATATTCTTTTCGAAGTGTCATGTATATCTCGTATTCACTTCAAAAGAATGTAAATGCGACACTTCCATGCTAGGAAATAGCGTTTGCAGATGTCTACGTATCGTAGCAATAGAGTACTAATGCTTCTTAAAACGAGATGTCGCATTTCATTCCTATGTTTCGTGATAAGATATAATATTCATTGCGAAGTGTCATGTATATCTCGTATTCACTTCAAGAGAATGAAAATGCGAAACTTCCATGCTAGGAAATAGCGTTTGCAGATGTCTACGTATCGTAGCAATAGAGTTCTAATGCTTCTTAGAACGAGATGTCGCATCTCACTGCTATGTTTCATGATAAGATATAATATTCATTAAGGAGTGTTATGTATACCTCGTATTCACTTCATAAGAATGTAAATGCGAGCCTTGCATGCTAGGATATAGCGTTTGCAGATGTCTACGTATCGTAGCAATAGAGTTCTAATGCTTCTTAGAACGAGATGTCGCATCTCACTGCTATGTTTCATTTTAAGAAATATTATTCATTATGGAGTGTTATGTATACCTCGTGTTCACTTCAAAAGAATTTAAGTGCGACACTTCCTTGCTGGGAAATAACATTTGCAGATGTCTACGTATCGTAGCAATAGAGTTCTAATGCTTCTTAAAATGAGATGTCGCATTTCATTTCTATGTTTCGTGATAAGGTATAATATCCATTGTGGATTGTTATGTATACCTCGCATTCACTTCAATAGAATGTAAATGCGACACTTCCATGCTAGGAAATAGCGTTTGCAGATGTCTACGTATCGTAGCAATAGAGTTCTAATGCTACTTAAAACGAGATTTCGCATTTCATTTCTATGTTTCGTGATAAGATATTATATTCATTAAGGAGTGTCATGTATACCTCGTATTCACTTCAAACGAATGTAAATGCGACACTTCCTTGCTAGGAAATATTGTTTCCAGATGTCTACGCATCGTAGCAATAGAGTTCTAATGCTTCTTAAAACGCGATATCGCATCTCACTTCTATGTTTCATGATAAGATATAATAATCATTGCGAAGTGTCATGTATACCTCGTACTCACTACAAAAGAATGTAAATGCGACACTCACATGCTAGGAAATATTGTTTGCAGATGTCTACGTATCACAGCAATAGAGTACTAATGCTTCTTAAAACGAGATGTCGTATTTCATTTCTATGTTTCGTAATAAGATAGAATATTCATTGTGTAATGTTATGTATACCTCGTATTCACTTTAATGGAATGTAAGTGCGACATTTCCATGCTTGGAAATTGCGTTTGCAGATGTCTACGTATCGTTGCAATAGAGTTCTAATGCTACTTAAAACCAGATGTCGCATTTCATTTCTATGTTTCGTGATAAGATATAATATTCATTGTGGAGTGTTACGTATTCACTTCAAACCTCGTATTCACTTCAAAAGAATGTAAATGCGACACTTCCTTGCTAGGAAATAACATTTGCAGATGTCTACGCATCGTAGCAATAGAGTTCTAGTGCTCCTTAAATCGCGATATCGCATCTCACTTCTATGTTACGAGATAAGATATAATATTCATTGCGAAGTGTTATGTATACCTCGTATTCACTTCAAATGAATGTAAATGCGACACTTCCATGCTAGGAAATAGCGTTTGCAGATGTCTACGTATCGTAGCAATAGAGTTCTAATGCTTCTTAGAACGAGATGTCGCATTTCATTTCTATGTTTCGTGATAAGATATAATATTCATTGCGAAGTGTCATGTATACCTCGTATTCACTTCAAAAGAATGTAAATGCGACACTTCCTTGCTAGGAAATAACATTTGCAGATGTCTACGCATCGTAGCAGTAGATTTCTAATGCTTCCTAAAACGCGATATCGCATCTCACTTCTATGTTTCATGATAAGATATAATATTCATTGCGAAGTGCCATGTATACCTCGTATTCACTTCAAATGAATGTAAATGCAACACTTCCATGCTAGGAAATAGCGTTAGCAGATGTCTACGTATCGTAGCAACAGAGTTCTAGTGCTTCTTAAAACGAGATGTCGCATTTCATTTCTATGTTTTGTGATAAGATATAATATTCATTGCGAAGTGCCATGTATACCTCGTATTCACTTCAAATGAATGTAAATGCTACACTTCCTTCCTAGGAAATTTTGTTTGCAGATGTCTACGTATCGTAGCAATAGGGTTCTAATGCTTCTTAAAACGAGATGCCGCATCTCATTTCTATGTTTCATGATAAGATATAATATCCATTGCGAAGTGTCATGTATATCTCGTATTCACTTCAAAAGAATGTAAATACGACACTTCCATGCTAGGGAATAGCGTTTCCAGATGTCTACGTATCGTAGCAATAGAGTTCTAATGCTTCTTAAAACGCGATATCGCATCTCACATCTAAGTTTCGTGATAAGATATAATATATTCATTGCGATGTGTCATGTATACCTCGTACTCACTACAAAAGAATGTAAATGCGGCATTTCCATGCTAGGAAATAGCGTTTGCAGATGTCTACGTATCGTAGCAATAGATTTCTAATGCTTCTTCAAATGAGAAGTCGTATTTCATTTCTATGTTTCGTAATAAGATATAATATTCATTGTGGAATGTTATGTACACCTCGTATTCAATTCAAAAGAATGTAAATGCGTCACTTCCTTGCTAGGAAATAACAATTGCAGATGTCTACCCATCGTAGCAATAGAGTTCTAATGCTTCCTAAAACGCGATATCGCATCTCACTTCTATGTTTCATGATAAGATATAGTATCCATTGCGAAGTGTCATGTATATCTCGTATTCACTTCAAAAGAATGTAAATGCGACACTTCCAAGCTAGGAAATATTGTTTGCAGATGTCTACGTATCACAGCAATAGGGTACTAATGCTTCTTAAAACGAGATGTCGTATTTCATTTCTATGTTTCGTAATAAGATAGAATATTCATTGTGTAATGTTATGCATACCTCGTATTCACTTTAATGGAATGTAAGTGCGACATTTGCATGCTGGGAAATTGCGTTTGCAGATGTCTACGTATCGTTGCAGTAGAGTTCTAATGCTACTTAAAACGACATGTCGCATTTCATTTCTATGTTCCGTGTTAAGATATAATATTCATTGTGGAGTGTTACGTATACCTCGTATTCACTTCAAGAGAATGTAAATGCGACACTTCCTTGCTAGGAAATAACGTTTGCAGATGTCTACGTATCGTAGCAATAGAGTTCTAATGCTTCTTAAAACGAGAAACCGTATTTCATTTCTATGTTTCGTAATAAGATATAATATTCATTGTCGTATGTTATGTATACCTCGTATTCATTTCAAAAGAATGTAAATGCGACACTTCCTAGCTAGGAAATAGCGTTTGCAGATTTCTACGTATCGTAGCAATAGATTTCTAATGCTTCATAAAACGCGATATCGCATCTCATTTCTATGTTTCATGATAAGATATAATATTCATTGCGATGTGTTATGCATTCCTCGTCTACACTTCAAATAAATGTAAATGCGCCACTTCCTTTCAAGGAAATGGCGTTTACAGATGTCTACGTAACGAAGCAATAGAGTGCTAATGTTTCTTAAATAGCGATATCGCATCCCATTACTATGTTTCATGTTAAGATATAATATTCATTATGGAGTGTTATGTATACCTCATATTCACTTCAAAAGAATGTAAATGCGACCCTTTCATGCTAGGAAATAGCGTTTCCAGATGTCTACGTGTCGTAGCAATAGAGTTCTAGTGCCTCTCAAGACGCGATATCGCATCTTTTTTCTATGTTTCATGATAAGATATAATATTCATTGCGAAGTGCCATGTATAACTCGTATTCACTTCAAAAGAATGTAAATGCGACGTTTCCTTGCTTGGAAGTAGCGTTTGCAGATGTCTACGTATCGCAGCAATAGAGTTCCAACGCTTTTTAAATCGCGACATCGCATTTCATTTCTATGTTTCATGATAAGATATAATATTCATTGCGATGTGTCATGTATATCTCGTATTCACTTCAAATGAATGTAAATGCGAAACTTCCATGCTAGGAAATAGCGTTTGCAGATGTCTACGTATCGTAGCAATAGAGTTCTAATGCTTCTTAAAACGCGATATCGCATCTCACTTCTATGTTTCATGATAAGATATAATATTCATTGCGAAGTGTCATGTATACCTCGTATTCACTTCAAAAGAATGTAAATGCGACACTTCCATGCTAGGAAATAACATTTGCAGATGTCTACGCATCGTAGCAATAGAGTTCTAATGTTACTTAAAACGAGATGTCGCATTTCATTTCTATGTTTCATGATAAGATATAGTATTCATTGTGGAGTGTTATGTATACCTCGTATTCACTTCAAAAGAATGTAAATGCGGCATTTCCATGCTAGGTAATAGCGTTTGCAGATGTCTACGTATCGTAGCAATAGAGTTCTAGTGCTTCTTAAAACAAGATGCCGCATCTCATTTCTATGTTTCATGATAAGATATAATATTCATTGCGAAGTGTCATGTATACGTCGATTTCACTACACAAGAATGTAAATGCGACACTTCCATGCTAGGAAATAGCGTTTGCAGATGTCTACGTATCGTAGCAATAGAGTTCTAAAGCTTCTTAAAACGCAATATCGCATCTCACATCTATGATTGATGATAAGATATAATATTCATTGTAGAGTGTTATGTATACTTCGAAATCACTTCAAAAGAATGTAAATGCGACCCTTTCATGCTAGGAAATAGCGTTTCCAGATGTCTACGTGTCGTAGCAATAGAGTTCTAGTGCCTCTCAAGACGCGATATCGCATCTTTTTTCTATGTTTCATGATAAGATATAATATTCATTGCGAAGTGTCGTGTATAACTCGTATTCACTTCAAAAGAATGTAAATGCGACGTTTCCTTGCTTGGAAGTAGCGTTTGCAGATGTCTACGTATCGCAGCAATAGAGTTCCAACGCTTTTTAAATCGCGACATCGCATTTCATTTCTATGTTTCATGATAAGATATAATATTCATTGCGATGTGTCATGTATATCTCGTATTCACTTCAAATGTATGTAAATGCGAAACTTCCATGCTAGGAAATAGCGTTTGCAGATGTCTACGTATCGTAGCAATAGAGTTCTAATGCTTCTTAAAACGCGATATCGCATCTCACTTCTATGTTTCATGATAAGATATAATATTCATTGCGAAGTGTCATGTATACCTCGTTTTCACTTCAAAAGAATGTAAATGCGACACTTCCTTGCTTGGAAGTAGCATTTTCAGATGTCTACGTGTCGTAGCAATAGTCTTCTAACGCTTCTTAAAAAGCGATATCGCATTTCATTTCTATGTTTCATGATAAGATATAAAATTCATTGTGCAGTGTTATGTGTACCTCGTATTCACTTCAAAAGAATGAAATGCGAAACTTCTTTGCTTGGAAATTGCGATTGCAGATGTCACCGTATCGTAGCAATAGAGTTCTAATGCTTCTCAAAACGCGATATCGCATCTCATTCCTATGTTTTATTATAAGATATAATACTCATTGCGAAGTGTCATGTATACCTCGTATTCACTTCAATAGAATGTAAATGCGACACTTCCATGCTAGGAAATAGCGTTTGCAGATGTCTACGTATCGTAGCAATAGGGTTCTAATGCTTCTTAGAACGAGATGTCGCATCTCACTGCTATGTTTCATGATAAGAAATATTATTCATTATGGAGTGTTATGTATACCTCGTGTTCACTTCAAAAGAATGTAAGCGCGACACTTCCTTGCTAGGAAATAACATTTGCAGATGTCTACGTATCGTAGCAATAGAGTTCTAATGCATCTTAAAACGAAATGTCGCATTTTATTTCTATGTTTCGAGATAAGATATAATATTCATTGCGAAGTGTTATGCATACCTCGTATTCACTTCAAATGAATGTAAATGCGACACTTCCATGCTAGGAAATAGCGTTTGCAGATGTCTACGTATCGTAGCAATAGAGTTCTAATGCTTCTTAAAACGAAATGTCGCATTTCATTTCTATGTTTCGTGATAAGATATAGTATTCATTGCGAAGTGTCATGTATACCTCATATTCACTTCAAAAGAATGTAAATGCGACACTTCCTTGCTAGGAAATAACATTTGCAGATGTCTACGTATCGTAGCAATAGAGTTCTAATGCTTCTTAAAACGAGATGTCGCATCGCAGTTCTATGTTTCATGATAAGATGTAATGTTCATTGCGAAGTTTTCAGTATACCACGTCTGCACTTCAAAATAATGTAAATGCCACATATCCTTTCTAGGAAATGCGTTTCCAGATGTCTACGTATCGAAGCAATAGAGTTCTAATGCTTCTTGAAACCAGATATCGCATCTCATTTCTATCTTTCATGATATGATATAATATTCATTGCGAAGTGTTGTGAGTACCTCGTCTGCACTTCGAAGGAATGTAAATGCCACACTTCCTTGCATGCAAATAACGTTTCCAGATGTATTCGTATCGAAGCTTTAGGGTTGTAATGCTTCTTAAAACGAGACATCGCATCTCAGTTCTATGTTTCACGATAAGATATAATCTTCATTGCGAAGTGTCATGTATACCTCGTCTACACTTCAAAAGAATGTAAATGCCTCACATGCTGGCTAAGAAATAGCGTCCTCTGGATTATTTGAACTGCGGCGCGTGTCGCGCGCCGCGTTTTCCACGGCTCACCTGCAATTCCGCTGCGCATCTTGAGTTTTCCTCTCCATGGGCTCAAGGGAGGGGTAGAGGTTCTTCTCACACCCGAGAACCATCCTGTTTGCCTCCATGGACTATGGCAGCGGTCTTATCGTTGCAGAGCTCTGGATCGTATCCTTCGGGCTTCAGGTTCTCTTCTTGCTCACTTCCCGACTCCTTCACCTTCGAGCCCGTCGCGCTACCTCAGCGCACAGCCCTTCCGCGAACCTCCGGTCTTATTATCCGCCGAAGAGGCGTCTTATGGGTCGCTTCTTCCATCAGCTCGCCAGTCTTATCCGTCGAACGGCGAGAGAGGAACGAACGGGGGGGGGGGGGGGGGGAGGTTCTACCATCGTGTATTTCACGCTCCTCGCAAATACAGCTATCGCAATGGTCCGTGTCGCGCTTCTCGCATGGGTGGTGATCTGCGAGCTAGTCTAACCGAAGCAGGGGGGGGGGGGTGAGCGAGCCTTGTGACGTCACCACGTCACAGTGCATACAAATTTGCGATTAAGTAGCTATGTGTTCAAATTCAATTCCGAATATTGCACTAAAAAGCATCCCAGATAACAAACGGCAAGATGGTAGCGACACCATGCCGGCACTATATTGCCACTTCCGAGGAGTGTCAACTGATTCGTAGTCATCTGTGACCGGATTCGTTAACTAAAATGCCAGAACGTGTTACCAGCACGTTCTAGACAAGCGAATCGCGCAGCACCAGCACCATGGTGACACGCGTATCATCACTCCATTCATGAATCTCCTCAGCAATGACGCAGGATCACATTTGGCAATGGGGAACCTGTGCTTTCATACAAATTAGAACCGCTAGATGTCAGTAGATGTTCAGCATATGAGTATTGATAGACATTTTGATGGTCGTTTTCCTATATTTATAGTTATTGAGCGAGTCGTATATATTTCTTTCAATCCATCATAGACTAAAAATATTAATTATAAAAAAAATATTACTTATAAAATAAAAATTCATGCTGTTGCGTCCCTAACTTCGCCTTGTGTAATTTTTGAAATAACATGCTGTCATCGTATTTAATGTAATCCTCAATTGCATGAATTTGCAACAATAAATTGAAGAAAATATATATAAAATAAGTGTGTATATTTTTATGACAAAGTAATTATCGACTTTATGGAAAAAATCGCCCTATCGAGCTAGTTTATAGAAAATAATAAAATCGAGTTCTTATATCTTTGTTTTGTGCCGGTGTATCTATTTTGGAATCAAAATAAGTAAATTGCACAGTTTAGTTATTTTTCATATTTGCTTATAATTTTTATGGAAACAGCTTCCCCATTAGTAAATGTCAGCCTACGCCACAACCACGCGTGTAGCTATGGTGAGCTGATAGTGTCATTGTCACGGCCGTGTTGCCCGTGTGCTATATCTCGGTGCTTTAATAGAGATATCTAGGAACATAAGTAATTTGTAAGTAACACATCTTTTCTCTTTGAAATATTTGCCTTTGCATAGAATAGAACGTATAGATATAATGGCCTGTTTTGTACCCATTTCGGTCCAATTCTATTATAGCCTTTGAGCAGAAGTAATTTTGATTATACTTGATTTTTGCAATAGTTCTTTGATTAACAGATTTTATTAACCTAGAATCATCGCTTGACGGATGTATCAATCTACTTTGTAGCTCCATCAGTTTCTTTTTCTGCTCGCTACTTTCCATTTTCAGTTCCGTACACTTATCCTTTATCACCATCATATATGTTGCGTAAAATTACAATAACTTTTTGTCCTCAAATTTTGCGGATATTTCAATTAAATTTCCTTTGATTAAATAAACTGAAATTAAAGAACAGTGGCACGTACCATTTCTTGGAAACGTTGTATCGTAATTTGCATCTGACTGTTTTGAAAGGCAAAGCACTTTACTTAACGTTTGCAATGTTTCGGTTAGCGAAATAAAGTAATATTCTACTTTCGAAATTGTTGGCTCTTGTAATTCTAAGGCAAATATATTCATCTGTCGACATCGTGAACATTGTTTTTTGGCAAAATTCCAGAAAAACAAATATACTATGAGTCAAATAATAAACATCATAATATTAAATTTAACTCTGTTCATCGTTGCCTCGTTGGACACATCCATAACAATATACAGGGTGGGGCAGTAATAAGTAGCACCTCAGATATCCACGAAACTATAAGTTTCATAGAAGTTTTTGCTAATATAAAATTTCATAGTACAAAGGGGCCATCCGTTGATGAAAATAGTTTTTTTGTAAGTGGAGTTATGTTGGACATATGAAGGTTACCTTCATTTTTTAAAATGAATTGGTATGTCCATTCTTCCGTAATACGATAGAGCATTTTAAAGCAAGTTTAACGATCTGTAACATGAAGGCATTGAAGGTTACAAAAAGTAAAGAAAGGCGATAATACTCACGGTTTTGATAGGAAGTGAAACATACGTATTGTAAACAGTGGTGCAAGGCGTAATACTTACCGTTTACTTCACTGTGAATAAACACTTTTCGAAGGGCATTTCAATAGTTTGAAGCATAAGTTAAACATGATAAGATTAGTATTGAAAAATCGGTTCGAATACGTTTGGTTAGGCTGTTCTTTGTGTCGTTCATTTTATAAGTACTGAGCTGCGGATTCCTGAGGACAGCTCACAAAATTGTTGAACTATAGAAGATTATCATTGTGAATTTGAATCAAAAGGTAATTAAATTCCATTAGATTGTAAACAGATCTCAATGTTTCATTTTAGATAGTAAGATTAAATACTCTTTACAAAACTACACGAATGGATACATACCTTTCTGTTATTATTACTTCATAAAGAATTATAATTGCAATTATATAGTTCATTACGATAAAAAATATTTCTCAGAAAATTCTAAATATTAAATAAAAGAATCAAGTAAAACATTTTTAATAATTGCGAATATGAAAAATACTTGAACATTCCAATAGAAAGATGTCTAAACAGGAGCTAGAAAAGTCAAACATTCAATTTCAATTCCAGAATTCATCTATAAGAGGTAAAATGTTTCGAAAGCTTTAATTACAGTCTTTAATGCAAGCAGTTGGGCAGTATTTCAATTTTTAAGAAAATTGATGAAAGTCAACCATTTTGAAGTAGTCAGAATCTTTGTCGTTTGAGCAATAAGTGAATAACAAATAACTGCATAAAACTGCTTAAAAACTTATGGATTAAATCCTATGCAGACTCGTTTATGAGCGAGTTACTAAATAATAATCCACACTAAGTAATCATTTTAAAACTTAAACGATTACATCTCGCGAACTTTCAAAGATATCAGAAGCGTGAAAAGTATGTGGTTTATCAAAAACTCTTCTAAAAGAACGGACGAGGCCAATAGAAATCTTTGTTGAAGTAAGCAAGTTCTAAAGTTCTAAGCAACGCGATGGCCCTTATCTGCCTATGTTTCATAGCAAGTAAGTTCTGAATTTCTATGAAATCCGATGGAATTTATCACTACTAACGTTTCAAAGTAAGTTCTCAAATTCTCAGTTCTACGTTTAACACTATGTGTGTTCTATATATCTATGTAAAGTGATGGTTCCTATTAGTTGTGACGGAAACCTATATATAGTAAGTCAGGGAAGCTCGAAGGGGTTAATTATCTAAATGCTTTAAGGTGTAAAACGTACTTTAATCTAAAGCGATCTATCGTTCCAAGGTATCCGCTCACGTACAACTTTTCTTGGGCGCCAGCTGTTCAGAAAGTAGCAAAGGGATAGACTACACGACCCCGGGAACCCTGTGGCGGAACAACCCTTGAAACTTCGAAATGGTCCTCCTCTCGACTGTAGGCTGTAGGCTTCGGTATTGTTCGAGTCCATCGATCAGTGGATTTCGGCGATTTCCTCTTCTCGCCCCTTTGGGTGTCCCTGAGGGGATCCTCCTGATCATTTAAATTGCGTAGCGCCTCGCGCGCCGCGCTCCTGTCACGTAAAATTGGGAGAAATGACTTAGAATGAAACGAGAGTGAATAACTGTTCACTCGACTCTTTATTTAACACAAGATATAAACTTTTATATTACCGTTTGTAGGGCAGAGTTTCAGGATGTACGCCGATGATAACTTTAAGACTACTGACCTAGACAATCCCTAGGTCTTTTATATGTTATGTTTTTCTGGAGTAGGGGTAGGTCCTTAACCCTGCTCTTTGGAATTAGGGTATGATAATATAAACGGGATGCGTCAGGCGGGTGACTCTTGTTTGTTTCCTCTAGCGAGATTATGGGCGTGTTGGTATAGGCTATTTGAGAATGCGTTTGTCATTACACTCCCATGGCCCACCTGCAGGGCCGCTGGACTTTTGACTTCTCTTTAGGGGGTTAAGGATGGTTGAGGACCTTCTCATATCCCAGAGCATTATAAAGCACAAAAGCAGATAAGCATAATGCGATGCATAGAGCTTTACAACCTTCTAACTTACTTTGAACTGTTTATATGAAATGCAATATTGAGGTGCATGAAGCATGACAAATTAAATGCTTCGGCACCTGGACATCTAGAAACGCTATCCCCGGGCAAGAAATTGTAGGGTTTACACTCAATTCATGTGCAGAAGCAGATAAACATAATGCGATGAAATGAATACTACATCTTATGATGAAATATAGAAGTAAGATGCGCAGCCGCGTTTTACGAAGCATTAGAACTCTATTGCTTCTAAACCTTCAGATATAGAAACGATATTCCGTAGCAAGGGAGTGATGCATTTACATTCATTTGAAGTGTAGAGGAGATATACATAACGCGATGCATTGAAATTACATCTTATCATGTGACATAGAACTGAGATGCTATATCGCGTTTCAAGAAGCATTACAACTCCATTGCTTCGATACTTAGACACCTGGAAACGCTATTTCCTAGCAAGGAATTATGGCATTTACATTCTTTTGAAGTGTAGACGAGGTATACATAGCCCTTCGCAATGAATATTATATCTTTTCCTGAAACATAGGAATGAGGTGCGATATCGCGTTTGAGGAAGCATTAGAACTCTAATGCTTCGGTACGTATACATCTGGAAACGCAATTCCTAGCAAGCAAGTGTGGCATTTACATTCTTTTGAAGTAGGGACGAGGTATAAATAACACTACGCAATGAATATTATCTCATATCATTAAACATAGAAATGAAATACGATATCGCGGTTTTGGAAGCATTAGAACTCTATTGCTTCAATACGTAGACATCTGGAAACGCATTTCCAAGCAAGGACGTGTGGCATTTACATTCTTTTGAAATGTAGACGAGTTATACTAAACACTTCGCAATGAATATTATATCTTATCATGAAAGATAGAACTGCGTTTCGACATCGCGTTTTAAGAAGCATTATAGCTCTATTGCTTCGATACGTAGATATCTGGATACGCTATTTCCTAGCAAGGAAATAAGTCATTTACATTCTTTTGAAGTGTAGACGAGGCATACATAATACTTCTCAGTGAATATTACATCATATCATGGAACATAGAAATGAGATGCAATATCGCGCTTTAAGAAGCATTGGAACCCTATTGCTTCCATACGTAGACATCTCGAAACGCATTTCCTAGCAAGCTTGTGTGGCATTTACATTCTCTTGAAGTGTAGACGACGTTTACATGACACTTCGCAATGAATATTGTATATTATCATGAAACATAGAAATGAGATGCGATATCGCGTTTTAAGAAGCAATGGAACACTATTGCTTCGATACGTAGACATCTGAAAATGCTATTTCCTAGTGAGGAAGTGTGGCATTTACATTCTTTTTAAGTGTGGACGAGGTACACATAACACTTCGCAATGACTGTTATATCTTATCATGAAACATAGAACTGTGGTGCAATATCGCGTTTTAATAAGCATTAGGCGTCTGGAACCGCAATTTCCTAGCAAGGAATTGTGGCATTTACATTCCTTTTAAGAGTAGACGACGTATACATAATACTTCGAAATGAATATTATATCTTATAATGAAACATTGAAATGATATACGATATCGCGTTTTAAGAAGCATTACAACTCTATTGCTTCGATACGTAGACATCTGGAAACGCTATTTCCTAGTGAGGAAGAGTGGCACTTACATTCTTTCGGTGTGTAGACGGGTTGTACATAACACTTCGCAATGAATATTATATCTTATCATGAAACATGGAATTGAGATACGATATCGCGGTTTAAGAAGCATTACAACTCTATTGCTTCGACACGTAGACATCTGAAAACGCTATTTTCTAGTGAAGAAGAGTGGCATTTACATTCGTTTGACGTGTCGACGAGGTATACATAACACATCGCAATGTATATTATATCTTATCATGAAACATAGAACTGTGGTGCGAAATCGCGATTTGAGAAGCATTACAACTCTATTGCTTCTATTTGTAGACACCTAGAAACGCATTTCCTAGTATGGAAGTGTAGCATTTACATTCTTTTGAAGTATAGACGATGTACACATAACACTTCGCAATGAATATTATATCTTATCATGAAACATAGAACTGCGATGCGATTTCGCGTTTTACGAAGCATTAGAACTCCATTGCATCGATACGGAGACATCTAGACACGCATTTCCTAGCAAGAAAGTGTGGCATTTACATTCTTTTGAAGTATACTTGAAGTATACATAACACTTCGCTATGAATATTATGTCCTATCATGAAACATAGAAATGAGATGCGTTATCGCGATTTACGGAGCATTAAAACTTTATTGCTTCGATACGTAGACATCTGGAAACGCATTTCCTAGCAAGGATGTGTGGCATTTACATCCTTTTGAAGTGTAGACGGGGTATACATAGCACATCGCAAAGAATATTATCCCTTATCATGAAACATAGAACTGCCATGCGATTTTGCGTTCTAAGAAGCGTTAGAACTTCATTGCTTCGACACGTGGACATCTGGAAACGCCTTTTCTAGCAAGGAAGTGTGGCAGTTGCATTCTTTTGAAGCGCAGACGTGGTATACATTACACTTCGCAATGAATATTATATCCTATCATGAAACACAGAAATGAGATGCGATATCGCGTTTTAAGAAGCGTTAGAACTCCATTGCTTCGATACGTGGACTCCAGGAAATGCATTTCCTATCAAGGAAGTGAGGCATTCACATTCCTTTGAAGTGTAGACGATGTATACATAACACTTAGCAATGAATATTATATCATATCATAAAACACAGAAATGAGATGCGATATCGCGTTTTAAAAAGCATTCGAACTATATTGCTACGACACGTAGACATCTGGAATCACATTCCCTAGCAAGGACGTGTGACATTTACATTCTTTTGAGGTGTAGCCGTGGTCTACAAAACACTTCGCAATGAATATTATATCTTATCATGAAACGTAGAAATGAGATGCGATATCGCGTTTTGATGAGCAGTAGAACACTATTGCTTCGTTTCGTTGATATCTGCATACGCTACTTCCCAGCAAGGAAGTGTCGCCTTTTCATTCATTTGAAGTGTATTCGAGGTATACATGACACTTCGCAATGAATATTATATCTTATAATGAGACATAGAAATCAGACGCTATATCGCGTTTTGAGGAGCATTTGAACACTATTGCCACGACAGGTAGATATCTGGAGACTCTATTTCCTAGCAAGGGAGTGTCGCATTTACATCCGTTTGGAATGTAAACGAGGAATACATAACACTTCGCAATCAATACTATATCTTACTATGACACGTAGAAGTGGGTTGCGATATCTAGTTTTAAGAAGCTTTAAGATTCTGTTGCTTCGATACGTAGATATCTGCAAGGGCTATTTCCTAGCAAAGGAGTGTCGCATTTATATTCTTTTAATGTGAATGCGAGGTATACCTAAGTCTCCACAATGAATATTATATCTTATCATGAAACATAGAAATGAGATGCTATATCGCTATTTAAGAATCATTAGAGCTCTATTGCTTCGATACGGAGTCATCTGCAAACGCAATTTCCTAGCAAGGAAGTGTCGCATTTACATTCTTTTAAAGTGAATACGAGGTATACATGACACTTCGCTATGAATATTATATCTTATCATGAAACATTGAAATAGGATGCAACATCTCGTTTTAAGAAGCAATAGAAACCTATTGTTTCGAAACGTAGACATCTGGAAGCGCTTTTTCCTACTGGAATGTGTCGCATTTATATGCTTTTCAAGCGAATACGAGGTATACATGACACATCGCAATGAATATTATATCTTATCATGAAACGTAGGAATGACATGCGATATCGCGTTTTATGAAGCATTAGGACATTATTGCTTCGATACGGAGAGATCTGCAAACGCTATTTCCTAGCATGGAAGTGTCGCATTTGCATTCTTTTGAAGTGAATACGAGGTATACAATACACTTCGCAGTGAATATTATACCTTATCACGAAACATTGAAATGAGTTGCGATATCGCGTTAAATGAAGCATTAGATCTCTATTTCTTAGAAACGTAGACATCTAAAAACGCTATTCCGTAGCAACGAATTGTGGGACTTACATTCTTTGGAAGTTTTGACGAGTTATACATAACGCGTCGCAATGATATTACATGTTATCATAATACATAGAAATGGGATGCGATATCGCGTTTTATGATGCGTTACAAACCTATTGCTTCGATACGTAGATGTCCAGAAACGCTATTCCGTCACAGGGAAGACTGGGATTTCCATTCTTTTGAAGTGTGGACGAGATATATGTAATGGGCTGCGTTGAATATTGCATATGATCATGTGACAAAGAAATGAGATGCGGTTTAGCGTATTATGAAGAATTAGAGCTGTATTGCTTCGATAAGTTGACGTCTAGAAACGCTATTCTGTCTCACGGATGTGTGGAATTTACATTCTCTTGAAGTATTGATGAGATATACATAGCACGTTGCATTGAATTACATCTTATCGTGAATCTTAGAATTGAGATGCGATGTCGCGTTTTATGTATCATTAGAACTCTCTATTGCTTCGATCCGTAGTGTAGCGTCTGGCGTACTGCCTTTCTACCTCTAGCGTCTCCCACAGCATCTGGCAGCGACGTTCTCACCGTCAGCAGCACCTAAAAACATGGGACGAGCGCCACCGCAACCGAACACACACCACGTCCACCAAGCTAAGGCTGCTAGCAATGCACGAATACCCAGGAGTTTAAGTGACTGAACGCGCGACAACGCGCAGCATCTCCAAAGCAAGGGATGATACAGCATTCAGCCAGACGACTGGACCACTGGGCACAGCAGCGTTTTACCTTCATCACCACAGCGTTATTCTCTTTTTTACGGTATATGTTCGGAAATCCTCTAAATCCAAGTACTCGACACGTGCATTGTACATACGCAGACAACACATACGTAGTTTCTAAGATCGATGTAAACATCGATAATTATTAGTTGCGATACGCTCCAGCGGGCGTACTACGCGCGCGGCTCACGCGTAACGCGATCCGGGCACCAATCCAACCGGCCGCACCACTGCGCAGTCCGAGCGGCCATCCCACTCTGGGGTCGAGCGAATCGCGCGCCACGGGATCTAAGGATGTCGCGGATCCGCGATCCGAGAGTCAATCTAATCCGAGCCTCGTTCCAAGCTGATCATTAGACAGCTTCGATACCTTCGGGCTATTCGCCTGAATCGGAAGCGTTACCAAATCTATTCTAAATTTCAATTTTAATTCAATTCATCGAGTTTAGTTCTAGTTCCTATTCTAAACAATTAAGCCTACTTTTAATTTAGTATTATGGAAAGTACAGTGCAAGCTTAGGATTAACTTAAAATATACTTTGATTTTATCTCCTGACTACAAGTTCAGTTACTGATAACCTCCTTTAACTTCATTCTTAACCTACGAGTTCTTCCACGAGCCAATGCATGGGCATTCTACATTCAATCCAATCGTTAGTCGATCATTGGTAATCAGCTGGTTAGAGCGGACCGCCGCTTAGCTCCGCTGACACATACGAGAGACTCAGTGCAGATAACGTCGACATTTCACTCTCTGGACCGACAGGCTAGAGCTGATCGCCGCTTAACCGAGTCGTATCTAGTCCGCTGAAATTAGACGCGAATGTGCAGCAATCTGAAACAAAAGGCTCGACGTGCGAGAAGGAAGAATTTTCTACGCCGTCTAATACGTGTTTACGTGGGCACCGAAGCCTTATCATCGCACTGTTCATCCGCCAGCGTCACCGTCGCTTCTCAATATTCTACGCCGCCAACGTCATCCCGTCCAGGGGAGCCGAACATCGCCGAATCTCCGCAACGCTGGGCGCTCATCCTTTTAGACATTCAGTCTCGCAGTCGATTCCAGACTACGATCCATGGAAGCAGAGATACCTGAGGAAAGAGTATTGATTTGTTCTCTAACAAAACGACAAAGGTAGGGTATCTCCACACTTACCGCTTTCACCGTGCTCGTAAAAGCGTTCGTTGTAACACGGAAGCAACCCGGCATTAGTTGCAATTAAGCGAGCCGTTTCCGCGAATTGGCTGCGTGTCGTCTCCGAGTAAAGCGGAAATATTCCACCAATGTGACGAGACAGATGAAGTCTAGAAACGCCATTCCGTACCAAGGAAAAGTGGCATTTAAATTCCTTCGGGGTGTAGCCGAGATATACATAACGCGTTGCATTGATTTACATCTTATCATGAGACATAGAAATAAGATGCGATATCGCGTTTTACGATGCATTGGAACAATGTTGGTTAGAAACGTAGACATCTAGATACGATATTCCGTAACAAGGGAGTGTGGTATTTACATTCCTTTGAAGTGTCGACCAGATATACATATCGCGTTGCATTGAATATTACGTCTTATATCATGAGTCATAGAAATGAGATGCGACGTCACGTTTTATGGAGCATTAGAACTCTATTTCTTCGAAACATAGACATCTAGAAACGCTATAAAGTAGCAAGGAAGTGTGGTATTTGCATGCCTTTGAAGTGTCGACGAGATATACATAACGCGGTGTACTGAATATTACATCTTACCGTGGGACATTAAAATGAGATGCGATATCGCGACTTATAGAGCATACGAACTCTACTGCTTCGATACGTAGAAATCTAGAAACGCTATTCCGTCGGAAGGAAGTGTGGGACTTACACTCTTTTGAGGTGTTGACGAGATATAATTAACGCGTTGCATACAAATACATCTTATCATGAAACATAGAGATAAGATGCGATATCGCGTTTTATGAAGCATTCGAACTCTATTGCTTCGATATGTGGATATCTTGAAACGCTATTCCGTAGCGTGAAAGTGTGGGATTTAAATCCTTTTGTGCTGTTGACGAGATACAGATAACGCGTTTCTTTGATATGAAGTTTTATCTAGAGATATAGAGATGAAATTCGATATCGCATTTCATGAAGCGTTAGTACTCCATAACTTCGACATGTGACTTCAAGAAACGTTATTCCGTAGTATGGAAGTGTGGGCGCTACATACTTTTGAAGTGCTGTCGAGATATACATAACGCGTTGTATTGATATTACATCTTATCATGAAACCTATAAATGAGATGCGATATCGCGTTTTATGAAGAATTAGAACTCTATTGCTTCGATTGGTAGACATCTAGAAATCTATTCCGTAGCAAGGATGTGTGGAATTTATATTCTTATGAGGTGTTGACGAGATATACATAATGCGTTGCATTGAATATTACATCTTATCATGAGACATAGAAATGAGATGCGGTATCGCGTTTTTTGAAGTTTTAGAACTGTACTCCTTCGATACGTACACATCTGGAAACGCTATACCGTCGCAAGGAAGAGTTTCATATACATTCTTTTGAACCATCGATGAGATATACATAGCGCGTTGCTTTGGATATTACATCTTATTATGAGGCATAGAAATGAGATGCGATATCGCGCTTTATGAAGCATTAGAACTGCCTTGCTTCGAAACGTATACATCTAGAAACGCTTTACGTAGCATGGAAGTGTGGGATTTATATTCTTTTGAAGTGTTGACGAGATATACAAAACGCGTTGCATTGAAGATTACATCTTATCATGAGACATAGAATTGATAAGCGATATTGCTTTCTATGAAGCATTAGAACTCCATTGCTCCGATATGTAGATATCTAGAAACCTTGTTCCGTAGCAAGGAAGTGTGGCATTTACATTGTATTGAATTGTATACGCTGCAGAACCAGAGGACGACGGGTTTGCAACCAACAACAGAATGTGAATTCCGACTCCAGCGAACGTAAAACTAGCAGATCCACAATTTCATCGACCGGCAAATGTGGATATGTTAATCGGCACCGGCGCCGCTTTATCATCCCCTAGCATCGGCCAGTACAAGCTTTCTCCTCGCAACGATTCTGAATTAATCCTCCAAAGGACGCAATTTGGACGGATCATCGGGAGGAGCGTATCCACATCGGCGCCGTGGAGGAAACATCAAACGTTCGTTACAACCCTGAATTTCGAACATCAAAAATTCTGGGTGCTAGTAGAGGGCCCACACGTACGACAGCTATTTTCCGCGAAGCAGGAATGCGAGCAGTATTTTCACGACCACGTTAAACAGACACGAACCGGTCGTTACATTGTCGCACTGCCGTTCAGTGAAAAGAAGATGCAGTTAGGCGAAACTCGGTCGCGCGCCCTCAACCTTCTTCTTTCGCTCGAACGAAAATTCATGAAAGATCCAGAGCTGAAACGAGAATACTCCACCGTCACCGTGGAATATCTCGAGATGGGACACATGAGCCAGGTAGGGCCACGCGATTCGGATGGCCTCTACCTCATCCACCATGCCGTCATCAAACTGTCCAGCTCAACAACGAAGGTTCGCGTCGTCTTCAATGGATCTGCAAGATCGAGCAGTAAACTGACATTGAACGATACGCTTTTGGCAGGACCAACGATACAGGTCGACATATTCGCTTTTCTCATAAGGTTCCGTCAACACACCTATGTCTTAACCGGAGTCACATCGAGAAGATGTATCGGCAGTTCCTCGTAAGACCGGAAGACCGCCGATACCAGCCGATATTGTGACGAGATAACAAGGGAAAGGTGAAAACGTACGAGCTGAACACGATGGCGTTCGGACTATCTTCAGCGCCTTTCCTCGTCATCAGGTATATTCATCAGCTAGCGGACGACGAAAAGGTGAATGCTCCTTTCGCATCGACCGTGCTCCAGCGAGATCTATACGTCAACGATCTCCTAACTGGCACAGATAATTACGAAGACACTAGACAACTACGGGACCAGGTAATAAAGCTACTTAACGGCGGCAACCTCCACATTCAACAATGGGTCTCGAACGAACCGAAACTTTTAGTACGACTTCCGGAAGGCGAAATTCACCCAAAGTATTATGGAGACGCCACAATGAAAGCTCTTGGAGTTTCGTGGCACGCGTAGAACAACCGAATCATCTATTCCGTGGATCCAAACATCGATACGAGGATCACCAAACGCACGATCTTATCCACCATGACAAAAATATTCGACCCGTTAGGTTTACTGGCGCCAGTAATAATAACAGCAAAAATATTTATGCAACACCTTTGGAAACTGCAATTGGCCTGGGACGAATCGCTACCAACTATCCTCCATACAGAATGGTCCACGTACGTGAAGGAAATGCAGTTATATAACGAAACATTCTTCGAGTGACACGTATGCCAATCGAAGGTGCGACGGGTGGAATTACACAGGTTCTGCTACGCGAGCGAACGAGCATACGGAGCGTGCGTGTATCTACGGTCAGTCGACAATCGCGGACGAATTAAAACGAGACTATTATGCGCGAAATTTCAGGTCGCACCAGTAAAAGTTGTCAGCCTCGCACGTCTCGAACTTTGCGGTGCGGTGCTACTGACGACATTATTGTCTAACGTCCGAGATAATAATGCACGCCGATTCGACTCGATTAACTTCTGGACGCATTCTACGATAGTTTTAAATTGGCTGCAACGCGAACCAGCCACGCTAAGAGCATTCGTGGCAAATAGAGTGGCCGAAATTCAAACGAGGACCGATAGCGGCACGTCAGGTGAAACGACAATCCAGCGGACCTCATATAGAGAGGACAAACACCGGCGGAATTCTTGAAGCCCTCCATCTGACGTCATGGACCATCGTGGTTTGCCGACGATAACAGGGATTGGCCGAAATCTACATTCAACCTCGTTTTGGAAATACCCGATATTCATCCCCATACATGCTTGGCAACGACCATGCGTAGCAACGAAATTCTCGGCCGCTATTCAGACATCGCAAAATTAAGGAGGAACGTCGCGTATTGCCTCCGATTTCGCAAAAATCATTGTAACGCAGGACCTCTAACCGTACGAGAGGTCCACGACGCTAATGATCGGATCTTGAGGCTCGTGAAAGCCTTCGCGTTTGGAAAAGAGATCCGAAATTTGAAGAACGGTACAGAGCTGCATCCAAAGAGTAACCGGCTCTCGCTGCAGCCATTCTTAGACGAAACGGGAATTCTACAGGTAGGCGGTCGACTACAAAACGCAAACATTCCCTGCGGACAGAAACATCCGATCCTGCTTCCAAGATCGCATCACATCACCGATCTGATCATTCGTCACACGCATTTAGAGGGACATCATTCGGGTATCAATACCACGCTGGCGACACTAAGGCAGAGGTATTGGCCCATTGATGGTAAGAAGTACATCTGGTGCTTCCGCGTAAAACCACCGGCCGTGAAATACGTAATTGGTACTCTACCTGCGTCACGCGAATCCGAATGCCGATCCTTTTATAATTGCGGAACAGATTATTGCGGTCCTTTTTATATCAAGGAAAAACGTTTCCGAAATTGTGCGCAAGTAAAAATATATGTAGCAGGGTTTGTGTGCTTTGCAACGAGAGCGGTCTATCTTGAGATCGTCGGTGACATGACTACCGAAGCGTTCATCGCGGCATTGAAACGCTTCATCGGTCGTAGGGGCATCTGTCGGAACATTTATTCCGACAACGGGACAAAATTTCGTTGGAGTGAACAACGAATTAAGCGCACTGTACCAAAAACTGCAAACGGGCGATTAGGTAAGACACTTCCTCACGGGCAAGGAAATATCATGGCATTTCATGCCAGCTCCTTCTCCCAATTTCGGCGGCCATTGGGAGGCAGCTGTGAAATCGTTTAAACACCACGTCAAACGTGTCGTCGGGGAAGATACGGGTTACATTCGAATAGTTCAATACGTTCGCGATCGAAATCGAAGCGATCCTAAACTCCCGCCCGCTTACTCCATTATCATCCGATCCTAATGGTCCCTAACTCCGACCCACTTCCTGATCGGCGCGTCGTTAACGAGTTTGCCCGAGACTGATTTCAGCGATACTCCTCGTAACTGATTGTCACACTAGCAACACATCCAGAACGTCCAGCAGGAATTTTGAACCAGGTGGCACAAGGAGTATATCCACCATCTGAACGAGCGAAACAAATGGACCAAGGGCTACCACGAGATCAAGAAAAGATCCCTCGTAGTCTTAAGGGATGACTACGTCCTGCCTTTGCAGTGGCACCGCGGTCGAGTCGAAGAGGTGCACCCAGGTCCAGGCAAGGTCATCCGAACGGTCACCATACGGACCAGCCAGGGGGTCTACAATCGCAACGTCAAGCAGTTAGCGGAGCTGCCCACATCCGAGACGATAGCGTGAACCATCGACGTCGAGGCGATATTCAGATCAAACCGATTTAGATTGATCGTCACGGTCTCTCAACGGGGAGAACATGTTCCGACCGATGGAACAAATAAAACGTGGGGCCTTCGAAGACTTTATTTATTACACGTTTGTGATGAAGAGGCTATTTTTGAGAAATAAGACGTTTTAAGTAATTTCGTAAATATATCTATTGCTGCGATATGTAGACATCTAGAAACGCTATTCCCTAGACACAAAGTGTGGGATTCACATTCTTTCGAAGTGTAGTCTTGATATACATAACGCTTTGCATTAAATATTGCATCTTATCATGGGACGTAGAAGTGAGATGCGATATCGCGTTTTATAAAGGGTTAGAACTCTATTGCTTCGATACGTGGACATCTAGAAACGCTATTCTGCTACATGGAAGTGTGGCATTTACATTCGTTTGAAGTGTTTACGAAACATTCCTAACGCGTTGCGTTGATTATTACATCTTATCGTGAGACATAGAAATGAGATGCGATATCGCGGTTTATGGAGGATTAGAATTCTAGTGCTCGGATACGTAGACATCTAGGAACGCGGCGCCGTGGCATGGAAGTGTGGCATTTACATTCGTGTGAAGTATTGACGAGATATACATACCTCGTTGCTTTGATATTACATCTTATCATGCGATATAGAATTGAGATGCGATATCGCATTAAATGAAGCATTAGATTACAGTTGCTTCGATCTGTAGACATCTAGTAGCGCTATTCCGTAGCAAGTATCATGTCCCGAGGTGCGTTTGTGTTCGATGCGATGACACGATCAGTAGCTTTACCGAAGTTACTACGCGAATTGCGCGGGTCCCGTGCTTGTTGGCGGTCGGTCTCGATTTAAACAAGTATTACGTCTAGTACTTACATTTCGACGACTAGACAGTAATGTTTGATTCTCGTTGCAGGTATCCAATGCGCCGTGGATCCGTGTCCGGAATTGTAGCTGCGTACGGCTGGAACGCTGGAGCGTCGATCGGAATGAGCTTCCAGGCAGGCGAACTCTGGCTGGAAGGTGCGGGTGTCGAGACAGTACGTTTCTTAACTCGAACGGGACGTATGGCGGCGAAAGTTACCCTTGCAGTAACAGGAACCGCAGTGTAGATCTTCGGATACACGGAGGCACTGCCCACGTATTAGCGGACGAGACGACGTAGGAACTCTTTATTCCCCGCGTGTCGAGTACGCTTCATAGAAAGCTCAGAGTTCATCGTGGGTACTTGCACACAGGAGGACGCCTAAGCGCTGGTTCGCTCTACCTTACCGGGATCGACCTTAGTTCAAGACACCCCTGTTACGGCAGAGGTGAAGTAAGAGCGGCTAAGCGTTGGTTCGCTCTAACCGTCCAGATTCAAGACTGTCGCAGATGAAATAGTGCGAAGTAGTAATAATACGCGGGCGTACTCGTGGAATAGAGTCGAAGGAGATTGTAGTATAATAAAGAGACATCGAATCGGGTAAAATTAGTGTATATTCTATGAATACTATCCTAATACAAACACTAAGACTATGTTACTAAATATGAGTACAAAATGAAATAGAGATGAGACTAAGTTATAATAAGGACTCCTCTATGGCAGATGGAATAGAAACGACTGCATTGGAGCTGGTAGCTCGCTGCAGGATACAGCGGAGGTAGATTCGATCTGCTCGGTTCGGCGTTCGGATTAGAAGCCTCGTATTGGAAGCACGTTCGCCACCTCCTCGGGTCGCGCCGCGCGCGAGTCTCTGGGCCCTCGCGGTGGGGCAGGCGGTGGAGCAGGGCGGCTGCTCGGCCCTCGTGATGGGGCGGCCGGTCGGAGTAGGGTGCGGCTCACGTTGAGCGTGAGCCGCGAGCGTCGAGTGTGCGCGCGAGCGCATCGCAGATTATCTCTAATCGAACTTAGAATTCGACGTGTGTGTTGTTGTGTGTATGTACACAGTCGTGTAGCGTGCTTAACCTAACGTTACACGTATGGAGGGTAAGTATGTGGGTACGTGCTGATGTACTCTACGTCCTTGTAGCTCTGTCTCCTCGTCCTGAGGCGCCGGGACGCCGTGCGGTCCTCGCACGTATGCTGCGGTTGCAGATGCTAACGGATGAGCGGTTGCTGGACCTGGAGCACGCCGGAGGGTGGCAGGCGTCACGCCTGACGTTACCGTAGACATCTAGAATTACTATTCCGTGGCAAGGTAGTTTGGCATTTACATGCTTTTGAAGTGTAGACGAGATATACATAACACTCCGCAATGAATATTATATCTTATCATGAGACATAGAAATGAGATGCGATATCGCGTTCTAAGAAGCATTAGAACTCTATTGCTTCGATACGTAGAAATCTGCAAACGCTATTTCCTAGCAAGGAATTGTCGCATTTACATTCATTTGAAGTTTATACGGGATATACATAACACTCCACAATGAATATTATATCTAATCATCAAACATAGAAATGAGATGCGATATCCCGTTTTAAGAAGCATTAGAACTCTATTGCTTCGATAAGTAGACATCTGCAAACGCTATTTCCTAGCAAGGAAGTGTCGCCTTTACATTCTTTTGAAGTGAAAACGAGGTATACATAACGCTGCACAATGAGTATTATATCTTATCATGAAACATAGAAATGAGATGCGGTATTTGGTTTAAGAAGCATTGGAACTCTATTGCTTCGATACGTAGATATCAGGAAACGTAATTTCCTAGCAAGGAGTTGTCCCTTCTACATTAATTTGAGGCGTAGACGAGGTATACACAACACTTCGCAATGAAAATTATATCTTATCATGAGACATAGAAATGAGAAGCGATATCGCGCTTTAAAAAGCATTATAACTCCATTGCTTCGATACGTAGGCATCTAGCAACGTAATTTCCTAGAAATGAAGTGCAGCATTTACATTCTTTTGAAGTGAATACGGGGTATACATGACAATTCGCAATGAATATTATATCTTATCATTAAACATAGAAATGAGATGCGCAATCGCGTTTTAAGAAGCGTTAGAACTCTATTGCTACGATACTTAGACATCAGCAAACGCTACTTCCTAGAAGGAAGTGTCGCATTTACATTCTTTAGAACTGAATGCGAGGTATACATGACACTTCGCAATGAACAATATATCTTGTCATGAAACATAGGAATGAGATGCGATTCTCGCGGTTTTAACAAGCATTAGAACTCTATTGCTTCGACTTACAGACATCTACAAACGCAATTTCCTGGAAAGGAAGTGTCGCATTTACATTCACTTGAAGTGTGTGCGAGGTATACATGACACTTCGCAATGAATATTATATCTTATCATGGAGCATAGAAATGAGATGCGATATCGCGTTTTAAGAAGCATTAGAGCTCAATTGCTACGATACGTAAACATCTGCAAACGCTATTTCCTAGCAAGGACGTGTCGCATTTGCATTCTTTTGAAGTGAATACGAGGTATACATGACACTTCACTATGAATGTTATACCTTTTCATGAAGCATGGAAATGAGATGCGATACCGCGTTTTAAGAAGCATTAGAGCTCTATTGTTACGATACGTAGACATCTGCAAACGCTATTTCGTAGGAAGGATATGTCGCATTTACATTCATCTGAAGTGTAGACGAGGAATACATAACACTTCTCAATGAATATTATACCTTATCATGAAACATTGAATTGAGATGCGATATCCCGTTTTAAGAAGCATCAGAACTGTACTGCTTCGATACGAAGACATCTGAAAACGCTATTTCCTAGCAAGGAAGTGACGCTGTTACATTCATTTGAAGTGTTTGCGAGCTATACATGACACTTCGCAATGAATATCATATCTTATAATGAAACATAGAAGTGACATGCGATATCGCGTCTTAAGAAGCATTAGAACTCTATTGCTTCGATACGTTGACATCTGCAAGCGCTACTTCCTAGCAAGGAAGTGTCGCATTTACATTCTTCGGAAGTGAATACGATGTATACATAACACTCCACAGTGAATATTATATATTATCATGAAACAAAGAAATGGGATGCAATATGGCGATTTAAGAAGCTTTAGATTTCTATTGCTTCGATACGTAGACATCTGCAAACGCTCCTTCCTAGCAAGGAAGTGTCGCATTTACATTATTCTGAAAGGAATACGAGGTATACATGACACTTCGCAATGAATATTATATCTTATCACGAAACATAGAAATGAGATGCGATATGACGATTTAAGAAGCATTAGAAATCTATTGCTTCGATACGTAGACATCTGCAAGCGCTACTTCCTAGCAAGGATGTGTCGCATTTACATACTTTTGAAAGGAAGACGAGGTATACGTGACACTTCGCAATGAATATTTTATCTTATCACGAAACCTATAAATGAGATGCGATATCGCGATTTAAGTAGCATTAGAATTTTATTGCTACGATATGTAGGCATCTGCAAACGCTATTTCCTAGAATGGAATAGTCGCATTTACATTCTTTTGAAGTGAATACGAGGTATACATGACACTTCGCAATGAATATTATATCTTATCATAAAACATAGAAGTGAGATGCGATATCGTGTTTTAAGAAGCATTAGAACGCTATTGCTACGATACGTAGACATCTGCAAACGCTATTTCCTAGCAAGGAAGATTCGCATTTACATTCTTTTGAAGTGAATACGAGGTATACATGACACTTCGCAATGAATATTATATCTTATCATGAAACATAGAAGTGGGGTGCGATATCGCGTTTTAAGAAGCATTAGAACTCTATTGCCTCGATGCGTAGACATCTGCAGACGCTATTTCCTAGCAAGGAAGTGGCGCATTTTCATTCGTCTGGAGTGAATAGTAGGTATACATGACACTTCGCAATGTATATTATATCTTATCACGAAACATAGAAATGAAATGCGATATCTCGTTTTAAGAAGCATTAGGACTCTATTGCTACGATACGTAGACATCTGCGAACGCTATTTCCTAGCATGGAAGTGTAGCATTTACATTCTTTTGAAGGGAATTCGTGGTATACATGACACTTCGGAATGAATATTATAACTTATCACGAAACATAGAATTGTGATGCGATATCGAGATCTAAGAAGCATTAGAAATCTAATGCTACGATACGTAGACATCTGCAAACGCTATTTTCTAGCAAGGAAGTGTTGCATTTACATTCGTTTGGAGTGAATACGAGGTATACATAACACTTCGCAATGAATATTATATCTTATCACGAAACATAGAAGTGAAATGCGACATCTCGTTTTAAGAAGCATTAGGACTCTTTTGCTACTATACGTAGACATCTGCAAACGCTATTTCCTAGGATGGAAACGTCGCATTTACATACTTTTGAAGTGAATACGAGGTGTACATGACACTTCGAAACGAATATTATATCTTATCACGAAACATAGAAATGAGATGTGATATCGCGATTTCAGTAGCATTAGAACGCTATTGCTACGACACGTAGACATCTGCAAACGCTATTTCCTAGCAAGCAGTAGTCGCATTTACATTCTTTTGAAGTGAATACGAGGTATACATGACACTTCGCAGTGAATATTATATCTTATCACGAAACATAAAAATGAAATGCGACATCTCGTTTTAAGAAGCATTAGGACTCTTTTGCTACGATACGTAGACATCTGCAAACGCTATTTCCTAGGATGGAAACGTCGCATTTACATGCTTTTGAAGTGAATTCGTGGTATACATGACACTTCGGAATGAATATTATAACTTATCACGAAACATAGAATTGAGATGCGATATCGAGATCTAAGAAGCATTAGAAATCTATTGCTACGATACGTAGACATCTGCAAACGCTATTTTCTAGGAAGGAAGTGTCGCATTTACATTCGTTTGGGGTGAATACGAGGTATACATAACACTTCGCAATGAATATTATATCTTATCACGAAACATAGAAGTGAAATGCGACATCTCGTTTTAAGAAGCATTAGGACACTTTTGCTACTATACGTAGACATCTGCAAACGCTATTTCCTAGGATGGAAACGTCGCATTTACATACTTTTGAAGTGAATACGAGGTTACATGACACTTCGCAACGAATGTTATATCTTATCACGAAACATAGAAATGAGATGCGATATCGCGATTTGTGAAGCATTAGATCTCTATTGCTTCGAAACGTAGACATCTGCAAACGCTACTTCTTAGCAAGGAAGTGTCGCATTTTCATTCTTTTGAAAGGAATACGAGGTATACATGGCACTTCGCAATGAATATTATATCTTATCATGAAACGTAGATATGAGATGCGATATCACGATTTAAGAAGCATTAGAAATCTATTGCTTCGATATGTAGACATCTGCAAACGCTACTTCCTATCAACGAAGTGTCGCATTTACATTCTTTTGAAGTGAATACGAGGTATACATGACACTGCACAATGAATATTATATCTTATCATGAAACATAGGAATGAGATGCGTTATCGCGATTTAAGAAGCATTAGAACACTATTGCATCGATACGTAGACATCTGCAAACACTATTTCCTAGCAAGGAACTGTCGCATTCACATTCATTTGACGTGTATGCGAGGTATACATGACACTTCGCAATGAATATTATATATTATCATGAAACATAGATATGAGATGCGATATGGCGATTTAAGGAACATTAGATCCCTATTGCTTCGATACGATGACATCTGCAAACGCTATTTCCTAGCATGGAACTGTCGCATTCACATTCATTTGAAGTGTATGCGAGGTATACATGACACTTCGCAATGAATATTATATATTATCATGAAACATAGATATGAGATGCGATATCGCGCATTAGCAAGCTTTGGAAAACTATTGCTTCGATACGATGACATCTGCAAACGCTATTTCCTAGCATGGAACTGTCGCATTCACATTAATTTGAAGTGTATGCGAGGTATACATGACACTTCGCAATGAATATTATATATTATCATGAAACATAGATATGAGATGCGGTATCGCGCATTAGCAAGCTTTAGAAATCTATTGCTTCGAAACGCAGACATCTGCAAACGCTATTTCCAAGCAAGGAAGTGTCGCATGTACATTCAATTGATGTGTATGCGTGGTATACATGACACTTCGCAATGAATATTATATCTTATCATGAAACACAGAAATGAGATGCGATATGGTGATTTAAGAAGCATTAGATCTCTATTGCTTCGATACGTAAACATCTGCAAACGCTACTTCCTAGCAAGGAAGTGTCGCATTTACATTCTTTTGAAAGGAATACGAGGTATACATGACACTCCACAATGAATATTATATATTATCATGAAACATAGAAAGGAGATGCGATATCGCGAATTAGCAAGATTTAGATCTCTATTGCTACGATACGTGCGCACCTGCAAACGCTATTTCCTACGAAGGAATAGTCGCATTTACATTCTTTTGAAGTGAATACGAGGTGTACCTAACATTCCACAATGAATATTATATCTTATCATGAAACATAGAAATAGGAAGCGATATCCCGTTCTAAGAAGCATTAGATATCTGTTGCTTCGATACGGAGACATCTGCAGTCGCTATTTCCTAGTAAGGAAGTGTCGCATTTACATTCTTTTGAAGTGAATACGAGGTGTCACGTCCGGCGAAACTATTTTCCGTTGCTCCGGAGGCTTTACGACACGAGCCTATTTTTCGGTAATTCGGTCCGCGGGAACGCGTTTAGCCCGGGTCCGACAATTTCGGCTGACGCGACACTAGCGAAAACACTCGCGATAATAAGGGAATGACCCTACCTTTCGATGACTTCTCTCTCGATTTGTACTTAGAAACGGCGTGGAGGATCGTTCGCTGGGATCGTAGCGGATTTCGTTCTGTTGGCTGCTACGGAAATCTCGATCAGTCGCCAGCGAAAAGGAGGACGGCGGTCGGAATTCAGCGATGATGCTGAATGTGGCATAATCGGCGTGATGCGTCGTGGTGTCTGGATCGGAAGCGTCGTCGGTCGCTTCGAAAAGCGGCGTCTGGACTGGTGCGAAGGCAGGTCGCTGGTATACGAGGACTCTCGGGACGCCCTCCAAATATTCACGCACAAGTGATCGTATGAAATTCTTCCTACTCGCACGTCGCGTTCTTCGCAAACCGGAAGCACGATTCATTCACCAGGTTTTTCTGTACTTTCGACTAAGATCTGAAGGATAGGCGGCTGTCTCAACGTCACAAAGCCGATTTCTATACTCCTTCACTTTGATGAAGATCAACCCCAGTTGTATGGAAGAACCCGTGGAAGAATTCGTAGTTAAATGTAATGTTAAAAGTAGAACTAGTATTGTAAACACTTGATAAAATTGATGGATGTGGAAATAGTAGACTTGGTAAAAGAACTTGTACTTGGATATAGTAAAAGTAAGAATAAAATATATTCTAGGTTTAAAGTATACAAGAACTGGAATTATTCTAAGACTAAGGCTAAGTTAAAATGGAAATAGAAATACGATGCCTGAACCCCACATTGAGGTGGCTAACGATCTAGAACTAGAGATTTGGACACCTCGGTAGGAGTTCTCGAGTCAGAGTGTGTGCTCTGGGGACGCGTCTCTGACCTCCTCGGTTCGCGGGGCGCTACGGTCGCGGAGGCTCGCGGTAGGGAGATCGCGGTCCCGCGAGTGGGGGACTCGAGTCTCGAGGCGGAGAGCGCGCGGTCCAGCGAGTGGGGACTCGCGGCTCGTGGTGGGGCTAGCGGCGCATGCCGCTGGCCGGACACATCTTACTTAGTGTAACTTAGATCTAGGAATTCTTATATATGCGTCATGATATGGTATGTATGTCCTAGCTTAGAAGTAATATATAGGATCTAGCAGATCCTGTTCCCGGAATTGGAAAAGACCCCATTCAGGTTATGGGCTGCGGCTACGTCTTCCTACAGGACGGAATCCTCGGTGCGAGGGAAATAGGGCTGCCCGTCCTTGGTGCGGGCGAGACAGGTATACTCGGTGGTGCGAGCGAGACACTGGTGCCCGGTACGAGCGAGACAGGTCTACTCGGCGGTGCGAGTGAGGCAGCCGAACTCGGTGTGAGTGAACGCGTGCAGGTATGCGCTCGCGAACACTTCCAGTTGCTGGTTCAGCAGGCGAGTTTGGCTGGTTGCATGCGTCCAGGGGTTGATGCTAGGGGGTGCGAGGCCGTTCCTTTCTAGGAAATTACGTTCCCAGATATCTCTGTATCGAAGCTATAGAGTACTAATGCCCCTTAAAACGCCATATCGCAACACATTTCTATGATTCATGATAAGATATAATATTCATTGCGAAGTGTTATGTATTCCTCGCCTACACTTGAAATGTATGTAAATGCCACACTTACTTTCTAGGAAATAGCGTCTGCAGATGTCTACGTATCGTAGCAATATAGATCTAATGCTTTTTAAAACGCGATATAGCATCTCAATTCTATGTTTCGTGATAAGATATAATATTCATTGCGAAGTGTCATGCATACCTCGTATTCACTTCAAAAGAATGTAAATGCGACATTTCAGTGCTAGGGTATAGCGCTTGCAGATGTCTAGGTATCGTAGCAATAGAGATCTAATGATCCTTAAATCGCGATATTGTATCTCATTCCTATTTTTCGTGATAAGATATAATATTCATTGCGAAGTGTCATGTATACCTCGTATTCCGATCAACAGAATGTAAATGCGACACTTCCTTGCTAGGGCGTAGCGTTTGCAGATGTCTACGTATCGAAGCAAGAGAGTTCTAATGCTTTTTAAATCGCGATTACGCATGTCATTTCTATGTTTCGTGATAAGATATAATATTCATTGTGGAGTGTTATGTAAACCTCGTATTCACTTCAAAAGAATGTAAATGCGGCACTTCCTTGCTAGGAAATAGCGTTGACAGATGTCTACGCATCGAAGCAATAGAGTTCTAACGCTTCCTAAAACGAGATATCTTATCTCATTTCTATTATTCAGGATAAGACGTAATATTCACTGCGAAGTGTCATGTATACCTCGTATTCACTTCAAAAGAATGTAAATGCGACACTTCCTTGCTAGGACGTAGAGTTTGCAGATGTCTACGCAACGAAGCAATAGAGCTCTAATGCTTCTTAAAATGAGATATGGCATCTCACTTCTATGTTTCATTATAAGATATAATATTCATTGCGAAGTGTCATGTATACCTCGTATTCACTTCAAAAGAATGTAAATGCGACACTTCCTTGCTAGGGCGTAGCGTTTGCAGATGTCTACATATCGAAGCAAGAGAGTTCTAATGCTTCATAAAACGCGATATCGCATCTCATTCCTATGATTCATGATCAGACATAATATCCATTGCGAAATGTGATGTATACGTCGTATTCGCATCAAAAAAATGTAAATGCGACACTTCCTTGCTGGGAATTAGCGTTTCCAGATGTCTACGTATCGAAACAACAGATTTCTAGTGCTTATTAAAACGCGATATCGCATCACACACATATGTTCCATGATAAGTTATGATATTCATTGCGAAGTGTCATGTATACCTCGTATTCACATCAAAAGAATGTAAATGCGACACTTCCTTGCTAGGAAATAGCGCTTGCAAATGTCTACGTATCGGAGCAATAGGGTTCTAATGCTTCATAAAACGCGATATCGCATATCAATTCTATGTTTCATGATAAGGTTTAATATTCATTGCGAAGTGTCACGTACACCTCCTATTCACTTCAAAAGAATGTAAATGCGACACTTCCTTGCTAGGAAATAGCGTTTGCAGATGTCTACGTATCGTTGCAATAGAATTCTAATGTTTCTATTAACGGGATATCGCATCTCATTTCTATGTTTCATGACAAGATATAATATTCATTGCGAAGTGTCATGTTTTCCACGTATTCACTTCAAAAGAATGTATATGCGACACTTCCTTCCTAGGAAATAGCGTTTGCAGATGTCTACGTATCGTTGGAATAGAGTTCTTATGCTCCTTAAAACGGGATATCGCATCTCATTTCAATGTTTCATGACAAGATATAATATTCTTTGCGAAGTGTCATGTATAGCTCGTATGCACTTCAAAGGGATGTAAATGCGACACTTCCTTGCTAAGAAGTAGCGTTTCCAGATGTCTATGCATTGAAACAATAGATTTCTTATGCTTCTTAAAAAGGGATATCGCATCTCATTTCTATGTTTCATGACAAGATATAATATTCATTGCGAAGTGTCATGTTTTCCTCGTATTCACTTCAAAAGAATGTATATGCGACACTTCCTTCCTAGGAAATAGCGTTTGCAGATGTCTACGTATCGTAGCAATAGAGTTCTAAGGCTTCTTAAAACGCGATATCGCATCTGATTTCTATGTTTTATGATAAGATATAATATTCATTGCGAAGCGTCATGTATACCACTTTTTCCTTTCAAAAGAATGTAAATGCGACACTTCCTTGCTAGGAAATAGCGTTTGCAGATGTCTACGTTTCGTAGGAATAGAAATCTAATGCATCTTAAAACGGGATGTCGCATCTCGTTTCTATGTTTCATGATAAGATGTATCGCATCTCAATTCTATGTTTCATGATAAGACATAATATCCATTGCGAAATGTGATGTATACCTCGTATTCGCTTCTAAAGAATGTAAATGCGACACTTACTTGCTAGGAAATAGCGTTTCCAGATGTCTAAGTATCGAAACAATAGAGTTCCAATGCTTCTAAAAACGTGATGTCGCACCTCATTTCCCTGTTTCATGATAAGATATAATATTCATTGCGAAGTGTCATGTATACCTCGTATTCACTTCAAAAGAATGTAAATGCGACACTTCCTTGCTAGGAAATAGCGTTTGCAAATGTCTACGTTTCGGAGCAATATTGTTCTAATGCTTCATAAAACGCGATATCGCATCTCAATTCTATGTTTCATGATAAAGTATAATATTCATTGCGAAGTGTCACGTACACCTCCTATTCACTTCAAAAGAATGTAAATGCGACACTTCCTTGCTAGGAAATAGCGTTTGCAGAGGTCTACATATCGTATCAGTAGAGTTCTAACGCTTCTTAAAACGCGATATCGCATCTCATTTCTATGTTTCATGATGAGATATAATATTCATTGCGAAGTGTCATGTATAGCTCGTATGTACTTCAAAAGAATGTAAATGCCACACTTCCTTGCTAAGAAGTAGCGTTTGCAAATGTCTGCGTATCGGAGCAATAGGGTTCTAATGGTTCATAAAACGCGATATGGCATCTCAATTATATGTTTCATGATAAGACATAAAATCCATTGCGAAATGTGATGTATACCTCGTATTCGCTTCAAAAGAATGTAAATGCGACACTTCCTTGCTAGGAAATACCGTTTGCAGATGTCTACGTAACGTAGCAATCGTGTTCTAATGCTTCATAAAACGCGATATCGCATCTCATTTCTATGTTTCATGATAAGACATAATATCCATTGCGAAATGTGATGTATACGTCGTATTCGCATCAAAAGAATGTAAATGCGGCACTTCCTTGCTGGGAATTAGCGTTTCCAGATGTCTACGTATCGAAACAATAGAGTTCTAATGCTTCTTAAAACGAGATGTCGCATCTCATTTTTCTGTTTCAGGATAAGATATAATATTCATTGCGAAGTGTCATGTATAGCTCGTATTCACTTCAAAAGAATGTAAATGCGACACTTCCTTGCTAGGAAATAGCGTTTGCAGATGTCTACGTATCGTTGCAATAGAGTTCTAATGTTTCTATAAACGGGATATCGCATCTCATTTCTATGTTTCATGACAAGATATAATATTCATTGCGAAGTGTCATGTTTTCCACGTATTCACTTCAATAGAATGTATATGCGACACTTCCTTCCTAGGAAATAGCGTTTGCAGATGTCTACGTATCGTTGGAATAGAGTTCTTATGCTTCTTAAAACGGGATATCGCATCTCATTTCAATGTTTCATGACAAGATATAATATTCATTGCGAAGTGTCATGTTTTCCACGTATTCACTTCAATAGAATGTATATGCGACACTTCCTTCCTAGGAAATAGCGTTTGCAGATGTCTACGTATCGTTGGAATAGAGTTCTTATGCTTCTTAAAACGGGATATCGCATCTCATTTCAATGTTTCATGACAAGATATGATATTCATTGGGAAGTGTCATGTATAGCTCGTATGCACTTCAAAGGAATGTAAATGCGACACTTCCTTGCTAAGAAGTAGCGTTTCCAGATGTCTATGCATTGAAACAATAGATTTCTTATGCTTCTTAAAACGGGATATCGCATCTCATTTCTATGTTTCATGACAAGATATAATATTCATTGCGAAGCGTCATGTATACCCCGTTTTCCTTTCAAAAGAATGTAAATGCGACACTTGCTTGCTAGTAAATAGCGTCTGCAGATGTCTACGTACGGAAACAATAGAGTTCTAATGCTTCTTAAAAAGAGATATCGCATCTCGGTTCCATGTATCATGATTAGATATATTATTCACTGCTATGTGTCATGTATACCTCGCATACACTTCAAATGAATGTAAATGCGACACATCCTGGCAAGCTAATAGCGTTTGCAAATGTCTACGTATCGAAGCAATAGTGTTCTAAATCTTCTTAAAACACGATATCGCATCTCATTTCTATGTTTCATGATAAGATCTATTACTCATTGCGAAGTGTCATATGTAGCTCATATTTACATCAAAAGAATGTAAATGCGACAATTCCTTGCTAGGAAATGGCGTTTGCAGATGTCTTCGTATCGTAGAAATATAGTACTGACACTTCTTAAAACGCGACATCGCATCTCATTTCTATGTTTCATGATAAGATATAATATTCATTGCGAAGTGTCATGTATGCCTCGTATTCACTTCAGAAGAATGTAAAAGCGACACTTCCTTGCTAGGGAATAGCGTCTCCAGATATCTACGTATCGTAGCAATAGAGTTCTAATACTGCTTAAAACGCGATATCGCATCTCACATCTCTGTTTCATGATAAGGTATAATATTCATTGCGAAGTGTCATGTATAACTCCTATTCACTTCAAAAGAATGTAAATGCGACACTTCCTTGTTTGGAAGTAGCGGTTGCAGATGTCTACGTATCGTAGCAATAGAGTTCTAAAACTTCGTAAAACACGATATCCCATCTCATTTCTATGTTTTACGATAAGATCTATTATTCATTGCGAAGTGTCATGTATACCTCGTATTCGCTTCAAAAGAATGTAAATCCGACTATTCCTTGCTAGGAAATAGCATCTGCAGATATCTCCGCATCGAGGCAATAGTGTTCTAATGCTTCTTAAAACGCGATATCGCATCTCATTTATATGCATCACGATATGATATAATATTCATTGCGAAGTGTCATGTGTACCCCGTATTCACTTCAATAGAATGTAAATGCAACTATTCCTTGCTAGGAAATAGCGTTTGGAGTTGAATACGTATCGTAGCAATAGAGTTCTAATGCTTCCTAGACCGCGATATAGCATCTCATTTCTGTGCTTCGTGATAAGATATAATGTTCTTTGCGAAGTGTCATGTATACCTCGTATTCACTTCAAAAGAATGTAAATGCGACTATTCCTTGCTAGGAAATAGCGTTTGCAGATGCCTACGTATCGTAGCAATAAAGTTCTAATGCTTCTTAGATCGCGATATCGCATCTCATTTCCATGTTTCGTGATAAGTTATAATATTCATTCCGAAGTGTCATGTATACCTCGTATTCACTTCAAAAGAATGTAAATGCGACGTTTCCATCCTAGGAAATAGCGTTCGCACATGTCTACGTATCATAGCAATAGAGTCCTAATGCTTCTTATAACGAGATGTCGCATTTCATTTCTACGTTTCGTGATAAGATATAATATTCATTGCGAAGTGTCATGTATACCTCCTATTCACTCCAAACGAATGTAAATGCGCCACTTCCATGCTAGGAAATAGCGTCTGCAGATCTCTACTCGTCGAGGCAATAGAGTTCTAATGCTTCTTAAAACGCGATATCGCATCTCAATTCTATGTCACATGATAAGATATAATGTTGATTGCGAAGTGTCATGTATACCTCGTATTCACTTCAAAAGAATGTAAGTGCGACACATCCATGCTAGGAAATAGCGTCTGCAGATCTCTACGCGTCGAGGCAATAGAGTTCTAATGCTTCTTAAAACGCGATACCGCATCTCACATCTATGTTTCACGATAAGATATAATGTACTTTGCGAAGTGTCATGTATACCTCTTATTCACTTCAAAAGAATGTAAATGCGAATCTTCCTTGCTAGGAAATAGCGTTTGCAGATGCCTACGTATCCTAGCAATAGAGTTCTAATGCCTCTTAGATCACGATATCGCATCTCATTTCTATGTTTCGTGACAAGTTATAATATTCATTCCGAAGAGACATGTATACCTCGAATTCACTTCAAAAGAATGTAAATGCGACACTTCCTTGCTAAGAAGTAGCGTTTCCAGATGTCTATGCATTGAAACAATAGATTTCTTATGCTTCTTAAAACGGGATATCGCATCTCATTTCTATGTTTCATGACAAGATATAATATTCATTGCGAAGCGTCATGTATACCCCGTTTTCCTTTCAAAAGAATGTAAATGCGACACTTGCTTGCTAGTAAATAGCGTCTGCAGATGTCTACGTACGGAAACAATAGAGTTCTAATGCTTCTTAAAAAGAGATATCGCATCTCGGTTCCATGTATCATGATTAGATATATTATTCACTGCTATGTGTCATGTATACCTCGCATACACTTCAAATGAATGTAAATGCGACACATCCTGGCAAGCTAATAGCGTTTGCAAATGTCTACGTATCGAAGCAATAGTGTTCTAAATCTTCTTAAAACACGATATCGCATCTCATTTCTATGTTTCATGATAAGATCTATTACTCATTGCGAAGTGTCATATGTAGCTCATATTTACATCAAAAGAATGTAAATGCGACAATTCCTTGCTAGGAAATGGCGTTTGCAGATGTCTTCGTATCGTAGAAATATAGTACTGACACTTCTTAAAACGCGACATCGCATCTCATTTCTATGTTTCATGATAAGATATAATATTCATTGCGAAGTGTCATGTATGCCTCGTATTCACTTCAGAAGAATGTAAAAGCGACACTTCCTTGCTAGGGAATAGCGTCTCCAGATATCTACGTATCGTAGCAATAGAGTTCTAATACTGCTTAAAACGCGATATCGCATCTCACATCTCTGTTTCATGATAAGGTATAATATTCATTGCGAAGTGTCATGTATAACTCCTATTCACTTCAAAAGAATGTAAATGCGACACTTCCTTGTTTGGAAGTAGCGGTTGCAGATGTCTACGTATCGTAGCAATAGAGTTCTAAAACTTCGTAAAACACGATATCCCATCTCATTTCTATGTTTTACGATAAGATCTATTATTCATTGCGAAGTGTCATGTATACCTCGTATTCGCTTCAAAAGAATGTAAATCCGACTATTCCTTGCTAGGAAATAGCATCTGCAGATATCTCCGCATCGAGGCAATAGTGTTCTAATGCTTCTTAAAACGCGATATCGCATCTCATTTATATGCATCACGATATGATATAATATTCATTGCGAAGTGTCATGTGTACCCCGTATTCACTTCAATAGAATGTAAATGCAACTATTCCTTGCTAGGAAATAGCGTTTGGAGTTGAATACGTATCGTAGCAATAGAGTTCTAATGCTTCCTAGACCGCGATATAGCATCTCATTTCTGTGCTTCGTGATAAGATATAATGTTCTTTGCGAAGTGTCATGTATACCTCGTATTCACTTCAAAAGAATGTAAATGCGACTATTCCTTGCTAGGAAATAGCGTTTGCAGATGCCTACGTATCGTAGCAATAAAGTTCTAATGCTTCTTAGATCGCGATATCGCATCTCATTTCCATGTTTCGTGATAAGTTATAATATTCATTCCGAAGTGTCATGTATACCTCGTATTCACTTCAAAAGAATGTAAATGCGACGTTTCCATCCTAGGAAATAGCGTTCGCACATGTCTACGTATCATAGCAATAGAGTCCTAATGCTTCTTATAACGAGATGTCGCATTTCATTTCTACGTTTCGTGATAAGATATAATATTCATTGCGAAGTGTCATGTATACCTCCTATTCACTCCAAACGAATGTAAATGCGCCACTTCCATGCTAGGAAATAGCGTCTGCAGATCTCTACTCGTCGAGGCAATAGAGTTCTAATGCTTCTTAAAACGCGATATCGCATCTCAATTCTATGTCACATGATAAGATATAATGTTGATTGCGAAGTGTCATGTATACCTCGTATTCACTTCAAAAGAATGTAAGTGCGACACATCCATGCTAGGAAATAGCGTCTGCAGATCTCTACGCGTCGAGGCAATAGAGTTCTAATGCTTCTTAAAACGCGATACCGCATCTCACATCTATGTTTCACGATAAGATATAATGTACTTTGCGAAGTGTCATGTATACCTCTTATTCACTTCAAAAGAATGTAAATGCGAATCTTCCTTGCTAGGAAATAGCGTTTGCAGATGCCTACGTATCCTAGCAATAGAGTTCTAATGCCTCTTAGATCACGATATCGCATCTCATTTCTATGTTTCGTGACAAGTTATAATATTCATTCCGAAGAGACATGTATACCTCGAATTCACTTCAAAAGAATGTAAATGCGACACTTCCATGCAAGGAAATAGCGTTTGCAGATATCTCCGCATCGAGGCAATGGGGTTCTAAGGCTTCTCAAAACGCGATATCGCATCTCATTTATTTGCTTCATGATGTGATATAATATTCATTGCGAAGTGTCATGTGTACCTCGTATTCACTTCAAAAGAATGTAAATGCGACTATTCCTTGCTAGGAAATAGCGTTTGGAGATGCCTACGTATCGTAGCAATAGAGTTCTAATGCTTCTTAAAACGCGATATCGCATCTCATCTATACGTTTCGTGATAAGATATAATGTTCATTGCGAAGTGTCATGTATACCTCGTATTCACTTCAAAAGAATGTAAGTGCGAAACTTCCATGCTAGGAAATAGCGTTTTGCAGATATCTCCGCATCGAGGCAATAGAGTTCTAATGCTTCCTAAAACGCGATATCGCATCTCACTTCTATGTTTCACGATAAGATATAATATTCATTGCAAAGTGTCATGTATACCTCGTATTCGTTTCAAAAGAATGTAAATCCGACTATTCCTTGCTAGGAAATAGCGTTTGCAGATATCTCCGCATCGAGGCAATGGTGTTCTAATGCTTCATAAATCGCGATTTCGCATCTCATTTCTATGTTTCGTGATAAGATATAATATTCATTGCGAAGTGTCATGTACACCTCGTATTCACTTCAAAAGAATGTAAATGCGACTAATGCTTGCTAGGAAATAGCGTTTGCAGATGTCTACGTATCGTAGCAATAGCGTTCTATTGCTACTTAAATCGCGATATCGCATCTCATATATATGTTTCGTGATAAGATATAATATTCATTGCGAAGTGTCGTGTATACCCCGTATTCACATCAAAAGAATGCAAGTGCAACACTTCCATGCTAGGAAATAGCGTTTGCAGATGTCTCCGCATCGAGGCCACAGAGTTCTAATGCTTCTTAAAACGCGATATCGCATCTCTCTTCTATGTTTCATGATAAGATATAATATTCATTGCGAAGTGTCATGTATACCTCGTATTCGCTTCAAAAGAATGTAAATGCGACTATTGCTTGCTAGGAAATAGCATTTGCAGATGTCTACGTATCGTAGCGATAGAGTTCTAATGCTACTTAAATCGCGATATCGCCTCTCATATCTATGTTTCGTGATAAGATATAATACTCATTGCGAAGTGTCATGTATACCTCGTATTCACTTCAAAAGAATGTAAATGCGACTATTGCTTCCTAGGAGATAGCGTTGGCAGAAGTCTGCGTATCGTAGCATGAGCGTTCTAATGCCTCTCAAAACGCGATATCGCATCTCAATTCTATGCTTCATGATAAGATATAATATTCATTGCGAAGTGTCATGTATACCTCGTATTCACTTCAAAGGAATGTAAATGCGACTATTGCGTGCTAGGAAATAGCGTTTGCAGATGTCTACGTATCGTAGCGATAGAGTTCTAATGCTACTTAAATCGCGATATCGCATCTCATTTCTATGTTTCGTGATAAGATATAATATTCATTGCGAAGTGTCTTGTACACCTCGTACTCACTTCAAAAGAATGTAAATGCGATTAATGCTTGCTAGGAAATGGCGTTTGCAGATGTCTACGTATCGTAGCAATAGCGTTCTAATGCTACTTAAATCGCGATATCTTATCTCATTTATATGTTTCGTGATAAGATATAATATTCATTGTGGAGTGTTATGTATACCTCGTATTCACTTCAAAAGAATGTAAATGCGACACTTCCTTGCTAGGAAGTAGCGTTTGAAGATGTCTACGTATCGAAGCAATAGGGATCTAATGCTTCTTAAATCGCCATATCGCTTCTCATTTCTAAGGTTCATGACAATATATAATATTCATTGCGAAGGGTCATGTATACCTCGCATACACTTAAAATGAATGTAAATGCGACACTTCCTAGCTAGGAAATAGCGTTTGCAGATGTCTACGTATCGAAGCAATAGGGATCTAATGCTTCTTAAATCGCCATATCGATTCTCATTTCTAAGGTTCATGACAATATATAATATTCATTGCGAAGGGTCATGTATACCTCGCATACACTTAAAATGAATGTAAATGCGACACTTCCTAGCTAGGAAATAGCGTTTGCAGATGCCTACGTATCGAAGCAATAGATTTCTAAAGCTTGCTAATACGCGATATCACATCTCATATCTATGTTTCATGATAATATATAATATTCATTGCGAAGTTTCATGTATACCTCGCATACAATTCAAACGAATGTGAATGCGACAGTTCCTTGCTAGGAAATAGTGGTTGCAGATGTCTACGTGTCGAAGCAATAGTGTTCTAATGCTTCTTATATCGTCATATCGCATCCCATATCTACGTTTCATGATAAGATATAATATTCATTGTGGAGTGCTATGAATACCACGTATTCACTCAAAAGAATGTAAATGCGACACTTCCTTGCTAGGAAATAGCGTTTGCAGGTGTCTCCGTATCGAAGCAATTGAGTTCTATTGCTCCTTAAAACGCGATATCGCATCTCGTTTCTATGTTTTATGATAAGATATAATATCCATTGCGAAGTGTCATGTATACCCCGCATTCACTTCAAAAGAATGAAAATGCGACACTTCCTTGCTAGGAAATGGCGCCTACGGATATCTGCGCATAGTAGCAATAGAGTTCTAATGCCTCTTAAAACGCGATAACGCATCTCAGTTCTATGTTTCATGATAAGATATAATATCCATTGCGAAGTGTCATGTATACCCCGCATTCACTTCAAAAGAATGTAAATGCGACACTTCCTTGCTAGGAAATAGCGTCTCCAGATATCTACGTATCGTAGCAATAGAGTTCTAATGCTACTTAAATCGCGATATCGCAACACATATATATGTTTCGTAATAAGATATAATACTCATTGCTAAGTGTCATGTATACCTCGCATTCTCTCCAATCGAATGTAAATGCGACACTTCCTTGCTAGAAAATGGCGTATTCAGATGTCAGCGTAAGGTAGCAATGGAGTTTTAATGCTACTTAAATCGCGATATCGCATCTCATTTCTATGTTTCGTGATAAGATACAATAATCATTGCGGAGTGTCATGTATACCTCGTATTCACTACAAAAGAATGTAAATGCGACTATTGCTTGCTAGGAAATAGCGTTTGCAGATGTCTACGTATCGTAGCAATAGAGTTCTGATGCTACTTAAATCGCGATATCGCATCTCATTTATATGTTTCGTGATAAGATATAATATTCATTGCGAAGCGTCATGTATACCTCGTATTCACTCCAAAAGAATGTAAATGCGACTATTGCTTGCTAGGAAATAGCGTTTGCCGATGTCTACGTATCGTAACAATAGAGTTCTAATGCTTCTAAAAACGCGATATGGCATCTCTCTCCTATGTTTCATGATAAGATATAATACTCATTGCGAAGTGTCATGTATACCTCGTATTCTCTCAAATCGAATGTAAATGCGACACTTCCTTGCTAGGAAATAGCGTTGGCAGATGTCTACGTGTCGAAGCGATAGAGTTCTAATGCTTCTTAAAACGAGATATCGCAACTCATTCCTATGTTTCATGATAAGATATAATATTCATTGCGAAGTGTCATGTATACCTCGTATTCACTTCGAAAGAATGTAAATGCAACACTTCCTTGCTAGGAAATATCGTCTGCAGATGTCTGCGTATCGTAGCAATAGAGTTCTAGTGCTTCTCAAAACGCGATATCGAATCCCGATTCTACGTTTCATGATTAGATATAATGTTCGTTGCGAAGTGTCATGTACACCTCGTATTCAATTCAAAAGAAAGTAAATGCGACTACTGCTTGCTAGGAAATAGGGTCTGCAGATGTCTACGTATCGTAGCAATGGTGTTTTAATGCTCCTT